>NW_028300915.1:8978750-9317500 GCF_049000335.1 Polistes dominula
TCGTCGAATTCGTAGAATTTAAAAAGGGCCAACTATTTCCTCTTCTATTCCTTTCTTCCTTTATTTCTTCTTTTTCTTTTGAAGTTAGGGTTTAAAAAGAAAGAAAATAAAAGAAAAGGAAAAAGAGAGAAAAAAGGACAAACGATTCTCGCGTTAGCCCTGGCTCGTGGCAACCGAGCAGCGTACACGCAAGCCCGAGATGGCGGTTAATGGACCGTAGCAATAAAGCGAGCGGTGTTACATTGCTTTCTCCCTTCTGCCCTTCTCATCCTCTTTTTTCTTTTCTTGTTTCCCTTCCCTTTTTTCTCTTTCTTTTTCTCTTTCTCTCTTGGTATACGAGTAGAACGCGGAACTTTCCGCGATCGGGCAATAACTCTAAATATCGAGGTATCGGCCCGTACGCCCGTTTCTCTAGATTAGTTCGGCACGGTTAGCCGAATACCTACCTACTTCTGCCAACTATAACGTTTGATTGCTATACGCTCGTTAGACCAACCAAGGTTTCACCCTTCTTTCGAAACCTTTACAAGGTACATACTACTATAACCTTTTTCTTTCATTTTCCATTACGACGATCGTTAAAATGGCTTCCATTTTATTCAAGCGATTGCAAATACTAATCATTTATTTTGTACTTTAAAAAGATATTATAATAAATAAATAGCCTAGCTACTAGTTGAAATACAAGTAACAATGGGCATATAAATATGGTCAGTAGATGGATGGATGATGCTTTCGGAAAAACAAAAAATAAAAACCGTATGATTCTCTCTTCAGAGAGACTGTAAAAAACGCGATTTGTTTCATAGTGCTTGATAAGTGTGAAAAGATGATTTGAACCCGTAAAAAGAGAGTAAAAAAATAATATAATAAACAAATGTATGCCGTATTTTAATATTAATTTCTCGTTCTAACAACGAAACATTAAAAAAGAATGGTGCGCGTTAAGGTGTGTAAGATCGACTTGGATAGTACAAATAGATCTCGTAGTTAGAGAAAAAATAATACAAAAATTCATTCTTTGAGCACATGTTTCTAAAAAATGTTTTTTTTTTTCGATTATAGTGCAATTAGCACGGTTAAAAAAGTTTTATGTGTGTTCTTGCAGTTTCACGCGAATGCTTTTGGAGAAAGGCATACCAACTCCCTCGCTTGAATTCCATGCACTCCGTTGAACGCACTCTTTCTTCTTGTTGGAGAATTTACATTGTTTGCGTTTAACATTTTTAACTGTTTCTTTTTGTTTCATCCCTCTCTTCCTCCCTCTTCGTTTTCTTCCTTTATTTCTATTTCCCTTTCTTTCTCTCTCTCTCTCTCTTTCTCTTTTTCTTTTTTTACTTCCTCTCCAACACTTGGTATAACGATGCAAAGCTGTAGCCACACGTGGCTATGTAAATAACACATTCCTACGTAACCTTAATTTGTTGGTATCATTGTTAAAACGACCTGAGAGGTGCTTTATCGGTAGGAAAGAAAATAAAGAAATAACGCGAAAAAATCATAAACTTAATGAGATTATATTTTTTTTCTCTCTCTTTCTTTTTTTTCGATAAGGTTAGAGAAAGAAAAAAAACATATAAAAGAAAACGAAGTTGTTTCCCAAAACGTGTTCCTTATCTCGACGGATTATACTCGAGAAAAATAATAGCGAACATTAGTTATGTAAGAAGCTCGTTAACCACAAGATTTAAAGCTTAAACTTACTCGCTCACTTATCCAATCGTTTTACGAACGGTCCAAATCCATTGCGCGATAACGTCTTATCACCCCTTAGTCTCCACGATTATGGCACATATTCTGTAACTCTTCTGGACGTTTACTTTATTCTTTATTTTCCTTCTTCTTTTTTGTTCAGGAACAACTAATCATTCTGTTTTATTATTTTAACAATTTTTCACCGTATTTTTATAGTTTAGTACTTATTTATTTACTTATTTACTTATTCATCAGCCCATGTCCCTTTTACAATCTCCAACGTGAAACTATGTTCCTTTACTTAAAATTTTAAATCACTTGGATAATTGTAAATCATAGAAGAAAAAAAGAACAATTTAAATTGTAGTATTCCTTTTGATGAGTAGTTAAAAATTTAAGGAATATCAGTGTTCAGTACCAAATCTTTTGTAGACGATAAACTTTATATTTGTTATTTTTTATAATATTCAATTTCTGTGAAACAGATCCTGCGATAAGCCTATGAAATAAAATATTATGAAATATGATAGACAACAGATATAAGGTGTTGTTTATCTAAATATTAAGAAATTCCAAAGGGCCATAAATTCCCAAACTATCTCAATGATCAAAGAAACATATGGTGTGATGAAAACCCTTCGGGCCCTTTGAAGGTTTCTGATTCATATCTAAGCACGTACGATACCATAAAAAGAAATAACATTCCGATATTCTAGATCACGTTTCTTTATGCATTGTTTCCCTTTTCCAAAAACATAAGATTTTCCTTCGGAAGACCCTGGTTGGTGGACCCTCCTACTATTGGCCAATAAGTCCCATTTAGGTTCTTCCCTCTCTAAAGGAGTGTAACTAACTTATGTATAAAAACCCGTGAAATAATGTAAGAAGCGTTTTGTCCATTAAGTACTCTTGCCTGTAATACACATTGTCTGTTATACATCATACATTTATACACTCCACAACGAATAATTGTAATATAGTCGCCAAGACTCAAGTTAATAAATCATTATTGACTAAAGAAGTGCCTTTAGTATCCTACAAAACCACCCACACTGTATTAATGTACCGTCGTGAGACTTTCCGTACAAACTCGAGTATAATTGCAACTTAAAAACTGTACGTTAGTTTTGAAACGGATTCGCGTCAGCATAACATATAGTGCGCGCGAACAATCAGAGTTAAAAGGAGAAGAGAAAAAAGAAGAGATAGTTCGAGTATAGGTTGATACTCACGAAAATCGTTCGCTTGAGTTTGCAATATTAAAAACCATCCTTACCTCTCACTCTTACCCCCTTACGCTTCACCTTTATCCATCGATCTGTTTCGCTCATGCTTGCTGGTTCAAATTGAACCAGCCTGAATTCATGAGATTTCTTTTCTCCAAGTTTCCAACGAGTGGTCTCGAGAAGTTTCGGTGTTAAACTTTCGAATTCGCAATTGGTAAATTTTCTTTCTTTCTCCTTCTATTTCTTTTTCTTTCTATCTTTCTCTCACTCTCTGTCTATCTGTCTTTGTTCCTCTTTCTTTTCTCTGTTTCGTACCTTACTGCGAAATAAAGTAATCCTTGGTTCAGGACCATAACGTTTTTGCGAATAGTAGCGGATTATAAATGAGTGGACGTAGCAAAAGTTGCATTTTCATAGTCTTCGGCTACATCTACTTTCTTCTTACGACAATTAAGTAGCATTTGGAAAGTCATTAGTTAAATATTGTGCCATTTTGATGGGCTTTTGTTAACATTCGTTCTACTAATTGACATCATGTTAAGAATAAGAAGAAACATTTCGCGTTTCGAAACAAAGGACGTCGTTGCTCCATCGATAATTATTACGAGTTGTTTAATATCGAATTTTCTTCGATAAAAAGAATAATACGTACTTGTTTTGATTTTCGAGGATAATTCGTGGGTGAAAGCAAAAGAATTCTATTTGTATTTATATTTTTTTCTTTTATTCTTTTCTAACATAAGATATGAACTTGAAAAGAGCTGCATAGTAAACCGTGTGCCCGGTAAAGCGAATTATTTTCAAAGGCAAGTTTTCTTCTGAAAGGATGAAAATACCAACGGGAACATCAACGTCCGAAGGAAAACCTCATTAGCATAAATAGAACGTACGCGGACGTATAACGGCCAACAAGCGGAACAATTTCCGTAGCAGAGAAAAGCTCCTAGAGGATCCACGGGACGTCACAAAATGGACATTTGAAGTCGCACTGAGAACATTTGTGGAACGTGTTTTAGAGATCAGAATGAAACGTAGTAGGAACCTTTTACAAGGCCTGATTTTTCGCCCTACTAATAATACTTAAACGGGGAGAAGACAAATGTGTTGCCACAAGAACGTTCCACGCAATTACGTTCTTTTCGTTTTTAGTAAGATATCGTTCTTGTAATTTTTCCCCTATTATTTTTCTACCTATATCTTTCCTTTTTTTATTCTTTTTGCCTTTTTTTCTCCTTCTTTTTTTTTATCTTTAATGTCCGAGGGAGAAACGATTATTTCATTCCTATCGTTTTCAGAAGAAATATCTTGCGTAGCTCGCAGCGGTATTGAAACAACGAATTGATATCGCAATCTTTTGAAGAAAAAAAAGAGATAGAGAAAAAAAGACAAAGAAACAAATAAAGAAAGAAGACTCTCGCCAACCGATTACCTACACGATACGTGTACCTCTTCGTTGTCTTTCCCTTCGAGGTCGTCCAACGGAGAAAACTTCGCATAAAAGGGAACAGGGATAGATGAACGAAAAGTAGAAAAAAAAGAAAAAGAGAGAGAAAGAGAAAGCAAAATTGCCCTGAAGGTAGTTCTTTACCTGATGGAAACTTGGAAATCCTTTTATTTACTCCAGCCGTGACGGTATCGAACGTGCCTGTCGTTGAGGATACTTTTGAAAGAAAATAAGAAAGAGAAGGAACAAAAAAGAAACGGAAATAGAGATAGAATGGAATGAGGTACATCCTTCCATACACGTTCTTCGAAAGATGTTCGAGAACCCTTTTTGGTGAATCGAGGAACGATAGAAACTTTCGATAACTTCAATCAAATTAATGTGAAAGATATAATTATATTTTGAAACCTAGCATTCTTTCCTTTAACAGACCGATCAATTATTAACTTATTTTATGTCGTGTGAATGTGAAGAGGAAAATAGCAACAGAGATATTAGATAGAAAATAGTAAGTTTAATCTCATAAGCTTTTTTTCTTTTTATATTTAACCTTTTTTCTGTCAAGTCAATTATGATGGTTAGAATCTTTCGATATAACTTTTCGAGCGTTCATTATTTTTCTCTTTTAATCATATCTATGCAACTACTTTTCTCAAAAGTTCAAAATTGCAGAATAAAAATAGACATATAATTTGTAAATCGATCTTATCGTAGACACATTATCACGTATATACTCGCTTCCATTTGCAGGTTCAATGATGTGAGTGGTCGTACACACCGGAGAACGTCAAATGTCAAACATCACAATGGGGTGAATAAGGTTAGTTACCCTTTACTCCTAACGCTGCATTAACTGGAGCGTTTGCACGAACGAACGATGTTACACTAGCGTGACATGATAATTTCCGGAATCCATTTATTATTGTAGAAAAATATGTTGTATTCGATAACTATTTTTTTGTTCCTTTTTTTCTTGTATATATGAAGTTATTTGTATATAGAATATACAGAATATTTTATATATAGAAAGAAAGAAGTTACTTGAAATTATTTAAAGAAAAAATCATTTCTTTCACAGCATTAACTCTCCTTTTCTTTTCTTTTTTTTTTAAACTCAATAACTTAGAAAATTCCTGTTCGTTTCTACCCAATATTCTTCTCCTCATTGCAATTACACACTTGGATACTTTAGGGTTTCCTTTCAACGTAGGACACTTCCGTTTCCATCAGACGTGACGTTGTTTACAGAACTCTTCAACTGACCGTATCCGAAAACTCGGCACATTCTCAAAACTTACATGATGAACGTTTCAAGTGAGTCAAACTTGAAGAGACGAGTTTGTCGATTCTTTTTCCTTCTTTTCTTATCTTCGACGTCTGAAAAGTCAAAAAGGGGACAAGGTCGTAATTGCTATTGTTAGAAACGAAACTTGACTTTTATGTTAGTCAATTCTTTTCTCTAAAATTGTGTTTATTTCTATTCCCTTTTTTTTCGAGAATATAACTTTCTCGAGTTTAAAAAAAAAAAACAGGGGTAAGTTTAAAGGCGTATAAATCTAATAATAAAATCTTAGTATCTTAGTTAAAACTATCTTCGATATGACATTTTTGACTATAAAAAAAGGAATAAACTAGGAAATAAAGAGTAATCGCAGAAGAAACACATTTATCGCATCTAACGTGATTGACCAAATACAGAGTAAAAGGAAAAGTTAAAATAAATAGTAGAAAAATTATATATTATCTGTTATGACCAAAAGATTCTTCAATGAAAATTCCTCTGATCATTAATTGTATGCTATGAAGTGGAGAATAAAGGATTAGGTTAAGGTGTAAAATAAAACACGTGATTGAGCCAAACAAAGAAACAATGCCTTTTTTATTGGCTCGTCAGGGAAAAGCCTTGCGGCATAAAAACCCTGGATGATGTTTAATTATAAAAATGAGAGTCCACCACGTGGTATTACCACGCGGGAAAATACCGTCAATATAAAATGTATATAATGGAAAGATCTCACCTCTCGCTCGCTTCGCTTACGTTCCTTAACTAACTTAGCTTAACTCCTTTGATTTCGATATGTATTCACAGGCTTCCTATAATGGACTGTAAGAATGTCCTTTTGTACTGTCCCAGCAGGGCGTACGGACTGGGGTGAGAAGTGGGGAGGCGAGAGGTGGGGGTGACTAGAGGGGCGCTTCGGTAGTTACTAGTAGTTGATCGATGCTCGCAATGAGTATCGATCTAGACCTTTAATCGATGGAGGCGGATGCGCGCGAATTTTGAATACTGCTAATTACCGTACGATCCTTTCGGATCGTACATTATCAGTAGATGACTAATCGCATTTTACGCGAAACAAAAAAAAACAGGAATTTGCGGTTAATAGTGTCTAATCTTTACGTTTATCCTAGAATCCTACTTTTTTTCATACTGAACTACGATTTACCACGCAAAACAGATCGTGAATTATGCAATGAATGCCTCGAGCATTAATGTAATTAGCTGAAAACAATTTACCGTAGTCGGCAAGCTTGAATTCGGTCGCATGAGGTAACACGTTTTTCAGTTCACGTTCGAATAGAGCAAACCATTAGCTTAACTAGTGTCCGTTATAAAAGCAAGTAGCGCAAGGAAACTCGTTTGCTACTTGGTGATCGCTACAGGGGAAAATATAGTCGGACGTTCGCGTGCATGTTTCGTGCCATTCTTTCTTCCCCATCATTGATTCACACTCTCCTCATGAGCTTAATATATGTGCGTATTTAAGTGGGCGTCAGAGAAATACCGAAAAAAGAAACTTATCCTCTTCAATGTATTTTATTTCCTACCTTTGACACGTCAAATAAAATGATAGTAGAGTAGTACGAGTAGCAGCTAACAGTTCTATGACTCAAGAGAGTTATCACGTGCTTCATTTCACACTTGGTTAATGAAGTAATTGTATTTAATCGTAGCAAGTATCAATCGAACATCGCGTGATGCTGTGAACACGGAAATACTCTTTGGCTATCATTGAACATTCAATGAGTGTATCGATGATAATTCGATAATCCGCTAATTTTGCTAGTAAAACGATTCATTAAATGCGATAGGTTGCTACAATAGAAACACGCGTTTAATAATTGCTATTCAAGAAATTAAACATATTTTATAGTTACATATTTATTGTATCATCATTGATAGAAAAAGAATTTCGATTTCAATTTACTTTTCACTGTACACCAATACCAACACCCTATTTTGTTCCTTCATATTACATCGAAGAGGAAAGACTTAATGCGATAATTCTTAAACCGATTAATATCTTATTGAATGAAGATAAAATTGTTCTTAACTGGATCAAAACAATGCTAATGGTATGTTGAAACGTAGAAGAAATTGTCTAGCGTGTTTTCGAGAAAAATACTATCCTTATCTGGCATCATTAAGAGTACTATAGGTACGTTGGTAACACCGTACACATCCGTTATTAAGCGACTGGAGGTTAGATATTTAGCGGAGAAGTTACCGGCGTCACGGCATAGCGTAAGAATATTTACACGAGCAACGTTCGGTGCTTTCCGCGCTAATAAACCGTTCTACCGGCTCCTCCTTGCTAATTACTCAGCGAATGAGCCTCAATCCTCTTTCCTTCCTTCCCTTAGCTCCAGATGCTACTCCTACCATCTACGATCTTTCTCTTCTCTTCTCTCCCTTCTCTCACATCCCTCTTACTCTTTACCCTTCTCTCCGTAGTCGCTTATTCCGGATTTCTTCCAGCCATCGTACTGTCAACGACTTTCGACTACCACTACCTTCTTACCCCTCTCTACCAACTCGACGCAATGAAAGATATGCTTGGTATCTCAACAGGCTGATACCACACCTATAAACTGCTGCTTCATTGTCTCGTAAAAGCGTCTCTCGCTCTATTTCCTTCTAGATCTTCCGAGGTATAATTAGTAATTCGCTTGGAATTTGAAGGAACACGTTTAATCGTTATCTACTCCCTGTGAAATTGTCCCTAATGTTTTTATACTTTAAATATATTATTCTAACCGATTTCTTTTATCGAGTGTAAATAATTATCTTGTAGTGATTCCCACATAACATAAAAACTTTCTAAAAATGTCCTAAAACATTTCTTGGAAAGCTTTAAGTCTTTCAAAGAGATTTCTAAAAAATATTTCTACAAGGTGGAAAAGTCAGCGTTTAGAAACTTGCAAAGGATTTTTAAAAAGGTTTTTGAAAGATTTTTAAAAATCTTATTACCATATTTTGCGAAAGGTTTCTAGAAAACATTTTTAAAATTTTTTCAAAAAAGACAATTGAGAGCTTCCCCAGCCAGGGCTCACCGACCAATCCCTTTTCACGAATGCCCGAATTTTTTTTTGTGTGGCGTTGTAAGACTGTGGAACATATTACGAAACAGACCCTCCATCCCGGCTGAGCCCCCTGTGTGGGGATTCGTGAAATAATTGGACCGCTGACTGACCTGGGGGACCGGCGGGATTCGAAACACAAATCTTTCGCTTTCCAGGCGCGACTGCTCTTTAACCAATTGAGCTATCCAGGGCTACCGATAAATACTTCTTACGAATGCCTCATAAGTTTGGCATGGAGGCGCTCGTCCTACAGAAGGTTTTTGGAAGATTTTCTGAAACCTTATCGTCATGTTTTGTTAAGGCCGGCGATACAAGTAAAATAAAAAACAATCTAATTTTTTTTTTCATAAATAGTTAGTTTAATATCTCATTAATATAATATATATTAAATTTTTAGAATGAAATTTCCATTATTTATCGATTAAAAATTCATTTAAGTGCTCCGCCTTAACTCGGCGCTAGACGCGAACGCTAAACTTTAAACGCGTTTTTCTCAAAATGACTTTTTTCAAACTGACGTGCAAAATAACTCAAAAAGTTCTCAACCGATTTTTATGAACTTTAGCACACATTTTCTTTATAGTATTAGCTTCTAGTTGAATTTTAAGAATGCTACAAAAATTTTCCAAAATTGCCATTGTTGACCCAAAAACCGTCGGAAGAAAGGGTCAAAAATCGGACTAAAAGATACATGTTTTATGAAAACGCTCCAACCCTTTTTTTAATTCCAAATTGCTGTAACTGAAGCTAAAAATCACGCTGATTGATGCCTTTCGCCGCGAGGGCCTCAGAAGATTGGTTACTACAGCGGCCATTTTGAAAAAAAAATTTAAAAAAAATCGGATTCTTATAATTTTATATGTAATGAATAAACATGCTGAGTTTCAAAACGATTCATTTATTCCTTTCATTTTAAATAAGCCTCTGAACAACGGTCAAAATTTAGGCATTTATATGTATCGCCGGCCTTAAAGGTTTCTATAACTATGTTTGAAATGTTTTTGACATATTTTTCATAATATTTTTACAAACTTTTTTGAAATATTGTGTGAAATCTTTGCAAAATTATTCTGCAAGGTTTTATAGAAATATTTTTTTATCAAGGTTTCGCGAAAAATACTATTTTTTTGAAATATTTCGGAAATGTTTCCAGAACATATCGCAAAAGATTTCAAGAAAGTTTTTCAAAATGTTTCAAAAAATATTATTTGAAAGGTTGCTACAAGATTTATAAAACGTTTTGAAAAAATGAATACTAGAAAAATTTTAACAACCTTTCTGCAACATTTAATGAAATATTTTTAATAATATTCTTAAAAACTTTCTTGAAATATTTTATGAAATCTTTTTGCATGTTTTCTGCTACGTTTCATACAAATAGTTTTAAACATTTTAATTACTCTTTCAGTAAAATATTTTAAAAATGTTCTTGAAATATTTTTATAAAATCTTTTATGAATCCTTTTCAAATATTTTAGAATGATGCCTGCAAGGTTTCTGAAAGATTTTTTGGGAATATTTTACGAAAATTTTTGCTGAAAGATTTCAAAACTTATCGTGTTATGTGGGTTTTAGAGATTATTTTGTTAATTGTTTTTTAACCCTTATTTTATCAATACGAATTCATGCTAGTATCATTTCATATAAATTCGATTGTTTATACGATTTGTCACAGAATACGACCCTTATATGAGTCGTTAGTAACGAAAGGGATTAATAAGGGAGTAAAGTTGTCTCCAAGGATTATGTATATAATACAAGATACATAATTTAAAATATTAATTACCAATTTGTTTATATTTTCAAAAAAATAAATAAACGCAAAAAAAAAGAAATAAAGTAAGAGCGGAAAGAGATAAGGAAAATATTCGTGCGTCATGAATTAAAAAAATAAGAAGGATATCGAAAAAAGGCAAGGATAGATCTTGAAATCAACAGTCACAAAATAATTTTCCGGAAGAAACTCGCGCGAAAGTTAAGCCTTTTGAGGAGGTCGAGAACTGTAGAGACAACTGAGGGAAATAGAATTACAGGGCGCGAAATGGGAGACAGTAAAGCCGAATAATTAAGGATGACTCTTGGGAGTCGAGAAACATCTTTAATTCGGTACGGAGCAACCGTTAATATTAAACCCAGACGTCTTATTCGCTTTTAGAAAGAGAGAAACATTTTATTTTGTGAGAAGAACTATATTTTCTTTCTCAGCCGATCTCTATTTTATCCAACGCAAGGAACTAAACTCTTATTCCATCTTTCTTTCTCTTTTTTTCTTGCTTTAACTGTATCTCTTTCTCTGTCACCCCACTCTTTCTTTATTTGCCCTTTCTAAGAAATAGAGCACGTTTTCTTAGCTCGTTATTAAAGCTCCTCCCTCTTCCGTCCATTCGAGAGCACAAGTTCTCGTCCTTTCAGTTCCTATAAAAGCCGAAGGGTACTCAACGACCTCGTGGACGACTCTTCTTCTCTTTTCTTCTTCTTCTTCTTCTTCTCTTTTTTTTTTGACCAAAAACGAAATCTCGCGGAAGATCTTTTCTCCTGATTTTTCTCAAAAAAAGGATACTCTTGAAGCTTGGAAATCTCGATTCGTGCCACGATTTAACTTTAACGTATTACCAAAAAATTGATTAAAATGATTTTTATCATCGTATTGGAACATAGGAAAAAAGATATTCGTTATTTTACGAATGTGTGGGTGAAAGAAATATATATTACAAAAATTATTATATATTTTGTTGAAATAATGAAAATAAATCGAAGGAGAAAATTGTTTATTACTTTATAAAGAAAGAGAAGGAGTTGAAAATCTCGTTTCGTCTTTGCTAACTTGAAGTATTTCTCCTTCTGCTACTTCTTCTTCCTCTTTTTACGGGACACACAGTGACGAAGGACGATCTAGCAGATTGCCAGAGGGTTTAATTAAGAGGGCGTGTTGTTGGTAACTCGTCGTTGATCAATAGCTGAAGGGGTGCTACCAGCTACCCCATAGACTAGAAACCCTCTTGAAGTTTCGTCGTTTCTTCCGTCTATCCCTTCTTTCACATATAACTACTCGAACCTGTCTCTCGATCTATATAACTTTCTCTTTCTATCTTACATATTAGCTCTCTTTCTTTCTCTTTCTCTCTTTATCTTTTTCTCTTTCCATCTTTCTCTCTTTCTCTTTAACTCTTCATCTCTTGGGTTCTCTTCGAAACAAGCTCTTCGATTGCTGAGGCTGGACACTAATACTTGATTACCAGGGTAGGTCTCTTTGATGTTTCCAGACTAACAAGAGAGAGACGTTGTCATCGCGTTGTCATGGATACCTTAGCTACTTCGTGTCTACCTATCAAGCATAAAGAGCTTCTCTCTTGGCCTCCTTTCACGCTTAGAAATTAAGTGATCCGCCTTTCTAACGATCCTACGAGTGTTAGTACATTACAAAAGCGACACTTATCGATGATGCGTATTATGACTTTAACAAGTTCTTTTAGATCCTTTTATATTCTTGCAACTATTGATCGATACATCCACGTTTACTTGAAACGTTCGAGCGTACTTTATTTCATTCGAAATAAGATCTTTGAATTAATGAATGAACGAATGAACGAACAGTTCTCTTTTTATTCTTTTTTCTTCTCTCGTCGGATTATTGGAATCGAGAAGAAACATCGTTAAATTCTTGAGACGTACTACAAAGCAATATTTAAACTTTTACGAGTTCAAGCTTGTTCTTATTAAGTACCCATCTAATCTACCAAGTCACGGGATAATTGAAATGAGCTCATTTCCAATCGACAATCGGATATTTGTCGTTGAAGCATGCCAGATCGATGAAACGCTGCTTGACACGAATTAACTTCAACGAAAGTAGAATGTTGATTTAGCGACCGGTAAATCGGTCGATGAATCCATCTTTACTAACGTCGTATTAACGTATAGGTACTCTTTGAAATGTATAGAATAAACGCTCTTATATACAGTTCTCGTTCGAGTTACGTTCGATATTTGTTCAACGTTTGACGAAATGTTTCATCTCTTCTACAACCGTTTAATATTCGACCCTCGTTTGCGGTCTCTCTTTCCTTCGCGAACATAAGAACAGTGGTTAAACAAGATTATTCGAGGCGTATAATTTTCTTTCCAAACAAAACGAAAATCGGTCCAGTTCTACTACCTTTTTACCTATTATAATATATTTCTTTTTTGCTTTCTTTTTCTTACATCGTTATATCTTAACTTACAACCTTCTTGCTTGCAAGGGTCAGAAAATAATATTCCCTAGCTTATATTTAACAAACTTTAGGTCATCTTGATTTTTATTTCAAGTCAAAAAGTAAAATAAATTCTTGAAGATACTAACAGCAACCTGAACGCAATTTTAACTTAAACAACTTTTCAACTACCATCTTGTAGCTTAATACTACTTTTATTTATATAATTCAAATACGGTTGCGTCAGGATTGCGTCAGGATTGCGTCAGGATTGCGTCAGGTTTGCGTCAGGATTACGTCAGGGTTGCATTACCCAAAAACCCCATTCCAGTTTTAAAATTTATCAAGTAACGTATTAACTTTTAAACGAATTGTTATGAAAATCTTAATACACAAACACGTTTCGTGAACTTCTAAAACCTTTACCAATATCGTCCTTCATATTTGTCATCGAATTAAAGTTCGTGAAAGCTCTCTTATTAGATTCATTATCTAGTCGAGAGAACGAGCAAATTTAATCTTGCCTTTAGGCTGACTCCGGCTGTTCGAAGTCAAGCGAAATGCTATTTCCAAATGGATCCGATCTGTAAATACGAGCCCAAAGATGATTAGATTCGAAATCGTAAATACCGAATCGTATAAGCAGATATATATCCGTCTAGCCTTCAAACGGCGAAGTGGATAACAGAGTAGAATTAACGATGTCTCCTATATCATCAGTAACATCAGTACTGTGCCACGATAATTGTCAATTGCAGAATAATATGCGTCATGTCTAGTTACAGATACATCGTATTTAATTACAGACCTTGATTAGAATTAGTAGTGATCATTTTAAGATTATTAGGATCTCTAACTTCTCTATGTATATCCTAAATTTCTAAAAATTAAGATTATTATTTTAATCCATATAATATTATATGAGTAATATTTGATATATTTTTATGATTATAATATTACTATATACAATACATAATGCTATATATAATATAGTATAAAGACTATAGACTATAGTATATTATGTAATGTATTATTACATCGTATAGTATTATACAAAAATATGTTTTATTTTATTTCCCATTTGAAAGAAAAAAAAGAGAACCGAATTCATTTGCAGGGTACTAAGAAGAAGAAAAAATATTAGATCGGACGTCTCTAACATCGTCGTAATACGTCTATATATTTGGTTGTTCGATCAATTGCCAAATTAATACAATAGGATAGCTCTATGAACGGCACTCCTTGTTGTGGAAATGCTTCCAGATTGCATGGCCAACGGGCTGCCGATCGCAGTGTCCTAAACCACTTAACCAAGCTCGGTGCGCCCTAGTGGTTAGACTTGCATTGAAAACGTTCTTGCCACAACGAGCATGACTCCATCTATCTATCTATCTCTCTATCTCTCTCTCTTTTTCTCTTTCTCTCTATCTCCCTTGTTCACTCTTTGTCCATCTCTCCAGTCCCTTCTCCCAATCTCCATCCCTCTCACTCAGTTGGCAAATCCTTTGGACTTTCGGAATTCGCGGTATCAACGCGTCGTTCCTAAATTCAGGATTAGCAGGCCGTGAACGGGCGTGCGCACGTTCACGAGATGGCCACCGTTACTGTTTGTTACCGGAGTTAACGCTAATCCATGTGAAAAGGGAATGGTCATAGGATAATTTGTGACTTATTGCACTGACAGTTGAAGCTGCCGGAACGCTGGATTAGAACGCTTCGCTTGTAACCGTATGCATTCGTATGTCTATGTATTCGTATATGCTATCGTATCAATTATACGTATTTTCTACTAATTGTGGTATATTAGAAAAGATATAATTATTATGTAACTTTTAACATTCAAATCTATATACCTAAATGATATATTGTTTAAATGTTTTCCAATCGTCGTTGATGATCATCGATTTCTAGTGTTACACATTTACACACATGCGATTGGCTACTAGAAGATGGTAAGTAAAAGAGAGACGAAGAGAAGCATCGAAATAACATATACCTATAGAGCCATAAATCGGAAAGGGTACTGCCGACGCAGCAATGGTATTACCTACTACAGACTAACCGTGGCGTGTATCAATGAAGAATGAAAACGTGAATTCGCAGACAAGCACTTTAATATATTTAAACGTATACGTATGTATATGGTTGAGAGGAGACCTGAATGTAACAGTCCTCGATACTAGATAGTATGAGAATGAAGGGGTTTGAATGGAAACGAAGAGAAAGTAGAGATATTAATCCACAAGTAACTCACTGCACAGTAATCTCTCGTATACGTAGATATATATATACACGTATGTGTGAGAGAACGTTGGTCCGTTGAATGTACCGGGTATCCTGGTAAAATCGAGGAGTAGGACTACATTGCTGATTTACACCCAAAGTCTTGGAGAAGTTCTCTTTCGTGAACGCAAGCTCTCAGTTGTGGGACGAAGAGCACGAGTTTAGCGAGCTTTTGGCACGTCCGTGCTTCCTGACTAATTGCTAAGCTCCAACGTGGCGCCACTAATTCGGCTCTTATCAAGACTGGCACGTTTAGGGTAACCAACCGCGTAGCAGTTTTGCTCTTACGCCACGAAGATGCTTCAGGCAACTTGTTATTAATAAGTACCTCAAGACCTGGGCTATTACAATGTTGGGATCAAGTATTTGAAACGTTCAAGTAGTCCGCGAAGCAGATCCGCGATTAGGATAAGCATTTCTCGTTAGATGTGTCTACTATGAAATATTTCTTTTTCTATCTATCTATTTCTATTCTATCTATCTCTCAATCTTTCCCTCTTTTTCTTCTCAATGTAAGTTTATCCTACATATGACCGTTTCTCGGAAAATACGTCAACCTTTGCAATAGGTTATTCCAGAGAATTTTTTCTACTTTACGTAAACATCGAATAGTATACATTTCTTCAACCGACGAAACGCTAAAGCATGTAAAAAGTTTTCAACAGGACAAGAAAGAAAATTGCTCGTTTCCTATACCTTTGTATCGCAAAGGGCGAAACGATTTCCTTGCATCGAGAACCACTCGGGAATCAAGAAACGCAATATCAGCGCAGATCTTTCTGCGGACTCCCGTTGAAAATCCTGTTGCGTGCCGCACGAAATAGAGATCGGGTTGCGCGAGGCAGGTAGGTAATATGAAAACGTTTTCAAAGGTACTTCGGAAGTATATCAAAGTAATCGAAGCACGCACACTTTTCTATGTTAGAAGGAACTCTACCTTTTCCTATAACTAACTAACTACTACTACTACCGCTACTACTACTGTTATTACTAATACAACCATAAAAAGTTATTCTTATTTTCTCTTGTGTTCTCTTTTCTTTCGCGACGTCGGCGTCGCTTGGGTAAAATAAAAATTTCATTAAGATAAAAGGAAAACCGTGAAGTAAGAAAGAAGGAAAGAAAGTAAAAAAAATAGATACGAGAAAAAGAGAAAGATGAACAACTCGTATTTGTCGACGAGAATCAGAAATGAAATGTTTCGGATAGTAAAGCACGATAACATAAGAGATTAAGCGTAGGATTAGCTGTGGAATTCTTGGCAATGCCACTCTCTTTCGAAGAGTAAAACGAAGAGAGAGAAAGAGACAGAAAGAGAGAGAAAGAGAGAGAAAGAGGAAAAAAAGGCTGCAGGAATATAGGGATGAGGGTAAAGTGAGATTTTTCCATTACTTTTTTTTCTCCATCCTCGTCCTATGCAGTTACCGTCCGCGAGAGTGCGCGTGATAAATGAATTGGACGAAATCCGAATACCTATTGTTTCGCGTTAACGAGGGTCCACGAATACGTTATGCCGAGAGGGACACATGGAAGTGTCGCTGCCTTTAAACGCGATATTACGGCCTGTTAGAGACGGATGGACTCTTGGACTATGCCCTCTCAGAAGGATCTTTTTCAGTCCTCTTCCTTCTATTTATTCTCTTTTTCGATTTTTTCTTTCTTCCTTCCTTCATTCCTCTTTTTTACCTTTTTCTAAAGCTCTCTCTCTCTCTCTTTATCTCTCTCTCTATCTCCCTCCTCCCTTCCTTCTATTCGATTCTCCTTTATATCAGAATTGAGGCCGTTGGTCGAATTCCTTTGATTCGGATAATCCATGATTAAGCGTAAAATCCGAAAGTCTTCCGAAAGAGCAGCGCTACCAAGATTTATGACTGGGACTTTCGATTCTTTCTTCAAAGAATTTTCCCTCGATTTACGCTTAATCTTTCTTCTTCTTTCCTTCTCTCTTCTTCTTTCCTTCTCTCTTCTTCATCATCTTCTTCTTCTACGAGGGAAAAGGAGAAAAATAGAAAACAAGGTGTTGTATCCGTGAACAACGGATAAAAATAAATGTATGTTACGTTTTTATCTCTTTTCTTTTCTTTCTTGTTGTCTTTTTCTATCATATGTATGTTCTGCAACTGTAGTCTCGTATCGATAGCGCGCAATTTCGATGAACGCACCAATCCTTGCATCGACTAGCTTATTTACGATCCTGTCGAAAATATCGGGACGTTCTACGCTCCCTCTTTCTCTCTCTCTCTCTCTCTTTCGATCTCTCTATTCCATGGAACATGAGATACAATATATTCGTGTTGCGAATAAATACGCCAAGCGTTCCTTGATTTACCGCTTTTTCCGCGTAATTTTTATCGACTGGACGCGATGTTTACATCGTATGTAAAACATTGCCGTATTGTATTGTATAACCAATATTACATTACGCGCTTAACTAACGGGAAAAGGAAACTAGTATAAAGAAAATAATAAATAAAAAAAATAAATAAAAACAAAATTTAAATTCAAAGATAAAAAATATGTAATAAAATTTAGGAGGACAGGTATTGAGAAGAAAATGAGGAGAAGAAAAAAGAATGAAAAATATTTTTAATAGTTAGTCTCTACAGACTATCGTAATGATCGAGTTAGGCTTGTAATTTCGGGCGCCATTAGGTGGCATTAAATCGGATTTCGCCATGATGGACTACTACCTTTTTCGTCTTAAAGAAGGAAACCGACCCTTCATTACACGTACGAAATCGTCGTTGTCTTGCGACTAGGATTTTCCTCGAATAATTTAACGTTCCTTCGTTCGTTCAGTTGAGCCAGGTACCGAACATACTAGTTAAAGATATCCTAACAGGAAGGCTTACATTCTTTTCTTCGATGATTCTTTTTGTTTGATCGATAACAAAGTGAGTTACGCATCAAAATTTCTACTTCATTGTTCCTAATGAGACAAGAACAATCCAATAGCATAAATCGTCCATCTGTTCATTAAATGCATAAAGAAAGAAACAGAAAAATGAGGAAGGAGAAAGATAGAGAGAGAGAGAGAGAGGGTGGGAGAGAGAGAAAGAGGGATGGAGGAAAAGAGAACATTACTAAACTTGTTTGAGCACTCTGATTGCTAGTAGCTCTGCGAACCGTTAACTATATTATTAACGTTATTATTGAAATCGTTAAATATGATTGGAAAGCTCCCTGCGTGACCCTACGTTATAACCATAAAAGATGACCTATTCCCTCGTTCACTTAAGTATTAACCAATTAACGAAGTTATCGTTCAATAGTTTCCTTGAGCTTTGAACTCGTAAAATACATTCATCTATTATTAATCTATTGCACAAAACTCTTTGCTATTATATTATATATTGCTATTATATTAATATATTATTAATTTATTTAAATAACGTTAAGTCTTCGATGATCTTGTTTTAATTAAAAGAACGTTCGTTTAATTTCTACGCTATTTCCTTATCCTTACAATTCGTTGATCTTTCCACTCGAAAAAGTTTTTTTTTACTTTCGTTTGCTGTCGTACCTTTACCTCGCATTAATCTTTCGCCTAACATCTGGAACGAACTTAGAGAATGTATTTGCGATCCTTCGTAAATATGCATAAGCAATTCCTTTCCGCAGACGTCTCGGTGACAAAGAAAATCGATCGATGCAAGGAAGGACACATTGTGCGTAAAACCCTTCTTCTTCGTTGCTTCGAAGGGTGTCTCAAACACACTTCTATAGTATTCATCCAGTGCCCTTTCAAAGCTCCTAACACGCGTATCGTTAAGGGTGCTACAGTCTGATAGCAAGTCTATCCCATGCACAAAGAATCTTGAAAATTGTATGGGCTTTCCGTCTCATTACCAACCCCACCCGGTTGTTTCATCGTCCGTTATTCTTTCATATTCATTTTTATTGAATTAAGTAAATTTTAATCGAATATATCTTTTCCAACTATTTTTGTCTGACTATTAATAACATGTTGCTACGTGCTAATTGAAAATATTAACCGAAAATAAGATAAAATTGAAATGTGGGTTGAACTTACACGCGACTGAAGTGAGATTTCTTCAGTATTTTATTTTGACAATAATATTAAATTATTTATTATTTTTTTGTTTATACATTTACACTCTAATGTAGAACTGAAATTATTAAAAGTATCTCTACGTACACATAATATATTTTTAATATTTACTTTGCTTCTTGAATAAATTATCGGGATATAGAGGATATTTCCGCGTGAACATACCTTTTTTATTATAACATTGCAATTATTTATATGTGGGGGTGATTTCAGACAGAGAGAGAGAGAGAAATATATATAACTGAAGATGATATAATATAGTTTATTAAATTATGATGATGTGATGTCGAGCGGTATTTACATAAGTTTACACAAAGTGGCGTAGTTACAGAAAATACAGAATGCAAAAGAGTTACAGATATAACACACAGACAGATACTGAAGACTAAAGACTGACTAACTAAGGACTGATACAGACTGACTAACTCAGGACTGAAGACTAAGGACAGATACAGACGGACTAACTGAATACAGATACAGACTGAGCTTTAAGGACATTTTCTTACTTCTTTCCACATATTTATATCGGAAATGAGCTACACCCCTTTTGAGAGGGAGGGAGATTATAAATCTTATTGACCAATAGCATAAGGATTAACCTCATAATCCACCGATAGGTACAGCCTATAGTTTTTAATAGTGGAAACTATGCATAAAGAAACTTGATCTGGAACATCGGAATGTTATCTCTTTTATGGTATCGCATATGTTTACATAGGAATCCGAAATTCTTCAAAGGGTCCCGACACTGCACAAAGGGTTTTTATTGCACTAATATATCGCGATAATTCTTATGTTTGTTTATGGTTTTATGGCCCTCCTAAACTTTCCCATTAGTTTCTGAATAGAATTTTCCTTTCCAGAAAATAAAATATAACGAAAAGAACTGAATACTAGTTTTTTTTTCTACATATATTATAATTTTTTCTAAAATATATTGTACGATCCGAAAGGATCGTACGGTGATTAGCGGTATTCGAAACTCGCGCGCATCCGCTTCCATCGATTAGGATTCTAGATCGATACTTACTGTGAGCATCGATCAACCACCAGTAACTATCGAAGCGCTTCTCTAGCTACCCCCGCCTCTCGCATCCCCACTTCTCATAGCCCTAGTACGTACGTCCTGCTGGGCCAGTACAAAGGGGCATTCTTTCTATTCTTCACCGGACGCCTACGACTACACATCTTGAGGGATTATAGAGGCTTTAAGAATTCACAAAGGACAACGAAGAGAATATCCTAATCTTCGAGACTCGTGAAAGTGAGCCCATTCAACATCACAATCCTTAAGGTTGTGATCGCTATATTTGCGGAGTGCGAGAGGTGAAATCTTTCCAATATATATATATATTTCACATCGACGGTATTTTCCTTCGTGGTAACACCACGTGGTGCATTCTTATTGTATAATCAAGGGTTTTTATGCCGCAAGGCTTTTCCCTGACGAGCCAATAAAAAAGGCATTGTTTCTTTGGTTGGCTCAATCACGTGTTTTATTTTACACCTTAACCTAACCCTTTATTCTCCACTTCATAGCATAAACAAATTGCCAGAGGACTCTTAGTTGAGGAATTTCGGCCATAACAGACGGAATTTAGCTGAATGTGAAACATCCTTCCAACAGAAGTTCCATTTGAAAAATTTGTTTTACTCAGAAAAGAGAAAAAAAACAAATGGCTTAATCGATGACGTGTTCACGTTTGATTATCATTATTACTATTACTATTACTATTTAAAAAAAAAAAAAATCGAAATCCTAATAAAACTTTCAATGTTGTGTTTTCTCGCGTATATTCTGATTTCCATTTGAGACTGTTCCTTCTCCTAGCTCCCCTGTGACAAGTAAAAGGTATAAAAGGCCTATCATTCTACAAAAAAAATTCTAAATTTTTGTTATATTAAGATCAAAAAAGAGCAACAACCTTTCATCACAGTTGCATCGATACAGCTTTATAGACCTAGAGGTGGCAACCGATCAAAATCGGTTTTCCAAAGAAAATTTTTTACAGAGTAAATTTTTTACCTAAAAAAGGTTTGAAACGGTATCGGCAAAAGTGTAGCCCGATTGTCAGACAGCTTTCATTAAAATTAAAGGGAGGGGCCGGGTCCCCAAAATTGTTAATTTTGGTAATAAAATAAATAACTAGAAATATGACTGAAAATTTACGTAGATATCCAGAAACATGAGAGAAAGCACGGGGAAAAATGTCAGACGTGTAAGTTGACGACAAAGGGGTGTCAGAACCTGGAAAAGTTGCGAAAAATTTTTGAAAATTTACATATGGAGGGAAATATTTGACAACTTGCGTATATTTATAGAGGTACAAAGAACGTATTATTAAAATGTCAGAGTTCAATTAAGAAGAATTCATACATTTACTTAACTTTTAATTTAAATTTTAACAGAATTTTGCAAAAATTATTAATCCTATTTATTATTTTCTTATGCTTTTGAAGTGTAAGAAAATATGAATATATTAAAATAAAAATTTGAGTAAGAAATTTTGTATGAGAAAAATAGAGATATACAAAGGATATAGCCGGATAAGTATGGAAAATCTGCCCCCGTGGCTTTTTTGACTCGCACTTGGGGGATCGATTTGGTGTCAAATAAAAATAATTCACCTCACATTTTAGCTCTTTTACTCAAATGGTTCTCAAGATTTTCAAAAAACCTGTTTTTTCGATTTTATTTTTATTTTTATAGTAAAATTCAAAATTAATCAATGATGATTTTTTTTCTAGTTCTTAGGAGTCCAAGACATGAAAAAAAAATATTATCATAATATTGAAACGAAAAGCCGATTTTTGGCGGACGAAAGAAAATTAAAATCTTTTTTTTTTTTAGCTTTTTTGGAATATGTCACTCACCAAAACTCGTCAGAAAATGTCTTTTATACTCCTCTACACTCAGGAATTTTTTTTAATTTTTTGAAGTGGTGGAACAATAGGAAAAAAATTTTAAAAACTCATTTTTTTCTAAAATCTCAAGTTTTAACTAACCTCTATTTTCAATTTTTGAAATCTTTTATTGCTCATTATTATGGCTCTTTATTTTAAGGATTTCCGATGGAGTCTTTGCCAACCATAAAATTATTTTCTAAAACACTACTTCAGAAAAATGCGCGGTGGAGAGCGCAGTTTGGCTTTCTCGAGCGCGGTGGAAACTGTAGAGGTTTTTGTAAGGCGTTCGGTCGGCTAAGTGTTAATTGATACAGTTATGAAAGTGATAGTTTTTGTCATTTACTCCCATCACAAGATCATACCGGTGCCCTTTGATATATATGGTAACAATATTATAATAAATAAATCCTACAATTATCTTACTCTTGATACTGTACATTCGACTTATTCTCTCGAAACTTAGTTTTTTGAAGGTTTCACTTCTAACACGTGTGATCAGCACAAGTGATATTTTTTTTATTTTTCTACCAATTTTTTCTAATAATCGCATTTATGTCCACGAAGTTACACATCGACGCACGTCTAATTTACTTACTTTTATCGTAAGAATTTTTCAACTAAGACAAGCCTTACATGCAACCTAACTGAAGATAAGAATAAAAACTGAAAAGAATAAATAAAACCAAAATCATTTTTTCCTTTTTGATTTCTCAAGAATAATCTCATTGTAAACAAAAAATTTTGCAATCTTTTGTAACTTACTAAACAAACCAGTAACCTTATCTCTATCCAAAGAACATCTTGAACGTAACAAGTTCGATGATACTAGTAGGAAATATTAAAGCAGAAGCAAGTCCTCCCTTTCATCCCTATCCTCTTACTATGCTCTTCGCCCCTTTTCTCTCCCTTCGTCGATACTAGGAACATAGTATATAGAAGGGTACACCATCGCCAACGTGATTTCGACCTAGCCTCGTAAGTGAAGCACAGTTTGGTGGATAGTTAATTACTTAGGTAGGTTGCAGTTACTAGCATGGAAATTCTAAGGGTGCTTTCTCACCTCGGCTACTGCCCAGTACTTCTGCTCACTATAACTATCTCGATTCAGGAAGTAGTTACACTCCCAAGGAATAACATCGTGAAAACTCTCACTTGGGAAAATGAAATCTATTCGAATGAACTTCCTACGTGTACGCCCCGAACATCCTTTCCCTTTTCCACTAGCCTCTCTTTCTTTACTTTCTCCCACCATCAACTGCATTCCCATTTCTTTCGTTTTATATCGCATTGAACTAACCCTTACCATCATTCCTACGATCTTTTTTAGCAACTCTTCTGCCTTCCTCCCCTTCTTTTTCTCTCTCTCTCTCCCTCACACTTTTGCTTCTGGCAATTCTACGCAAAAGCTTCGGAACTCCCGCAGTGCTTTATACTCCCTTGTTTGACTTGTGCTCTAACTACTCGCTCTGAACCAACCTTATATTTTACTTCAAGAGCGAGGAACGCCAACTCGTATGATTGAAAACTACCGGAAAGTAGTTGCATCATGAACAACTCTTACAATCTTCAACACCATTTTCCTCTTCTTCTCTATCTCTTGTTTTCTTTTTTTTTCTTTTTTAATTTTATTTCTGACGTGATTCGCCTCCTGTTCCTTCCGATACATTTTAAGTTTTATGCTCTTGGGAATTTTTGGAGAGATATCTTAGATCTTTATCTCGAGTTTAACTTTGTCGTTAATGATACTTGCTATAGTTCGATGATAGTCAAGCGTAATTGTTCTTATCTATCATACTAATAACGATATTCGAATGATATGTTTTAAAATGACCAAAAGGGCTTTTCTGAACTTTGTTATTTTTCTCGAGAAAATATACTGTATTTTCTTCCATCGTGATAATTCTTCCCTTAGCTAACAGAGAAATGGTTTCACATTGATTACCGCTTTCCTTTCGATCGATGCATTAGTTGATACAGATAATTTTAAGTATCAATATCGTCGACATTAAAACTATACAGAAGATAGAAATTGTTTGTTTTCTTGAATTTCTCTTGTCTCATTTTTCTAGTTCTGTCTAGTTTTTTCTTTTTCCTTTTTTTTTATTTATTTTTCTTGGTTTAAAGATGTAAATTGTCTAATAATGAGAAAAATATATGCTCTTTGGAAACAATCTTAACTAAGTTTTATCATGAACATTATTTATTATTATATTTTTAATAAGACTATTTTTATTAGAAAATAATTCTGGCACTTATGGAGGAAAAAATTCTAAATTTGCAGCACGATCTTCAAGTAAATGTATTTTCTTCAAAGTTCGGACACCGAAGGGCTAGCTTTCTCTCATTTATCTCGAGTGCATCCTCTGTCTCTTTCTATCAAGGTACAACCGAGTTTCAGTGGCGTGCGCGATCATTTGTGGCTCGGTTAAAGAACTTCAGGGACGCGCTGAATCGATTAAATGGCATTCCACGCCATGGAACTTTTCCTTCCTGTCGAACTCGCTTCGCAATTCATAGATGACTCGAATTTAAACTCTGATTATGTTCAAGACTATACGACGAATCCTTGAGATTCTGCAATTTCTTTCATTTTTATTCACATTAATCTAATTTCATGATTATGTTTCATGGTTTATCAGAGTGACTTTCGATTGTACAACGATTGAATGAAGCTCAACAGTATTTTCTTTCGTTTTATACTATTTTTTCTTATCTTTATAACAAATATAATTTGATTAAACATTTTGAAAATCGCAATAAGAACGCGATGTTTGTGTTCTAGTACAATTCCAGTCAGATTTGATGTTTGTTTATTCTACTATGTGTATGTTCTTTTTTATACACTCACAGATACACGATCATATCTATAGGTATACGGTGAAGGCCGAAGAAAAAAGTCTCTCTATTCTCGTCGATGTTGATAGATTCCTGATGTGCTTCCAGGATAAAACTTTTTCTACCGTTCACTCGAAAACTCTCGCTTGGAAACCGTTGAAACGGAAGAGATAAGAAGTCGACGTTATTTCTAATGTGCAATGCAAAATTTATGTATGTTTGACTTTTAATACTAAAGAACCGAACAGCATTTTGTTATTAAATAAAACTTTTACGTTCTTCTATTTTCATCCAATTGATTTTTCATTCTCTTATTCGTTAAATTTCCTTTTAATCGATGCTCTCGTGCTAACTTGAAACAAAGATTAAAAAGTGATAAAAAAAAACCTTATTTGTTCAAGGTTATCAGGAAAAATATGTTCATCTATAATTCATTCTAATTCATCTTTATAACCCAGAAAAACCTAACTACGATTTCTCACGCATGAAAAAAAGAGAGAAAAAAACCCTCCATGGGTTGATAATTGCATGGATAAAGGAGCCGATTAATGATCCACAATGAACCACGATAAACCATAAATCTTTTTTCATCCCCTTCTTTGGCTTCGAAATAATCGCATCCTCGTACTCTCCGTTGGCATTTTATTATGCTGATATACCGTACTACTTGAAAATCTCAAAAGCGGATTCGTAGGTGCACGACGTACGCATTTTTCTTCCTATAGAAATGGGTTTTTCTTTCAAAACTTTCTACGGTTTAGGAATTCGAATAGCTTTATCGATTTCCTTGAGTTTCCTAAAAGAAACGCTTTAAACGCGACTCCCGAGCAATTCTATAAATTTAAGACTCTCTAGTGGATTATCTTCGATGTATCGAGTACACGATCACTAAGACTCTAAATTGGCTTATCTTCTTTCATTCTCTCTCTCTCTCTCTCCCTCTCTCTTTCTTTCTTTTTTTCTCTATCTTCTTAGAAAATTTAGAAAGAATTTTAGCTCCATTAAATTCTTACAAGATATTTTCCTAAATATTAAAAGTATAAAATATACTTGTATTTATTTTTCCATTTGAGAAAACTTTCGCTATAAAATACTTGATAATATTATATAAAAATGTAATATAAAAAAATAAATACACTATGTATCGTCGATTTTTAATTAAGCGCAAATACAGTGACCATAATTGGCATTTTCCTGACGATAAACTCAAAAACGCTCTTCTCTGCGTTAATACAAATTCTTTAGTCTTCCTACGGCAAGAAGCTATTTTTCTCGACTAATGCACGCTCGCATTAGCGTCACAGAGAGTTGCTCTTTATGAGAGGGAAAATTATAATTTTCTCAAGGAGAGAAGTCTTCGTTAAATTTACTGCCCCGCGATACGTTTCGGCGCACTCTCACGAAAAAAGGTTTTTTTTTATTCTTTCTTTTTCTTTTTTTACATTTCTTTATCACTTCATTTAAAGTCTACCCATTCGTTGTTAATTAAAAACAAACACAGCGATGTTATTGCTCTGGCGTAATAACAAAAAAAAAGTGATAAACGAGAAAAAGAAATAGTTCATAAAAACAAAAAACAACTAAAAAAGAAGAGAAAGTATGAAAACAAGAAGAAAATGATCCAAGTCGTTCAACACTAAAGTGACAATTTAAATAAACGAATTTAATCTTTCAGGAAGTCAGACAATACGAATCTTCTCTTGAACTATTAAACGATACGGTTTAAATGTTTATCCCCATAAACACAAAGAGTAGGAATCCATTCTCTGCATAAATAGACTGGCGGCGTTGTGCTCAATTTTGCGGTTTAGTTTCATAGAAACATTCAAATTTACGATATACATTGACCACCTAGTAGTATTATATCCCTTTCTCTCTCTCTCTTTCTCTCTTTCTTTCTTTCTTTCTCTTTCACTCTACGCAGGTCGTAATTATAGCGACCTAACCAACACGCTTCCTGCGTTTAATTACGGTACGCGATATGTCGACATAATTATTGGAATTTGCGAGAGCTTATGTGCGACCGATTGAAATTCGATCGAGGTGTGTAAAAGAGAATGAGAGAGAAAGAGAGGGAGAGAGAGAGAGAGAGAGAGAGGAGTCGTGAATATTGCTACGAAATGAAAAAAGAAAATGGGGGAAAAAAAAAATACGAGCCGACCCAATGATACCTTATGCTCCGTCGCACATCACGTTTTAATGCGATTTCCGTAGATTAAATTTTAAATTAATTATAATTTCGGTGCGCGGTTTGTGAATAAACTCTGTTAATGTAAATATTAATACTAATATTTCCATGATCATTTCGTTATATTTAATCGAGAAATAGCTTGTTAACGTTTATGCTAGTAATAATAATAATAATAAAAAGAAAAGTAAAATAAACGTTACCTTCAAGCTCGTTATGTTAATTCATTCATTCTTTCTCATTCTCTTTTATCTTTTTCTCTTGCATATTTTTCTTCTTTCTTTATCTTCCCGTCTCTCTTTGGTTCCACGGAGCTCTTCCACAAATTGCTACGTTCAAAATGATAATTCCTTGTGCATCTCGCAGCTACTGCAGAGGTGATTCAATCGAATCCCGCAGAACCTTGGCACGATTAAAGCTAAAGCCCAGCACTGGTTATAGAGGCAAAGCGTTGCGGTATCTCATAGGGTAGAAGGTTTTAGGTGGTGCGTTGATCACTGCCTCGGTTGGCTATTGCGGCTGTTTTGTTCGTTTTACACCGTTGAAATTCGTCCATTTGCTGTAATATTATTACCTAATGCGGCTCATCGAGCTTTACCATGTTTGCGGTAAGCATATCCTTCTCTCCACCTCTTGCCCCATCCACCACCCCTTCCTTCCTTTCTCTCTCTCTCTCTCTCTCTCTTTGTTTCTCTCCCTCTCTTCCTCATTCATGTACACTTTCTCATTTCTCCATCTATCAGAGTAAAGCTTTGCGTGTATGAATCATCAGTCTCTGTGAGATGTTAAATTGTATACGCAGTATAAATAACAGAGAAATACACTGACTGAGACGCCTCAGTACTAATTGATTCGCGAAAATTACACTATACGACTAACAGCAACAGCAGCTTCCTTTCCTTCATCAGCGCCATTAGATTACGAAACGTCCCTAGCACCCATCAATTCGGTCGAATAGTGGCAGAAGTACTAATTGGTAATCGATAAGCTGTCAATGCACGCCACGATAAATATATAGTTAGCTCAATACACTGCTCACGTTGCTCGTATTTCTTTATTAAGAGTACTCTCTGCGACCACAACTTGCCTTTTCTACTGTTAGTTGGTCTGCTTCGTTAGATTTTAATATTCCATGAATGAGAATGTATTAAGAAAACTACAAAAGTATATGTCTTTCTAAATGTACCAAAAGGTTCATTTTTATTCACTTATCTTTTTAACACGTATCTTATGTTATCATTTCATTAATATTGTTGACCACTAAAGTAGATATTAACGATAAATATAAAAAAAAAACCAAAATGTTAACGAATAAAAAAATAATTGAATTCTCTATCTCATATTCAATTAAGTACATTTTTTCTTCAAAACATTACGTCTTAAAGGCTTTTTCAATTATTTTCATACCAACAACCAATCACTTGGAAACCACTTTTGCGACTTATAACCAAGCACGATTTAGGTCTGCTCGCTATATTTTATTATGTACACATAAATGTGTTTAGTGATAAAAGAAATACATGTTTTTCAGTTTTACATTATTTTACAATGATTATATGGAATAAAAATACTGTATTATTTAATCTCAAAAAGAAATTATTACTACTGTATTTATGAAAAATCAAGACGAGCAACGAATAAAGGAGAAAACATAGACACAGATAGATAGACGGACTAAGAGAAACTGAAAGAGAGAGATAGGGGAGAGAGGGAGAGGGAGAAGGAGAGAAAGAAAGAAAGAAGAGAGAAACGCGAAGAGCCTCGATGAAGTACCGGCAGCCAGCCAAGACGAGCTTTCAAGATTGCAAATGCGAGAGAGCGTAAAGTTAACGCGCAGCAAACAGCTGCGAGCATGAAGTCGTAACGCGCCGGCATGGCAGAAACCGTGAACCGGAACAAAGATCAAAACCAGTGCAAGATCTCTCGCCTCCGGAGATTACTGGCTTCCATGATGTCATAGTTCAAGGAGAAGACACTACTACTACTACTACTACTACTACTACTACTACTACTACTACTACTACTACTACTACTACTACTATTACTACTACCACCACCACCATCGCCATTACTTCTGCTGCTAAACAACATATGCGCACGTGCTACAATCGTTTTACTTCCAACGCTATTAATTCGAATCCAAGGACTCTATATGTAACGCTTCTCTATTCTAGCAGACGCAAGCATTTAGATTTACTACGAGTAAATAGCACCCCTACTATATCGTACATGAATTCTCTTGCGAACACGTGTCGAACACGCATTCTATCGTTCGTGAACATCTCTATCTACGTTTCAAACTCATGTATGTCCCTGCCTTGAACGTTCGTCAGCAATCTGCTTTCTAAATTGTCTCTTCCCGTTGATGCTTTGACTTCCTTCCCGTTCATGTATAAAACCGACTCAACTTGAAAATCACGCTTCTATGAACAGTATCGTATGTTACTTTGATAAGATAAAACGTAGTTTGTCTAATATTAAATAAAAATAAAAATTGTTTTTTAATTTTAATTGTTTATAACAATTTGTTTAACAATTTTTAAAAATGCGATAAAATGTTAACTCATTCGAGACGATTTTTTTCGAACACGGTCCCCAGGAACGAAATTTTTTTTTCTTTATATTGTTCATTTTTATTTAAAAAATATGTTTACTATGGAAATCACCCAATTTATTAGTGAATTCACATAAATAAGATCATTGCACACCGGGTGTGTAGCTCGCTCTTCGGAAAATTTTTATTGCGAGGAGCGGTTTGAACACCATGTGTGCAATGTAAGGTAAAATAAAAATACATCATTAAAAAATTTATTTACTTATAAATAAATTAAGTTCTATTTTTTTTATTTATTCATTTAATTTATTTATTTTTATTTATTCACGGATAAAAATGGCGCAAAAGAAGAAAAGATAATTTTTTTTACATGTAAAAAATTATGAATACGCAGGCTGCACAGGCTTAAGATAATAAGTTTTTTCTTTTCTTCAGATAATAAGTTTCATTTAGGCAGTATGAATAAAAGGCTATACTATTGCTGTTGGTGATATTTTTGAAAAATGGAATGTGATATATGGATTCCTGCATTGATATTTTCTAAAAATGTAGATTTCGAAAATCTAAACAAAATGTTTTCTTTTTTTTTTTTAGCTGCATGTAAACCAATACCAAATTTTGTTTCTCTATACTTTACAGATACTATTATTAAAAAAAAAATTCTGCTTTCGACGCTTACTTTACTCAGAATAACTGATAATTGCTCATTATTATTGTTGCATACACGGTGTGCAAACCGTCTTTTCGGCTCGGAAAGCAATTGCACACACGGCGTGCAATCCGTCTCGAATAGGTTAAAGAATTATATTCTCTTTTAAATATTCGAAAAAATATTCCATAAAAGAATTGTTTACAAAATAATGTTTATAACGAATTGCTTATAATAATGTTTAAACACTAAAAACATAATAAAATATTTCCCTTTTTAAAGTTTAATTTACAAAAAAATTGAGTATAAAAATTATTTATACTTAATTGTTTATAATAATTATATATTAATTGTTAAAAAATATTCTAACAAAATAGAGAATTTACTATCCTTTAAAACAATTTTTGTTTGAAATCTCTACGACAATTTGTTCCGGAGATATTCTCGTTTAATTATCCTAAGTTTTTCTTATGACTCGTTCATTGACCTACATTATTTCTTTGGACATAGTGACCTACATAAATTGCAAGAAATGCACGTGCTCATTCGTAGTAAATACTTTTTGCGTTACTAGTATTACGCTTTCAACAAAAGACATGTGTTAAGCAATTATGAATGACAATATTTCGAAGACGATATCTCTGAAACGAGACATCGTAGAGACACGGTTGAAAAACCATTTAAAAGTGGAAAATACACTGTTTTCATTTATGTTATCTAATATTATCGATAGAATAGTTAATTTACATCGACATTTTAGTCAATATTTGGAAAATGCTTTTTAAGTTTAATTGCTGACTTATTTTAACTTCGTAAAATTTCAATTCTTTTTTAATATAATACACTTTTCATCTTAGAAAGTCAAAATTTGTAATACCTTTGAATATATTTTTTTAGTTGAATTTTCATTAACAAGAGTGGTTGAATAGTCTCTTGTAAACGTAGACAAGCTCAAAGGTATACTCGTTGATCAAAAAATGTTCTCTGTAGATAAATGAAAGTTTGCGAGACACTTAGAGAAAGGGAGATGACAGGTGTTCCCTTTTTGCCGAGAAGAAATCCTAGTACAGCTGGTGTTGCAATAAATGTCATGCTGGTAGTACAGACAAACGGTTTACCCAGCTTCGAACAAACGTACGCTAATGACAAATACCTAGGTGCGTTGAATAATTTTAACGGATGGATGGTCGGTTCCGGGAATCATATTTTAACAAGTCAGCATGGGCCATCACGTTACAACGTCCTTTTCACGGACGCTACTCGCAACCGAATAAACGTCTAAAATTTGCCGCACTAGGTATAGTTATAGTATAACACAGCAAGTGTAGTCGTATTGTTAGGCCGTCACGCATGAGAAATCGTCGTTGAAAATTTCAAAGCTGAATACGGGCCAAAACTGACGAAAGCTATTTCCCAAAGCTTTTCAGAACTTAATAACAATTTTTTTTTCGAACGAGTCGCGGGAGCACGTTTTACAAAAACTTTTTTTTCCCCGAACAAAACATGAAATTCGATATACGATGAAAAAGGGAAGAGAGGTGCTTGGAATGAGATCAGTTTTTAACTGTGGTTCGACAAATTTTCAACGTCATCAACCGCGCGAATGTATCTGCCGATCATCGAAAACGAATTATTAACAAATGTTCGTCCGGCTAGAAATAACAAGTTACTTCTCTTTGTTATTATTTTTCGTTTTTTTGTTTTTTCTATTTTGTATTTTTTAAGAGCGACCAGTTTTTAACGATTACGCAAGGTATGATAAAGAAAAATGGTTGATTTAGAAACTCGGTCGCACGGCAGTTAGTCGGTCGATTTAATAAAACTCTCACAGCAGTATGTGGAGTGGTATCTGGTCAGTGGGGAATTAACGTCCTAACGAAGTGACCATTAATAACACGTAATGGCCGAAAACTGCTCCGTCTCGCTTCATTATTTTTCTTTTCTCTTCACTGTCATCTATTCGGTGGACAAGTACATAGGTAAATGCGCATAGATGTATGGATTCTCTTATCCGTGTAAAAAGTAAATAGAAAAACATAAAGTAAAACTGTATACACGAAAAGGGTTATTTTAACATTGGTTCGCATATTGATTGGGTATTGCATATATCGTGCCAATAGAATTCTCCAAAATTGTTTTTTTCATTCAATTAAAATTTCTTTTAGTTAATTTATGACGTTAAACGAGAACTTGAAACAATGCCAGTTATTTTGAAATCAAACGAGGAAAGGAGCAACAGGTAAAATACTGATGATAACTCAACATTGTTCGGTAGAAACGGAAAACACTGTAATATCCGTATTGAGTTGCATTAAGATCGTGAGAAACAATAAACTTCAACGTTACGCGTTGGTTTATCCTTTCGAGAAAGTCAACCAAGCTTCGAAATACTTTTAAATTTCTCCTCTTGAGTGTGGACGATCGAGAACGGTCGGATGAGAGTTTCGAAACGAAGTGAAAGAGAAAGAGAAATGGAAGAAGTAAAAGAGACAAGAGGAGAGAGAGAGAGAGAGAGAGAGAGAGAGAGAAAGAAAGAGGATCATGCTCGAGAACGAGAGTTGTGAATCTCGGAAAACTGAAAATTAATTTCACGTTATCCGCATGAGCTGGCTTGCAGCTTGAAAGTGGAAGGATCGACTCAACGGCGGGCTGCACTAGAGCTAGCGAACTACGTGACAGGTTCGAAACTAGTTCCACGACTGCTCTCTGTCTCAGCTACTACTACTACGAGTCCTGCATTATCGTAGAATTCGAGATTTCCCATTTAACTTTCCTTTAATTATTATTATGAATCACCATGCTGCACCATGCAGCTCGGTAGTGTATGGTAAAGAGGAAGATAGGAGAAGGAAGAAGGGAGAGAAATGAGATGGTAAGAGACGGTAGCGTTATCACGGTACGCTCGTTACACCGCTTTTCGTCGGAGCGTGAGCTTAAATTTCATCGTCGGCAAAAACTAACAAAATTACGAGCCACTTCGGCTACATCGACCGGAAGTGTCGCTTAATTTATGCGTATCGTTTTAAATTACTCCCAGGTACAATCCTTTCATCCCACCACCATCCCCCATTCTAACCCGATGTCGTCGCACCTCGCATACAAATAAAACGTTTCAAGTATGTAACACATCGTTTTACATCTGACCGTTCGTTCGGTTTGGTATGGTCGGTCGTCCGTGTATTCGCGATTAAATTTGTACTACACGCAGATAGCGCGAGTTTCAATCTCATGGAATTGCGGCTATCGTAAAGCGTTCTACGTAACGCATTTGATGTGGTCTATTTTCTCGGTTTCCCGAGCTGTCGAGAGTAATGAAATTGTAATAAAAATAGTGAGAACCAAGCGTGTACGAGACGAACATTGTATAAAACGGTAAAACGTATCGATTCTCCTATTCGATATCTTTTACAACCTAACAAAATGCAATTGATGCCTCCATTATTTCGTAACGTCTATACATATACCTATATCCTTACCTATACGTAACCTACAACTACTATCTACCTATACGCATGCACATATATAGAAATAAAATCAAATCAATATCATTATTTTCTAACGAATGCACGAAGATTCGAAAATTTCTCTAGCAGTTAATCGAACAACGAATAAATGACCTAAATAAATGAATCGACACAAATCGAGTTTACGAAAAGCTCTTCAAACGAACGTACGCACGAACGGACAAACAAACAAACAAACAAACGAACAGACGAACAAACGAACTAAATAAAACTAGAAAAGAACAAATAAAATAAAACAAAGAGAGGAAAATAGCATTTTGATAGACCTCGACTCAATGACAGGGTTCTATTATTCGTCGTACCCCGATCGAGTAGTTGCTATCCCATCGAGTTAGACCGATTTGACGAGCTAACCTCTGCGTTTATGGCCATCATTCGAGCATAGTTTCGCAACGGAACATTGTCACGAGGTTTCGGCATTTCCAGCGGACATCGTCGCGGTGGCTGCCGGCGCATTGTCCGTTGTTCGGTATCAAAGCCAGACAAGTCGGTTCACGGACCGCGTCAGCTCCAACCACAAAGAGGGATAGAGAGCAAGAGAAAGCAAGAGGGAGGAAGGAAGGAAGGAAGAGAGAGAGAGAGAGAGAGAGAGAGAGAGAGCTGGACCAACCTTTGCCGGCAGTTCAACCTAAGCGTTAGCACACGCTGACGTATGCACTGACGCAGGTAGAACGTGTGTTTCACGGACACGCGCCATTCTCTTCTGCTATATATTGCTACCGCGATGCACGGCTACCGGAATACAACGGCCGGGAAACGGGGGTACAAAGGGATGAGGAAAGTACCAGTATGGGTGACGGTACTAGTGGTAGCAAGGTGGGTAAGGGTAACTCGGGGTGGAGAAACTGAGGATTACACAGACTCACTCCATTTCGTTGTGCACCCGTCAGCGTGTTTCGCAAGCTCTATGCTCAGGACTCTCTCTTTGTCCTTCTCTCTCTCTCTCCCTCTCTCTCTCTCTCTCTCTCTCTTTGTCTTTTACACTATAAGCTCTTTCGAGTCTATGGAGAAAGTGCCTACGCAGTGATGGAGAACTCTTCTCTCTCTCTTCTTCATCTTTCTCTTTCTATCCTTTCTCTGTTCATGCCCTTGCTAGACACATTTGAATCGCAAATCCTCAGTCGTTATTGTTACATCAACTAACACGAGACGTCCTACTGGATACTGGCAACGTTCCTAGTAGAATGAGTCAAGCAAGTTGCATATCTTCGTCTTTGACTGGCTCCATATCTGTCTGACTACGACTAGAACCCATCACTTACTTATCTCTCGGGAGAGAAAGACACATATTGTTTTAGAGCAACAAAAGCAACGAGTTGACTGACAATCTAATAAATCTCGTATTATCAATGACAATTTTCTTTGATCAATGTTTATCTCGAAGCGAAATATCATGACAAATAAAAATTCTTTCGGAAAAATCCTCTTTCAAAGATCAACAATTTGAATTTTGTTAAAAAAAAAAAAGAGAAAAAATACAAAAAACAACGAAAGATAATGATGTCTCGTTTGGAAATGTTGATAAATTATGTCTGCCTACTTACACATGGAAAACAGTTCAGAATTACCAAGTTATAATTAGCACTGGCGATAATAATTCGTTGAACGATTAAAGCCAGATGAATTATGAAAAATTGATTTTGCTATTCCAGCCGAGCGCGCCTAATTTTCGATAATGCTTTCGTTTTGCTCGTTTACTCACGCAAACATAGAAATATATACAAACATGCGTACAAACATATGCACATGCGCACAAATACATATACATGCATTGCGTAATATACGATAGCAAATTTTCTCTCTCCCTCTCTCTCCCTTTCTATCTCTCTCGTTCTCTACGAGAGTGCCCAAAATATAAACCCTCTGCGCTCGAGAGCACTCGAAGCAATGCGTGTAAACGCAACGCATATTGAACACTCACTATCCTCTTCCTCTTTCTCTCTTTCTCTCTCTCTCTCTCTCTCCTTCTCTTTCTCTCTCTCCTTCTCTCTCTCTCTTTTTCTCTTTCCCTCTACGGTCACCAATCGAGACACTCCCTCGTGTAGATCCACGCATACCCGTGTAAAACCGTACGCACCTGTATTCCTAGCAAGTCCCAGATCGCCACACACAATACACCAGCCGGTTACACAAGGACGGTCCTTTATGACTAACAGTTCGTTTCGCATGTCCCAGAGTATATATGATTTTTTAAATCACGGCTAGAGGCACATATCGTTTCTCTAACTGGACTCTCTCTCTCTCTCTCTCTCTTGCCTTTCTTTTTTTTACTACATATCGATTACCTCATGTTTTTTTTTTTTTATCTTCTTTTCCTCTCCCCAATTTTGTTTGTTTTTCTTTCTGATTCGATTTTCTCTCTCATTTTTATCATCATTGTTTCTTTCCGTAAATCTTCCTCCCCAATTTTTTATTTTCATAAAATTCGTTATTCGTGAAAGTAAGGGAAAAAAAACAAAGAATAAAGAAAGAAAAAATAAAAAAAAAGGTTTCGAATATTAATAGAAAATATCTGTCGAACGTTTTACTCTACAAATCCTGACTGGCTTCGTCCGACACAATGGTGGAATGCAGTGAAGCGTTATCGCCGGCGTGGTTTTAACGGCGGATACACGCTGCTAGTCTACAGTGGGCTACGTTTTTTCGATGTACGCGCTCGAAACGTTTTTCCAATTTCCACTTTTCTTTTTTCCTTCTCTCTCTCTCTCTCTCTCTCTCTCTCTTTCTCTCGTACTAGCTCGTTTCTGTTCACTCGACGAGTGGTATCGGACGAATTCGACGAAGTAGAGGCGTCCACGGACCGGTAACATATTGCAGAGAGGAAAAACAGAGCGTTAAGGGGTGAAACGGATAGAAGAGGAGGGGGGATACGATACACTGATAGAGAACAAGTGCAAGAGCGAGAGAGAGGGAGTGAGAAATAAAAAAAAAAAGAAAGAGAGAGGATCGATGTCCGAAAGATCGTCTACGGGACGAGTAGGTACCAACGAAACAAGTTCGGAATTTCCGATGGGACGTAAAGTTTTAGCACGTTGTACGACAACTTTTTCATCGACAACTTATCGGGTTTTCATTGAGATTGAAAACAAATCAAATTCAATCTACCTCGAAAAAATTATAATCTCATCGGAGTACTTCAACTCTCTTTTAAATCAGGTCTATCCTGAATACAAAAATTGCAAGCTTATAAGTTTGAAATAATTTATATGTTTAACCGTTTGAGTCCCAAGCAGCGCGATCGCGCTGTTCACATTTTATGTTGAAAAAACCCAGTACATTTCGAGCATTGTAGACAACTGACGGTGCGCTCATATATATAAAACAAATGCATACAAGTAGCGCTATCGCGCTGCTTGGGTCTTCTCTTACTCATTTAGAAAAAGCGCGATCGCGCTGTTTGGGATTCTTCGACAGTGTCAGTTTTCAATACCGTCTGGGACTCAAACGGTTAAGTCTGAACGATTGGAAAATATCTGTCTAGCCTGATTATGCTTTATTTTCTCGAAGATTTTGAAATCAGTGAATTCGCATCCTAAGCGACGGTTCGCGTTAAGGTAATTCATTGTTCCTCTCTTATTTTTTCAAAATTCCAAGAGCCATCACTTCCGTTTCAGGAAACTCCGGTTTGAACGGGGGCTATGTTCGGAAGTTTCCATAGAAATACAAAGAAAATCGTCAGAAAAGGAAAATCTCTTCTGGGAAAAATATGCCAAAGGGAAGAGTAAAGGATTGGAGGTGGAAGAGAGAGAGAAAGAGAGAGAGAGAGAGAGAAAGAGTCAAAAGAACCTAGCGAGAGAAGGAGAGAAGAAAACGAGAAATAGAGAAACAGAGAAAGGAAGTAGTAGGACGAGAAAAGAACGGAGAAACAAAATTTGAATAATTCAATCGCGCTAGAGACGGACGTACGTTAAATAAAGTAACGTGGTAAAATGCTGGAATAAAGTCGACGATGCTCTCGGACGATTCTAGATTCGTAGTGAGAAGTAGAAGAAGAGAGGAAGTGTTGGCAACGGAGATGGGGTGGGGGTGAAGTTGGTAACGTTACTATCGCTCCGCGCGATCCAATTTTCTCGTTGTTGCTTCGCAGGCCTTTTTCCACGTATTTTCACCCTCCTCGCAGGGTCGAACAAACCGCTAAAAAATATTGCACGAACGTCGGTGGTATAGTCTCGTCGAATGAAACAAGCTAAAAAGAAAGAGAGAGAGAGAAAGAAGGTTATGAAAAAGTTCCCAAATGCGAGATACTTCGATGAAGTACAGAAAAGAGTGAAAGAGAGAGAGAAAGACAGAGAGAGAGAGAAAGAGAGAGAGAGATAAAGAGAGAGATCTAGACTGGAAGCTCTAAAAATGTGTAAGAAAGAGTCTTTTTACGATCGGAAAAGTATTTATCGCGTGCACGAGGAAAGAATGAAAAAGAAAGATTAGTGAACTGTATTACGTATCTTTGGTAACTCGATATAACTTCATTCTGTCGATATTTTCTATTTATAATATTTCTATTTATTTTTATTCATACTTTTTAATAAACATTATTCATTAAAATAAATTATCACTAAATGTGAATATTTTCTTCATAACTACATAGTAGATTCTAATATTTTATTATTAATATTGACAGTTTTTATATTAATCGATGTAATACCGACTTATATTGCACAATATTTTATTATAAATTCTTAATCTAATAATTAACAACATTTTCAATTTATTATACTACCTATCGAAACATAGAAACGGAAATTAGATAAATTTATTAGTCAATTTAAAATTATATGAAAGAGATAGAGAGGTCAAAGGTAAGAGTTCCCTTGAAAAGAGAAAAGGTGCATTTAAAAAAGGATATGCAATAGAGAGAACGAAGTAGATAGGAAAGAATCCTTACGAAAAGTCAGAGAAACACCCCTCGCAATGCAATCTTCTGCCCGTACCTTTGGGAAAGAAGTATGCTCGTCAACAAGGAGTCAAGCTGATGAGAAAAATACACCGCAAGGGGCCACGACAAACGAGATCCGCCCCGAAGCTTCCTTTAGCTGTCGCAAGGCAACTCTGAACGTGCATGCATAAGTAAATTCGGAACAAAAAGAAGTAGCGAAGTAAAGGTTTCTCTGACGGACCTCGTTCTTTTTCTTTCGTTTTTTTTCCTTTTTTTTTTACTTTTCCACGCTACAATGATAGACTGACGAATATAAAATATGAAGAGAGAAAATGAATCGATATTTCCCCGTCCGTGCAATTCACAACATACACACAATTACGTTGATATACACGTACACTCGTTTACTGTCAGACTTTTAGGTTTAATAAACCATCTCTTCTTCCTTCATCCGAAATCTTTTTCATCTATCTGCTAGTTTTACGACGTAAATTGAAAATCTCTACACGATACCACACGAATGAATATCATTAAAATAAACTTATTCTCTTTCTCTCTCTCTCTCTCTCTCTCTCTCTCTCTCTCTCTCTCTCTGTTACACGAAATATTTTATCCAAATTGTAATATTGAATTTTAAAGCGAACCAAAATATATTTCTCACTTTCGGGTCCACCTACCTACTAGAATAACATATCGTTAAAGTTGAAAGGAAAATTTCGGGCCGATTACGTGGAATGCAAGAGAGGCGAACGTGCGGAACTCCTGTTGCAGTTCGTGCATGCAAAACGAGGAGAAACAAATTTCTCCGAGCTATTTGCCAGAGTAAGTCGAGAAAACGTGTGACTGTAAAAGAGTGAGAAAGAGAGAAAGAGAGAGAGAAGTTGTATATTAAAGCGAGCTAAATTAATCCCGCGGTGTGACCTAAACGTGGAGAAAACTACAAGATGATTATTACTCGAGAGGCCGAAGCAATGTTACAGAAAAGGCTACAGCAAGAAGAAAAAACACTCTCACCCTCTTTCACCTCCTCCTCCTTCTCCTCCTCTCCAAAAAATAAGAGAGAACTTTACATTTGTTATCAAATTGAATGTGTACTTTTCCCATAACAAGTACACAATTACTAAAACAGCGAACACATTTTTTTGCTGATTAATGTTCTCATTTTCATGCTTACCACTTTCCAAAAGGGTTTCTTTTCGAGATCGTAAATGCAACCGACGTTAAATATAAGCTTATATAACATTTTTTTTATCTTACCACTTGTTTGAACAAATTTTTCTTTGATTACTAGTGTCAACTTGCTTATGTAATACTAACAATTATTTTCGAAAAATGTAAACTTACTTTGCTTATAACTACGTGGTAATATGAATAATTTATTTTATAATTTGAAAAAGTATCATCGAGAATTGGTTAAGCTTTTGCAACAGGCAATGTCAATTAAATAAGAAGTGCAAAATGAAAGTTATAGTTGTACGATATAGTAAACATTATTCACATAGCGTAGATGTGTGCATAGTGCTCCTGTACTTCTACCCTATGAATACACTAATATTCAATATTATTATGTCGTAGGCAATGACTCTCATTTGTACAATTGGTAAAATTTGATTTTAATTAAAAATATTTTCTATATTCATATTAAAAACAACAACAAATACGTTTGGTAACACCCGAGGCCAAAAGTCAACTATTGACTACGTCGTAACGAACAGATGCATACCACCTTTCAAAATTTTAGATGTCAGAGTGCTTAACTCAGTTGATTTGGGAAGCGATCATGGTTTTTTCCTTCGCAAATTTAGATTAAAGTATAGCTTCAAAAGAAAACAACAACACCCAGTCAGAGCAAGAGAAAAAATTAGAGTAGAAGCTGTCTGGGATCCAACAATCCGAGATCTGTACAGGAAACGATTAGAGGAAAAAATTGAACCGCATCCAACCACCAACTTGGACGATCTCAACACAATTTGAAGCAAACTAAAGACAAACATCAGAACTGCAGCTATAGAAGCTGCAGGAACAACAAAATACAAAAGCCAAGGTTTTACAAAAAATAAAACACCATGGTTCGGCGAAGAAGTTAAAAAACAGTGCAGAAAGAAGAAAGAAGCATACATAGAGTATCTAACAACCCGAACTGCTGAGTCATATAACGCATATAAACAAATTCGGAATGAAACCGATCCTATAGTGAGACAACTAAAAGATAGGTACTGGGAGATCTTTTCAAAGCGACTAGAAAGAGACTTTTACGAACTCCAGAAACAGATGTGGCGATTCATAAGAAGCCAAAAGAAAGAAACAAGCGAGTTAATACCGAGTTAATACCGGTTAATACCGAAGCGAGTCAAATTATTAAGGAAACGTGGACCAGTTACCTAAAGGACCTATATAAAGGTGCATCCATGTTACAACCAGCACCGAGTGTGGTAATAGACGACCAGATATCAATAAATGAGTCGGACATTAGAAAAGCACTACATAAGCTCAAAAATAGGAAAAGTCCGGGTCAGGATGATATCACTAACGAACTTCTCAAGTATGGCGGCGAAAGATTGCTTTAGGAGTTAACGGTCTTAACGCAAAAAATTTTTGAACAACAAAAAATTCCCGATGAGTGGCGGACAAGCACAACGATCCTTCTTTTTAAGAAAGGCGACAAGAAGGTGCCCGCGAATTACAGGGGAATAAATCTACTGTCCTCCACCCTGAAATTAGTGACCAAAATCATAACGAACCTGATAAACGAGCGAATTACACTAGCTGATGAGCAACAAGGTTTCCGAACTGGACGATCATGCACTGATGCAGCGTTTGTGATCAGACAAATAACTGAAAAATCCATAGAATATAATAAACCAGCATTTTTCTGTTTTATAGATCTAGAAAAGGCGTTCGACCAGATACGGTTAGAGGATATAGTGTACCTTCTGTATGACAGACAAATACCAAGTAACATCATTAAAACTATAGAAGACATCTATCGGAATAATCGAATACAGGCAAAGATAAACAACAAACTCACAGAACCCATAATGGTGGAAAGAGGTATTCGACAGGGTGACTCACTGAGCCCCCTACTTTTTAACATTATAATGGATGAAATCATAAAGAAGGTGCGCGAACAAAGAGGATATCGAATGGGAAACCGTGAGATAAAAATCTCGTGTTACGCCGATGATGCAGTCCTGATAGCGGAAGATGAAGATGACCTGCAAAGGCTCCTGTATACGTTCAACACAGTTGCTAGACACTCGGGATGTCTATATCAACATCCAAAACTAAGTGCATGACTAAAACACCTCTAAGATGTAAATTGGTTGTCGATGACAAAATAATACAACAAGTGATGGAATTCAACTACTTAGGCATAATAATTTCGAACTTCAGTGACATAGAGTCAGAAGTAAGAGGACAAGCCATCAAGGTAGCAAGAACAGCCTCACTATTAAACGACACCATATTCCGAAATAAACACCTAAGAATAGATGCAAAAGCACGTATATACAAAACCGCTATAAGGCCTATACTAACATATGCGGCAGAAACAAAATCTGAAACATCTAAAACACGCCAAATCATGGAAGCAACTGAAATGAAAATAGTTCGTAGAATAGCTGGGAAATCACTATGGTACAGAGTAAGAAGCGAAGACCTCAGGAAAGCATGCCAGATCGAGAATATCAACGACTGGGTATTAAGTAGAAAAGTTGAGTGGAATGACCACATCACTCGCATAACTGATGACCGAGTGGTCAAAATATCCCGAGATAAGTCACCATCGGGGAGACGAAGCGTTGGAAGACCTCGAAGCGCTGGAGCGACAGTCTGACTATATGAAACGCGTCGCGATGAAGAACAGGCATTGTGCTTACTTGGAAGAGAGAAGAAGAAAAAGATATTTAAAAAAGAAAACAAAAAAAAATAAAGAATGTAAAAAAATTGTAAAAATTTATTTCCTACTCTCCCGTCGATATTCTATTTCCCTTCAAACAATCCCTTCCCTCAATCCCCACCTCATGCCGACCTTTAATTCAACGCACGCGGTGGCGCCTAATTCACAAAGAAATACCGCATGGCTCTTCATTAAGCAAACAAAGCTCTTTCCAGCTGCGTGTTGCATAAGAGCCACACGAAAGCCGAACGCACACGAATACGCTAATTCGAAGCGAATTCTATGCTTGTAGTTTGCATAGGAGAACAAAAAAAAACTAGGAAAAAACAGAAGAAGAAAAGGGTCTTTGTGTAAGTGAGCGAGTGAGTGAGGGAGTGAGTAGTGTGCATATGTGAGATCGTGCCATTATTTGTACGGACGAACGACATGCGCTCGAGTTTGAAGCCAGTCAGCGTTAATTACCGTGGAATCGGTCGGAACGGTTCCGAAAGAGAATGATTCATGGTCGGTGAAAAGGACTTTGAAAGGGAAGGAGAGAGAGAGAGAGAGAGAGAGAGAGCGGCCGTCATTCGTGTAAATGAGCTCAGTCCACGTTCGCGTTGCTCTTTACACTAAATTTTTTTTCTCTTTTCAACTTCTTGACAAAGTTGTGTGGCAGTATGTATGTGCGATGAATCCAATGTACCGCAAGCAAGCTTCGATTACGCCAACAGGAATGATACCCATCAAGTTTGCAGGTGGAATCGTGTAGTCCACTTTTATATGAACCAAACGTGACACTGTTTTTGTTTCAATCAAATTACTGTAAACTCAATTCACGCGTATCGCGATATAAGCTATTATCGCGTATAGCGATATATAGCTATTTTACCATTAGGCCAACAATATACGATACGTTGATTTCATTCCAATTGGTATCAATGTTCGTTGTATTACGAAAAAAATATCGAAGATAATAAAAAAATAAAATAAAGTAAAATAGAATAAAAAAAAATAAAATAAAATAAAATAAAATAAAATATGACAGACCCGATGAATCACGAGAATGAATCAAATAAATTTGTATCCAGAATGTTTTTCCCTTTTTTTCCTGCGTTCGTTTTCTGTTTTTTGCCGTTTCGTCGAAAAAGTATTTTTGACGATTTTATTTTCAGACGACGTGCCCGATTCGAGATTGAATTTGAAAAATCGATTGTTCACGCTATTTCTTCGTAATGTTTGTCACATATCAACGTTTATTACCGTTCACGATTAAGTTACACGGGACAAATTTCTGGATTATAAATGGCCTTTTGAGTTATTCCACACCGTTATGAAATCGTAATCGAGACGCGATGAAAATTAACCACGTCATTACCGTGCGTTTCACCTGATTGCTATGTCAAACAATACCAATCGCGACTCTTATCGTTATCATCGCCATTACCATTATTAACTGTGCGCACCTAAACTTATCAACGCGCTCTACCCACCAATATTATTATCCACGGGGAAATATTATCGACTACCATCAGGCAAAATTCCCACGGCTGAGAAGCGTTAAAGGTTATTTGCCTCCTACACACACAGATACACACATACAAACACACATACACAACATACATACATACTTATATTTATATCGATTGCAATTAACAAATTCGTTAAGAGAATAAAGGAAACTTATTGGAGCAGATGAGTAAAGTGAAAAATGAAATAAAAGGAGAGAAAGAGAGAGAGAGAGAGAGAAAGAGAAAGAGAAAGAGAGAGAGAGAAAGAAAGAGAGAGAGAGATGAAACGGGTACATAGAAGATAGGTGTATCGTTTGGTGTTGTAAAGTGCTGGTGGCTACGCGAGAACGTCCTGAATAAATAACTACTGGGAGTTTTATCTCGCCGGTTATATTCGGCCTTTACATTCTTCAGTTCACATTAGAATGCTGTTCTTGCGGATGACAGTACAGCAACAATACGACCTGTATACAGTGTACGTCGCCATGCAAAATACCTGCCAGTAACAAAATCGTCCTGGTACAGAACCAAAAACAAAGTACAAAGGAATAGAATGGGACAATACTTACTATTTGTTTCATTTGTACGTTCTCATTGATTGTAGGATGATGACAAAAATTTCTTGTTCGTCACGTGGAAGGAATAAAAGTATTTTCGCTGGTCTAACTTGAATCTAATTAAAAATACCATTTTCGAAATAATCTCGTGGAATGAATTTGTACGTGGAAATAAATGACAATCGTGGCCAACGTCCGGAAGTCCCTAACGACATATTCGTTCGGTCGAGACACGGAATGTGGTCGAGGTAGAGGACAGAACTCCCTTCTATTGCGTATTTCCATTCGAAATTTCCGTAACGCGTGACGGCAGTTCTACGTCCCTTGGCAGTCTAGCAACATCTCTTTCTCTTTTTAGTTCGGCCCTCTCTTTTGGTGGTAGGTGAGTGAGAATGAATGGCACCGTAGTGGGTATGGCAGTTAATGGTCAACCTATGGTTACGGCGTTTCTAGTTGGCCCTAACAGGTGGCAGTACAATTAAACCACGTTACGGTTATGTCAGAAGGGGTTGGGAAAATAGGGGATGCAAGAGATCGGTGGAGAGGGTAAAGTTGACGTTATGTTCGGTTCACCGGTATGTTTGCGTTCGTTACTGCGTTACGAGCTACTCTCGCGTGCACCTATGCATGTATATATTGTATCTACATACTCTAACAACTACTGCTCTACCTATGCACATTCGCCTTCCTAAAATTAACCTTTCGTTCTAAAACACTAGAGGGAAAGGATTGCAAGAATAATTACGTTCAACATGGTAAAATGAAAAAGGAGTAGGAAATGGTTCAATGTTTTAAACCAAAGCAGATTATTTTTTCAATTTTTCGAAATGATTAACGTTTAATAAATGTACTCATTCGTTACTTTATAACTAATATTTATCAATTAGATATTTTAATAATATTTTTAATCATTATTTGAAGTAAATAGTCAGAATTGATAACAAACAAACAATGATTTAGTACCGACGCATATATTCAACGAAATATCATTTATACAAATCAAATAATATTTAATAAATGAAGAGAGAAAATGATTATCTTTTCTACGAAAATATTATATTTTAGTATATCTCGTGAAATGATGTTTAGTAAGGATTGTCGAATGTAATTCGTCGACTCGATCGATCAACAACAATACCCGACGAATCGTGTAATTCATTCTAATTAGCGCAAGATGTTAGACCGAAAATAGTGTAGTATGGTGGACGTATGAATCATGTTTAACGAGAAACAGTCTGCGTGCAACTAGACGAAATTAATCATCCGCATGAGATAGAGAGAATAATCTAGGAACAGAGAAATGAACGGAGAGATGAACGGACGACACAAAGGCTTTGGAAGGCGAAATCGCATCTCTGCACATCCATTTTGATTGTCTCGCTCTTTCGAAGGATCGGTGGTCGGTACTCGAACTGTCCTGGAACTCTTGCCAAACTGTCAATCTCTCTTCAGGAAACTGAATTACCGTGCATGCTCAGCGGTCAAACGGTGCCAACGCGAAACTCTACTAAAAGTCCATCTCGCATTACTGACGAAGCATAAAAGGTAGTAACTTGGCAGACAGTTTTTGAAACTCGTAAAACTGCAACTGTCTTCCCGTGTGATGCAAGGAAAATTTTCTACCCGGGTTTTTTACATACACCTATATCTACGCATAAATGTGCATATATGCGTAAACAAATGAGAGAAACTTCGATAAAAATAAAACGACGTATTTGTTTTCTCTTCTTCTACTTTTTGTAATATTCATCTACTCATCGAAAATTGAAAGGCAACGGAATAGGAAATTTAGTAAGAACATTTGAATCGTTGGAGCAATCGAACAGACAAGTTTGCAACGTCGAAAGCAATGCCCTGACTTCGTTGGTATTTGTAGATAGGTAGGAAGGTAGGTTGATAGTTACGTAGAAACAGTCTGTGTTAGTTACGTCTTTCAGAAATACACACGCTGTTTCAGAATTATCCAATAACCTCTAGAAACGGGTTTAAAGTGTTCCCTTTCCCTCTCTCTCTCTCCATCTCTCTTGGCAGACTACGAGTTACTCGTAACTTGAACTCACCGTCAAACGTTTAAATGCCGAATTAGTCTCCATTGAAAGGACCCATCTTGCATTCCGCTCACTCGCGCTTCTATCAAGATCCTTCGATTTCCATTGAAGTAAGGAAAGTAGAAAGGAAGGAAGGAAGGAAGGAAGATCCGAACTATCTACTACGTCAGCGACCTTCGTAAACTTATTCGAAAGTGCTCTAGGCAATGAGTCCACGAGGTGGAAACTCTCATTGTTAGATTTAAAGAGAAAGAGAAAAAGAAAGAAAGAGAAATAGAACGACGAGAAACTGATTATATCAAGTAGAGACATTACGGTTATATGTATACTTCGAAAGAGAACTTTAGGTATATGTCCGCTATATTCTTTCGAGTTAAAGGACAATGAAACAGAGAAAATGGAGCCGATTGAAACATGTTCGTCTTTCCTTTCCCTTGGCGACGTCGCTTTTTTCCGTCCTATCGCTCACTACCTTTCGCGAGATCTTCCAATTAAATTGCAAATTAAATCGCATATTTTATTCGACCGCTTTTCCACGACTGAAATTCCACGTCTCGGTGGAGGGAAAAGAAAAAGAACAAAAAAGAAGGAAAAAAGGGGAAAAACAGGAAGAAATAAAAAAAGATAAAAGTCACTTGCCGATTGCTGTTGCTACGCTAAAAGAATTAAATTTGCCCTTTCAACAACCAAGCATTACCCTCGTTCCTTATTTTTTGTACTTTTCTTTTTCGATCGTTTCGATGGATTCCCCACCCCTCGCAATTTTCAACCCAACCCATAATTTCTCATCTTTCCATGTAGTTACGCTTTTGATAAATCTCTTCTATGATTTTGCAAACTTCGATAAGTCCAGAATAAATCAAATTTTCCTTCTCAATGCGGTAAATACGTTCTGGTGTATATAAATATATACTTGCATAGCTGTATAAAAAATAACGAGGTTGTTAACAACCTCAATGTCCGGTTGACAAATTCCTTTGCTCAATTTCTAACCAAACCCCTTTTCTTCTACCCTTCTTTTTTTATTCTCTTCGTTCGTTCACCAATATTTTCTTCGATCGTACTTCTTTATTTGGTCCTTTTTTTCTTCCTTTTTTTCCCCCGTTCTTTTCTATCGACGATTTTCCTTAACCACGAAAGACTCCGGTAGTTTTATTCATTATTTTGCACAACGAGAATTATCTCTCACCCCTCGAAGAATCTTCCTCGTGACCGAAATCTTTTGAAAAAAAAAAGAGGAAGATCTTTCGTTAGACCGTTTCCTGATTTGCGCCGTTGCTAAGCACCTCGAATACCCTACCATCGAATCTCTTTTACTTTCTCCGATATTTCCCAGTAGTGGTTCACCACACTTTCCGATAATGCTCCGATTCAATCTCGGTAACAACCAATGTAATTGAAAATATCATTTCAATAATTTCGACTTGCTCAATGTAACGGAATAATAATCAAGATATTTTCTTTCTTTCTCTCTTTTCTTCTTTGTCTATTCCAATCGAACGAATGTATTTATCTTCGTGAACATAAAAACAAGAAAAAAAACACTTTTTATCGAAGAAAAAATAAAAAGAGAAGATGAATTTTCTTATCAAATTTGTCTCTGATTCTGAACGTTATTCACATAATCAAAATCAGGATTCCTAAACACGAAGAAAGAAAGAAGAAACGTAATACCGATTTTTCCTCTTCATTTCATTTCAAATTTTTCTTCCTAGCATGAATTTTCTTTACCGAACTGGAACAATCATTTTCAGTACGTCGGTATGACTCAGGACTACGATTGTGGATGGTGTTAGAGAAAGAAAGAAAGAAAGAAAGAGGAAAGAGAAATCCAGCAAAGCCATTTTGTGAAGGACGTCCTGACAGAAGTCTTCTGCGGCGGCAGAAGAAACAAGGAAAAAGTTTTCACCATTGAGCGAGAAGAAACCTTAAGAAAAAGAGAACACGGAAAAGGGGATTGGAGAGGGGTGGAAGTGAAGAAGAAGGAAGTGGATGGCAGATATGTCCAAGAGGTGTCCGCCATGCCGAAACTTTCTGGGACATCCGGTTAGCAGAGAGGATGATTCTGCAGTGCGAAGCTTCCTTCCTCATTATGTGTTATACATACACATGCACACACATACACACATTTTTTCTATCCTTATTCGTCTATTCTCATATCTTTCGTTTTGGATCGAGCCGAATTTATCCGTTCTACGAATTTTTCCTCTACTGTGGTATAAAACGTGCACGAGCATGAGATGATATCTTTTATTGGAGAGAAAAAAGGGAGAGGCGTGAGTGTTGGTGGAAAATCGCGAAGGGGAATGGAATACATATGGGGAAGTGAAAGCCACCGAGTAGATTACTCGAAAGAAAACTTTTTCGGTGGAAAAAGTTTCACCCTGTAAATACGCTCGGTAAAAGGGGACGTTCGTTGTTTTAACTATATTTAAGAGATGTTTGCTTGCCAACAAACCAACGAGAAGATCGACTCGGCATTTCTTTTTTATCCCTGGACACTCTTGAAACAAAAAATAAATTATATTATGAAGAATCAGCTTCTTAGTTTTTTTTTTAATGTAACACGTGTGGTTGTAAAATAATATTTCTTTTTTTTTCGAAGAAGAAATTTATTGGTACCCAGTGTTTTTTTTTTGTATGTTTTTAAATATAATTTTATATTTTGGATAAAATAAAAATTAAGTCGTCTGTGTAGACATATTTTTAATTTAGGTAACAGATTATCAATTTTTTCATCAATTTTGTATATTACTATCGTTTTTAATTTATAGCGTCATGTGTGTATTACATAGAATTTAATTAATATTACAAATTACATACACGACGTAATTAGTCGAAAGTATTTCAAATCGGATTTCGATTTAATTCTTGCCTACAGAAATAAATCGATAGAATTAATGATTGTATTTATTTATTCAATACAAATAAAGAAACTAATGTTAATAACAATTTCGTTAAACCGCAAGCTTTTCCTAACCGATTGTTGCTTTTATCTACGCTCCTTTCGTTTCTATCAGGTAGCTTATATTATCGTTCGGTAGCCACACCTATTCAGCATCACACAGAGCTGAACTAACAGCTAAACAGGATAGAACAAACAACCCGTATATGCGTGGGTAGCACAGAAGATATCAACGAACAAACATCGATAGTAATCACTTTAATTTGTTTAACTAAGAATTAATGAAAAATATTCCTACCATATAATCAATAAAATTATATAGAATTATAAAATGTATTGATATTTGATAATAATCAATTATTTATTTATCCTGTTTTTTTTTTGAAGTCGAAACTTCTTTAGGATAGAGGTGATTTGAAAAAATGAAACGATACTAATTTAAGTAAGAAAAGAAAAAGAGACAAACATATAGGATTGAACCTGCGAGAGAATGAGACAGAATGTATTTATACAGTTTTTCCTATTCTCGGTCTGTGCTTCGTAGTTCCCACTCCTGGCCACTAAGCTTTGTATATGTGTGTGTTTGTGTACGACTGCATACTACGAAGCGTGGGCTTATATCATCTCGATACTAAACCTGTACGTATGTATGTAGGAGCGATATAAGGTTAGAAGAATAAATAGAGATAAACGTGTAGGCGACAAAAGAATAAGGTACAAACGAATCGACGGTCAAAATAAAGAAAGGAGGTGTGTTGTGTAAGTGTGTAAGTCTGTCGGGTCTGGAAGGTTCTCGAACGATACCGATGCTTTGTTTATTGCATCAGACTAGACGTATATATATATTTGTTTCTACCTATGGCTATCGCATTTGGCATTCTATTTTAATTGATACAATTTGGAAAGTGATAGTTTTTGTTAGCTACCTCATCACAAGATTATACCCCGATGCCCATTGATATTATATATTGTAACAATATTATAATAAATAAATCCTACAATTATCTTACTCTTTATACTGTGCATTTGTCTCATTTTCTCGAAACTTAGTTTTTTGAAGGTTCTGTTCTTATACGTGTGTTTTATATTATACTGTCAATTTTTGTATTCCGCACACAACGATATACGAGGCACGTAGTCTACCTGATCCAGACTTAGTTCATACAACTAAATACAAAAGAAAAAGAAGAAAAAGAAAGATAGAGAGATAGGAAACAATGGAAACTTAAAAAAACAAAAAGAAGAATTGTTTGGGATTTAATCTGCCCAATCAGAACTCGCTACAGTTGTCGCTCAATGCAGACTCGCCATAACTCATCTCGGCGGTGAAGAAGCGCCGTGACGCCGGCTTCTCAGGCAGTCATCTCTTTGTCATCGCAGATATCACACGTGTCTTCTCATCATTGTTCTCAACGACTCGTTCCAACCGCACGCGTCTTCTCAACTTTGTCCTACGTCTTCTCACAAAGTACAAGTTCGGTGGAATTAATATAATCCTCATCGTCCGGTTCATAAGTGATTAATGTAATCACGCCGTCTCTAGTCCACTCATTGTAATATTCTCAGTGTAAAGTTCGGAACGTGGTCCGCTCAACGGCTACTCATTTTAAATCTCAACCGACACGCGGTGTACTCGTACGCATTTTAATAAATCTGACCACTCACTGCAAATGCTCGGCGTTCTTCTCATTTAGACCACTCATTTCCTCAACAAGAATAAAGAAGAAAAAGAGTTGACGGCTGATTCGTGTAAGAGAAACGTAGAAAATTTATACCGAATCGGTGATGTTCAAGAAGGAAACGCGGGTGGAAAAGTGGGGTAAACCGTCTTGTCGAAGAACACGATGCTTTGGAAAAGCAGCAGCAGCAAGAAAAAAAAAGAAGGAAAGAGAAGGAGTATAGGAGGGGGGTATGTTAGTGATCCTATTGGTGTAGCTACAGAAACGAAAGAAAGGATACAGACAGGAGGATATAAGCTCACGGCCAAATCCTGAATATATCCGAATAGTGGAATAGAAAACGGTCCATTGGTATTTTCGTTTTCGTCGTCTACTTTTCGTGAAGACGAACGGTAAAGGAGAAGAGTATCTTCCGAAGACGGACAAAGATAACGCAGCTGTTCCGATTTCCTGGACATTGCGATAAGATAAACAGAAGAGTAGATGGTCCACCTATTGAATTCGTGTATACATGGTGAACTATTTTAATCGGGATACCTTAACTAACACAGTTATTTATGATTTTATGGACAAAGTTACATTATTTGAATGGAACATATATAATGATAAGATAATGTTTTTTATATACAGTGGGTGGAGGAAGTATTTGTACACCGATCAATTTGAAATAAAATGTTGTTAAATTGTAGTTTATTAACTAATTTTTTATAAATGATGAATTTATAAATTTTTTTGAAGTCTCTACAATAGATGTTATGAAACAAAAAATTATTTATTTGAAAAAATTCAAAAGAATGCCAACACCAGCTGCACTTATGCAGCCCCATACAAGTAAAGAACCTCCCCCGTGTTTCACTGTGGTTCGCAAGTTTTCTGCTTTCAGCTCTTCATTTTTTCCCCTCCATACAGTGCAGTGTCCATCAGATCCTGTTCGGTACCAAATCCTTTGTAGACGATAAACTTATTTTTTTTTTCTTATATTCAATTTCAGCTGAGGAAGACCATACGATAAGTTTATGAAATCAAATATCATAGAATACGTTAGGTCTTAGGTATAGGGTATCGTTTATATTAACCCCCAACTACCATCCTTCCCAAAAACATAAACTTTCCCATCGGGTCACTCTGGTGGGTGGACCCTCCTACTATTGGTTAATAAGTTGCATTTAGTTCCTGCTCTCTCCAAAGGGGTGTAACTAATTTAGATATAAACACATGTGAAATCAAGTAAGAGACGTCTGTTCGTAACACACCATGCTCTGTCCGTTAAAGTCTATACACTTTGTTCATTATACATTCTACTCGTTATACATTATACATCATACATTTATACAGTTCACATCAAACAATTGTAACATAGTCGCCAAAGACTTCAGTAATAAATTCATTGTTGACTGAACAACTGCCTTTAGTATACTACAAAACCACTAACACTGTATCAATTACCGTTGTGAGAATGTCTGTAGAAAATGCGCGTGTAATTGCAACTTAAAAATTGTACGTTAGTTTGAAACGGATTTGCGTCAGCATAACATATAGTGCAGGCGAACAGATCCAAAAATAAGATATTTATTTTCGTCTGTAAAAATAACTTCATTCCAGTACACCATTAGTATATTAATGTTATTATTTGCGAATTCCAATCTTTTCTTTCTATTCATTACGAAAAACTTTTTAAGAGCCACTCGACCATGATACTCTTCATTTTAAAAAAAATTACGTACAGTACTTACTAGCCGATATATCAATATTTAAATTATTTTTAAGATGTTCGACTATTTTTATAGCATTTATCTTTGAATTCTGTTTTCATTCTTGTGATAACTCGTTCAGTCTACTGATTAATTTTTCGTGGACGTCAATTTCTTGAATTATTTTGCAGCACTTTCTTAATCCATACTTAACAATGATACTTTGTATAGTAGATCGAGATCTGTTTTCTAATTCGCGATATTTCTAATAAACTTTTACATTGATTATTAAATTAATAATAATTTTTCTTTCTTCTATCTTTGTTTCCACATGTTTTCGTCCCATTTTCCAACAATAATTTTCGATCTTAAAATATTTTGAGCTTAACTGATGCCAATAATGCTAGCAAACAAACTAACGAGGTCAATTATAACTAAAATGCAATCGCGCGCGCGCGCGCTTGATGTGTTTATATTATGATTTCTATACGAACTCTCTTGTAAATAGTTCAAAATAAGAACTATAAGAATTGCCCATATGTTTCTAACGATTTTTTCGTTTTCCTTGTCAATTTTGTAATTTATTCAAAACAATTTTTTTTTATTTCATTATATCTATTGTATGGATTCTCAAGAATATGTAAAAATTAATAATTTATAAAAAAACTAGTTAATAAACTACAATTTCACAAAATTTTATTTCAAATCTATTGGTGTACGAATACTTTTTATGCCCACCGTTGATATTTTTTGGATAATCTAATTTTTTTTAGGATTCTATGTTTTTTTATTACATTAACAGATGTAATTTGATTTTTTCTATATAAAATATGAACAAATTATTTGTTTAGAAAGATATCATACTCAAATATTCTTATTATATTTTCATAAATATATATGTAGAACTCTCCTATTAAACCATAATTAATGGTAATATTTAGATATTCAAATTTAAGTATTCAAAATTCTAAAAAGTAATGTTGACAGATTGGTTGTTATCACTAATGGCTGCAGTGCTCAATTTGATATTATTTCGAACGTGACTGTAATAATCTCTTATTGAGAAAAAATAACAGTAATATGATTTATAAGAAAAAAAGTGGTTCACGTATTTTAAATGTATTTAAAGGAATATGAATTTTACTGATAATAGTTTGTAACAAGGAAAAGAAGAAGAAGAAGAGAAGCCATACAAGTAGTTTGATACCCTTACTTTGAAATCCATCGTCCAGGATATCGCAAAGAACATCGAAATGATCTATGCCAACCTTATGAGACCTTTCAACGAGACTTATACCTTCTCATGGTTCTCTTGCTAAAAAAGAATTTATCTACCCTTTATTTCTTCCTTGAAGGATTTGCTAGAAAATATATCCTATTTATAAGAATAGGAAATATTTATGAGAATACGCGAATACAAGTTAGAAGAGGGCGCGTTATAATATTTACTGGGTTTAACTAAGGTTAATATTTGCGAATATTTTAATGTGTATTCTTCGTTCTCTTTTGTTCGAGAGAGTGGGAGGCGGAAGAGGAGGGGGAAAGAGTTGTAATAGCATTTGTTTTCTTCGCAGAAATCCGTGTTATGCTTCTTCCTTGTAGTCGTGTTGGAAATTGCTAAAAGGAAGGGGATAAAAAGGAAGGATAAAAGAGAAAGAAAAAAAAAGAAAGAGAGAGAAAGAGGGAAAAGGTAGGATCATCCAAAGTGACGTGACGATCGATCTTGAGGACAATAATAGAATATACTTTACTAACGTGATGCATCCGTGATAGATCTAACAGACAGAATGAGCTCAAGCGAGACTTTCTTTATAAATTAAATGTACCTTCGAACGAAAATAGATAGATGGATAGGTTTATGTTTACCTATAATTATGTTTTATACGTTACTTGGGTGATATAATATAATATATATGTGAGAGTGAGAGAAAGACGAAGAGTGCGAGTGTTGGTATGCGTGAAAACAATTGATGAATGTGAAAGATGTGTGAGAGTATGCAGCGATATCGGTATGAGTGTGTGTGCGCGCAGCGATATGGATATGAGTGTGAGTGCGCGCAGCGATATGGGTATAAGTGTGAGTGCGCGCAGCAGTATGAATATGAGTGTGTCCAGTAAGAAAGAAAAGCGAGCGTGCACCCCGAAGTCTCTCGAATATTCCCGAACCGGAAATCGGGAAAAGGTCTTTTGTTTAATCGGTCGGGAATAGTCTGGAGATTTCGAGAATGATTGACGGAAGTGATTGGGACCATTGGTGGGGTGAATGTGTATATAAGCGCGGCGAAGAATGCGGTCTTCGCCTTCTTGATTCGGTGCTACTATCTGTGAGTGAAAGAAGTGTAATTCGAGTGTGTCAACTATTATTACTTGCTTTTCTTATCTTTTCTATCTCTTTATTATTATATTAAACATTTATTCTATTATAATAAATACTTATATTTTTTAAATTTAAATAAATCTTACATTTTTGGGGGCTCGTCCGGGATAGAATCGATTTCACGAGCGTGTAAGTAATTATTAGTTGGAAGTGTTAAAGTGTCTAGTGCATCATGGAATCAAGGGGGACATCACAAGAAGATGTATCTAATACGACTGTTGTGGCAGCAGAGCCAGACGTCGATCAGATGAAGTACCTGGAGCTGAAAGCCAGCTTGAAGAGAATGGGCTTAAGCTCAAAGGGTAGAAAGAAGGAGTTAGCGGAACGCTTACGAGCAGCTAACAATAAAAAACAAGACGACGATGATGATGAAGAGGATTCAGAGGATGATGATACCGAAGACGAGGAATCTATCATCGACGAAAAAGAAACTTCTGCAAGGGCAATGCAGATGTTTTCTTTTAAAGACGTTGAAGAGTCGGTCAACACATTCAGTGGAGACGGAACAACTAGCATTAAATGCTGGTTAAGAGAATTTGAAGAGATGGCTGAAATATGCCAGTGGGGTAATTTACAAAAGATTATCTATTGTAAGCGATTATTACGAGGACCGGCGAAATCTTTCGTGCGGTATGAAAAGTGTTGTAAGTCGTGGAAACAACTGAAGAGGGCATTAGTAGAGGAATTCATGGAAGTAACAAACACATATAAGGTACATGAGACACTTAGAAGACGACAAAAAAAGCAGATGAAACCTATCAAGAGTACATTTATGAGATGTGTGAAATTGCCGCTCAAGCAGGTGTCGATAAAACATCTACGATACAATATATTATCGACGGCATTCAAGACGAAGAAATAAATAAAACAATTCTGTACGGAGCTACAACGATCAAAGAACTAAAGAAGAAAATTGCATTATATGAAGTTATGAAAGAAAAAATGAAGGAGAAGACGAAAACGACAAAGACGCAAGGGACACATGTTATCAACGAGAAGGGGAAGCAGTCACGCGGACCACCGTCGGAAACCAACGGTGAACGCTGCTTTAGTTGCGGAGGGTTGAACCATCAGAGACGGAGTTGTCCACTTAAAGATAAAGGAACAAAGTGTTTTAAGTGCAATGAATTCGGCCATATTTCGACAGCTTGTCAGAAGAACGAGAAGCAACGGGACGCGCCGGAGAAAGTGTGTGGTGTGAGTATGGAAACTAAACGGAAGTGTGTAAAAGAGGTGCAAATGGGAAACGATATAATTACAGCGCTGATAGACACGGGTAGTGACGTAAGCTTAATAACAACAGAACAATATTTTAAGGTAGGCACACCGGCATTAGGTAAAGAGATTTTGCGTTTTCAAGGTGTGGGCTCTGATCTAATTAAAACATATGGTGTGGTAGAAACGAGTATTATTATCGATAAGAAAATGTATCCGATCAAAGTTCACATAGTTTCCGATGCTCTTTTAGATCATAATTTACTAATAGGCAATGATTTTTTGCGGAAGATGAATGTAACGATAGACGCCGGTAAAGTTTCCATTAGTGACGCGAACGCGGTTGCGAAGACAGACAACGAGGTACACGAAATCTTTAAAATCAATGCGTTTAACGACCGTAGCGAAATGGATCTGTCTCATATTGCAAGTGTGGAAGAAGCGAAACCGTTGGTAAAAGACCATAAACACGCGAAACAGATAACACAATGTTCGGAAGAGAGTGCTGAAAGTGTATTACCTAGTGCTGAAGTTGAAAAGTGTAAAGGGTTCGGTAAAAAAGAAGAAATTGTGTCCCCAGTCAAGGATGAGATCATAGAACAGGTAGTCAAAGAGGAACCTAAAGAAGATGTACATGAAGGGATGGTGATTAGAGAAGGAGTGATATCGGAACCTGTTAAAAAAATTCAAGAGAAAATGGAAATCAAACCAGAAACGAAAATTGTCGATTTGGTAAAGATAACAAGGGAAGAAATCAAGGAGGAGATGTCAATGATGGATGTAGCTGAAGGTAAACTTGAAGAACCTTTAGTAATTGCAATAGTATTTCCAGAAGAAATTGAAAAAACAGTCAAGATTGAATCCACGAAAGAAGAACATGAGAGGTGTTGGAGACGTACGAAAGAAGATGTACTAAAAGCACAGATGGTAAACCATAGATTGATCAATAAAAAGAGAACTGCCGCTATGCGATATAAAGAACGAGATTTGGTTGCGATACGACGAACGCAATTTGGACCGGGATTGAAATTACACCCGAAATATTTAGGACTATATGAGGTAATTACGGTGTTAAGGAACGATCGTTATATGGTGCGGAAAGTGGGGGAACATGAAGATCTATATATAGCATCGACTGTAGCCGATTCGATGAAACCGTGGACTCAAGAGGCAGAAAAAATGTGTAACGAAAACGGTTAAAGCTAATCGTATATCTGAGGACAGATATGTTTGTCAGAACGGCCGAGTGTGAGAGTGAGAGAAAGACGAAGAGTGCTGCGAGTGTATGGTATGCGTGAAAACAATTGATGAATGTGAAAGATGTGTGAGAGTATGCAGCGATATCGGTATGAGTGTGAGTGCGCGCAGCGATATGGGTATAAGTGTGAGTGCTCGCAGCAGTATGAATATGAGTGTGTCCAGTAAGAAAGAAAAGCGAGCGTGCACCCCGAAGTCTCTCGAATATTCCCGAACCGGAAATCGGGAAAAGGTCTTTTGTTTAATCGGTCGGGAATAGTCTGGAGATTTCGAGAATGATTGACGGAAGTGATTGGGACCATTGGTGGGGTGAATGTGTATATAAGCGCGGCGAAGAATGCGGTCTTCGCCTTCTTGATTCGGTGCTACTATCTGTGAGTGAAAGAAGTGTAATTCGAGTGTGTCAACTATTATTACTTGCTTTTCTTATCTTTTCTATCTCTTTATTATTATATTAAACATTTATTCTATTATAATAAATACTTATATTTTTTTAATTTAAATAAATCTTACATATATATATATTAGGGTGGGTCAAAAGAATCAATTATTTTTTTTTTACAAGTGCCACGGAAAAATGAGTTGCTAGACACCTTAAAACAATTCTCACCAAATATTAGCTCTTAATTTTAATAGGAAGATCCTCCGCATCGCAGTTTTTTGACTGAAAAAAAATAAAAACGTGAAGCAGACAATGAAAAAAATGTGAGGTCGTGGATTTTGTTCATAATTAGTTTGTTTGTATTTCTATGGGACCTCAATAATTGTATTACATCATGATTTTTTTTTTTACCTTAGTTACCAATTTATGAGGCTTCAAAGAATTGACAAAATATGAGAAATAGATTTTTCGAATACTATTAAAAGAGTCAATCTAATGGATTATATGAGAAATAAATCGTGTTTATTAGAGAATATAAATTAATTTTCTTGGAAGTAAATAAAAATTTGAAATTGAATTTTTTTTCATCTAGTAAACCAGAAGCTAAAATTAAAAATGTGAATTTATTAAACTTCGCATATTTTTATTTTTTTATTTTATCTTAAAAAATAGCTTGTAATGTAGAAATATTATGCAAAAAAAATTATAATGGTATCTCGATTCGTTTAGAAGATATGAACTAAACAGTACGAAGGTTCCGTATGGCGGATATTGCTGATATAAAACATCAAATATCTCGTAAACTATTGACATTTCGATGACCTTCACTTAATATTTTTTAATGAAGAATGAAAAAAGGAATCGAATAGTGTAAAAAAAATATAAAGTTACATTTAAAAAAAAAAGTGCAACTGCATCTAGCGAGTGCATCGATGCATTTTCAAAAAACGTAAGGTTATAGAAAGTTGACATTTATTGTGTCATATAACTTTTTCCTTTATGATTTTTTTCTATTGTTACTTAAAAAAACGTTATTAACCGTCCCCGTTACAAAATTCACCCTGTATAAACTTAATTTTTACTACTTTAACTCTCTTTATTGTAATAAAAATTGTTAACCATTATATCACATTACTTTTCTATTATATTATTTTCTCTTATATTTTTTTTGTCTGACTAAGAGCTCAACAAAGAGTATAAGTGCATTATTATATATTTTGTCATATTTAAAATAATATATTGTAAAATCAGTGGTCAGTGTCTTCTTCAACAATCACGCAAGTTGTCTCCTACAGTCTTTGTTATCTTCACATTTCTTGGAATTGCACAATTATTGTATATTTGGTCACCCAACGACCTCTACCTGTGGTTGTTTTATTTTCCTTCTGCTAATTTGGACTGCAAAGATTGAGTAGTTTTATTCTATATATTTTATTAAGAAAAACCTAACTGACGCCCAACTATTTAAATTTTAATTTTACTAATAAACTTGATTATTGTCTAAACTCAGAGCCCTGACAGCAACTTGACCTAAGTTCCGTCAAGTAAATGATAATTTCTTTAATCTTAAAAAGAAATAATTCCTGTTTCAATATATACATAATATTAACGTTATTTTCACCAACTTCTCTTTAAAAATCTTCCTCAACGATTAGTCTCCTTCACGAGTTAAAAGCATGCCTCGGAATTTCTTTCGTAGAAAATCAAAGTGAACAAGTTTCTAACGTTAAACTTTTTTATCCAAGAAGATAATTAAGGTCCAGTCCTTATAGACGAAGTATAATAATTAATAACGGGCTACATAATTAAGAATATTTAAAAGGAAAATAAAAATATAATAAAAATGAACGGTAGACTTTTGTACCCTAAGAGCAACTATTTAAACTATTATCAAAAAACTGTACAAGCATATATATTTCTTTTTCTTTACTTTCTTTCCCGAAGATTTGCACGGATTCGATGTATAAAAGATCCAAAAAAAAATTATAAAAAAGAAGAGGATGAATGAGAGAGGGAGAGGGGGAGGGAGATAGAAGAAAGAAGAAAAAAGGATAAGCGCATCGAAATGAATGTCGGAGAGCGTATTTTTAAAAGTCCTCTAGAAAAGTTGGGTACGGAAGCGAAGCAGCTTCCGTGCAATCTCGATTAGAAATGAGGTAAGGTAAAAGGGTGAAGAGGGGGTTGAGGGAGGTGATGGTGATGGTGGGGGTGAAATGGGATAAGAGGAGGAGGTGGTAGGAAGGATGAAACGTATGTATGCGGACATCTTGTATATACGAGACGGAAACGCGCGCGATGCAATCACGAAAGTGCGGAATATTTATGAAAAATATTCAAAAGCAGAAGCGCCAGAATGAATAATTCCCGGGAGTGGAGGAGGAAGTAGCCGAGCAATGCAACTGTACCAACAAATGTACCACCAACTATACCAACTGCAATTGCAGCTCCAACATTACGGTTCTTGCATTTCTTCCTTTCTTGCCGCGAATGTTTTCGATGCAAGGATATCTGCTCGAGTCGAGTGCACACAAATATGCATGCATTTCAATATATTAGCGATACGAAGAAACACACACACACACACACACACTATATATATATATATATATATATATATATATATATTTTTTTTTTTTAAACTCTTCTTTCTTTGTATTTTTACCTATTATTTATATTATTATTTGTAAATGTAAGCGAAGAAAGTAAACATATACGCTTCGATGCTTGATATCAATTTTATTTTCAAATATTTCGAATAAAACGGAAGAAAAATAACGTAAGAAATATTAATCTCACAGAAATGATAGGTATTTTTAAAAGAAATTATTAAGACGCAAGTTATTTTTATTATTTCAAGAAAAACTTTTATCTTTTAAGTTCTCTTCTAAAGAAATTTTATATGTTTTCTTTAAATAATAAAATAAACTGTGTATTCTATGTTTGAGATATACTAATAACTTTTATCCGAAACAATTTTTGTATTCCGAATTCAGATAAAAGAAAAAAGAAGTATTTGATTTATGGCAGAGGATTAATGTCTTGCATCTCAAGTTAATTGAAAATAATCGTCGTTGCGTGATTGCGGGATTCCGAAACGCGATTTAGTCGCTAATCGTTGTACGTGTTCGTTGATAACATTTCATATAATCGAACTATCGAATAGTCCGATGTCGTAACGTCCTTCCGACTACAGGACGATAAGCTATGCCCACATAATGAGCACTTGTTGCTAACAGTACGATCGATGTAGTAAATTTAATTCGTTTTTTTTCTTCTATTTTCCTTTTTTTTTCCTCTTCGATGGAGATCTGATTTGTTCTATTTTTAATATTTCCTTACGATAAATTAAACTATAATTGACTGCCGGCTTATGCTTAAATAATTTCTCTCTCATACGTCATATTTTTTTATTATTTTTATCACTTGAATAAAAATAATAAAAAAATATCTGCGATTTTCCTTTAAACCGGAATAAAGATTCACATAAATCATATATCGATTTTAGCACCAACGTGGATGCGTAAGAGTAAAATTTCAACTCTTATGAGAATGCAACAAGAGATGTTTCATTAGCAGGATTATTTCCGTATGGGAAATAAATTAAAAATGATCTTTTAAATAACGCAATTGAAATGCGAAAGGAATTTTAATACAATAATATAACTTTAAACGAAACAAAAATCCTCTGTTTATCTTCGATATTTTTAAAACACGCATTCGATATAAAAATAATAATATAAACATTGCACGCGATTCGCATGAAAATAATAGTCATGTATCTTGATACATGTTCGTACGATAAAACTCTGACGAATGACAATATTTCGTGTCAGGTGACGACTGCATGTCGATTTTATCGATTCTTCTTGCTTTATGACAAATCGTTCAGGAAAAAAACATTTTTATACCGATATTTCATTGGTTGTTATCTATAAACTTTGCTATTTACATGATTAATATATACTCCCTATGAATTCTCAGTTTTGTTTACCACAAATAACTGCAACTGCAAGTAGCAAGTCTTGTAGATAACATCCTAAGTAGTAAATTTCAATCTATAGTCTGACCTCTTAAGTAGTGAAGTGTATTTCTACTCATACAATTAATCGGTCCATTTTTATTCACTCGAATTTAAAAACCCTTAAAGTTCACTTATCAATTTAATTTAATATTTTGAGCTTTACAAACTTTTCATTATGACAAAAAATAATTTTGGAAAGAAATAAAAGAAGAAATGTAAAATGAAGAAAAGTTGAACGACCTGTTTGAGCCTATTCTCGTACAAGAGTATTTTTTCTTTTTTTAATGCTTTACTCTTTACTCATCCCCTTATCTATGTACAAGCGATTGAACGAACAACAATGGCAGACAGGAAAGCAAGAAGGTAGACAGCAACATCGGCTAAAACCTTCTTCCTCTATCTTACTCACTTTGTCTCTCACTCTCCTCTTTCTTTCTCTCCCTCACACTTTTTCTGTCTCTCCGCTCTTTCTTTTTCACTGTTAGTAGACCGAGGAACCGACATTTTTGCCTTTTGGCCGAGTTCCCGGCGTGCTTTCATAGTTATTGTTCTCTTTGTTTTTCTCATTCTGTCGAGGCTGGGCTATTATCCTTACCTTCGTTCATTCGTCGTTCTTCCTTCCTATATAGTCGTAGCAGATGCTACCATACCCCGGTACACTTGTATATTCGAGTTACTACTTTGCATTTCTATGTTTACATATAGATACATCCGTACGCGTCTGTGTTGGTGAATGTGTGTACGTGTTCGCGTGTTCTGGGCGCGTGGCACAGATTCTAAGCTGTCACCTAACAGCAGTTGTGAGAGAAAGAAAGGGAAGATGAGAAAGAGAGATAGATAGATAGATAGAGAGAAAAAGCGAGAAAAAGAAAAATAGAAAGAGAAAGAGAGAGAAGAAGAAGACTCGGGATACCTCGAGGGCTTCGCGCTTTTAATCTGCCCGAAAAAAAATCACGGTGCCTTTTTGCACGTCCATCAACGAACGACCTTTTTTCCCAGCCGTGAGTCCTCTTCCTCAGTGTTTCTACTTTCTCATCCATTCCTTTCTTCCGTTTACTTCTCTTTCTATATTTCTATCTTTCTCTCCCTCTTTCTCTTTCTTTTTTTCTATCTACAACACTTTCGGAAAAGCTGGACTGGCGACGACAACGGCCACGAATTTCAGGACTCTTCTCTTGTGATTATTGTCACTCGTAGAGAGACGAAAAACAAGAAGGAAAACAACGTCTCGTTGTTCCTTTCTCCTCTTTCTCCTCAGCCCACTCCTTCTACATATTCCATTTTTGAATATGCATGAGTATGTAACCTGTGAAGTATGAGAGAGAAGAAAGCTGAGGGATCCTTTAATATGAGTGGAATTAGTACTCCTCGAAATGATAACAAAAGATCATTTTAATGCGCTTTGTTTGTACCGTTGTTTTCTAGACATTCCGAGATAGAAAACAATTACTCATTCATTCACTCTTCCGAGAGTTTCAATGGAAATACCAAAATGCAAAGACGAGAGATGGATTTGTTCATGACAATGCGGTGGAATGAGTTTATGTAAACGGTTTACTTCCTTGATTATGTATTATCGAAATTTATATTCTCGTTTACTTATTCGCGAAAGATCGAGTTAAATCGTGTCGGAAACACGAAAGGAAAGAAAATAAAAACGGTTAAAGTAAAGAAAGGGGTCCTTGTCGACTCTCGTTTTCTCTGAGACGGATATTATCGGACGATTTCCATGAGGATGAAAGCCAAGGAGCTTTTGAAACTCCCCCTTTACTTTCTACAGCAGACTTCATAAACGTCTAGAGATACTGGAGGAATCTGGGTTAAGCAGCCGTCAGGAGAAATTTACGACGATAATATCAGTGAAAAATTGCATTTTATTGAAGCACACCCATTACTAACGCCACTACTATCCCCAATACCTTCCGCCAACTCTCCTCATATTATTCTTTATCGATCTCTACGATTCGAACAGTCGTTTTGAGATAGTTTAGAATGAGAAAAAGCACTTATTTATTTTGTAGGTCGAATTTCTTTTGTATATTGAGACCTAGATGGGAGAACAATATTAAAAGGGATCTTAAAGAAATAGGCAACGAAGACCGCGAATGGAGGGGTCGCGTTCAAGACGGAAGCAATGGCGAGATTTGGTTTTTACGGCAATGAACTTTCAAATTCCTAATGCCAATTAATAATAATAATAATCGAATTCCTTTTGTATATCGCACGATCGCCATTGAGTAGATAAATTCATCGAAATATCTGAAAATATTCGATCGATCGAAAAAATTAGTATGAAGAAAATAAAAGAATTAAGAAAAAAGGAAGAAAATAGAAAAAAACGAAATGAAGCGTAAATATCGAGGAACGATTCACTACGTAACGCTGCAGATATGCTATGGAAGAAATAGTAAACAGGAATATCAAGGGAAAACGCGATGAGCATCGATCAGGTTGAAAGTTATCGGCGAAACGTGATGGCTTTTAAAATGAGCGTCGATCGTAATATGAAATGACGATAAATGAACTACGAAAGAAGATAAAAGACATTGCTAGGAGTACCATCGGGATAAGACAATGTTGACGTCGTCAAAATCAAAGCGTCGTCTTTCATAAATTTTCAGAAGTATTGTTATTCATAGTATTGTTCAACCTCCTTTGAATCGTAAATCATAGTTTTATCTTCTTAGATAATTGTCAGGGAATATGAAAGAAAACGAAAATAAAAACAAAGAAGAAAAGGAAAATCAACTTCCAACTGATATCTCCCTTCTGGCACAAGATATATGTAGATATAACTACAGTTGTCACTAAGGAAAATTACTTTAAAAGAGGTTAATTCTGTAAATAACACTGGATCGTCTAATTAGTAGAAAGTATCACGCACAAAAGGAAAAAAAGAAAAGAATAAAAAAGTGAAATGATATTCAAAATGTAAAGTCATCTTAGTATGCACTATAGATGGAAAAGTAAGTATTTACCTTAGCGCAAAAAGATGCGAAGAACGGGATGGAGGAGATTACCATAATGCGATTAGAGTAGGGTGAAGTAGAACGAATGTGCATACAATCGTCAATTGATGTAGCGTAGGTATGTATGTAGGAAGATAAAAGAAAAAGATAGAAAGATAAAAAAGTCAGAGAGAGAGGGGGAAATGATGAAAGATAGAAGAGCAAGATGCAATAAAGTATCCCACTCTCCACTGCAAAGAACTGCCGTAAAATGCACAGAGTGCTTCGCTCGTAACGATGTACGAGTTTACCCTCTCTTTTCTACTTATCCCTAAGTTACCACACCATCACCACCACCACTACCACCATCTTACTCTTCTTTCTTTTCTTCTTCTCTCTTAGGCTTTACGTGGGATAACTTCGATCCACGAATAAAGTGCTTTACCGATTGTGGGATTCCAGTGAATTAAAAATGCTCCCTGATCGTCGACAAATGGCCTTAAAGTTATCTCTCCCTCTTTCTTTCTCTCTCTCTCTCTCTCTCTCTCTCTCTTCCTCTCTTCCTATCTCTCTATAGCTTTATCTTTCTTCTTGATTATTTTTTTTCATTTCTTCCGTTCTTCTTATCGCCACTGAGATCATCTTTCTCGACTTTTGCATTGAAAGAACTTTTTATTGTAATTTCTCCCTTGTTTTCCTACCCGTCGTATTTTCTTTATCTAATCGAGAGCCGATTGCGAGTACTTTCGTACGATCCCCGTTGTGAGAAGATATTAAGTTATATAAACTCAAAACTGTATTAAAATATTACCGTTAATAAGACCTGATAAAATAATAGAAGTCAATTCATATTTCCCCAGATCATTTCCTTTTTTTTCACCATATTGATAATCACGATCATTCTAATTAATAAAAAGAGAAAGTAAATAGCCTAAATGTATATTTTTAATTGCAATAGATTTATATCTCATGGAAACAAAGATTTCTCTCACCCTTACGCATCCCTTTGAGACTAGGGGTAGCGAACGATATTCCTGAGAGAAGAAGAAGACAATAGGAAAAAATAAATATATATATATATATATATATATATATATATATCTCGCGGGTCGAATGTATTATCCTCTAATTGCCGCAGTACAATTAGTTGGATACGCAACCCTTGGGATCGTACCGTATCGAGGTTCTTTCTACTATGTGAGTAATGATGCAGTTAGGAAGAAAAACAGTTACTCAATTCGTTAAACTCATCGTCTTTGATCATTCGACGAAATTTCATCGATGCGTAATACAATACTTGTAGAAGAAAAAAATTAAAAGAAAAAGAGAGATGGAAAAAGAGTTAGAGAGGGTGGAAAGGGAGGAGGAGGAAGACACCTTATATCCTTCTTTCCGTCGAGTAATTAAAATTTCTACAAAAACTATGGTTGCTGCTGGTAGAAGACTCTAAAAGAGAGAAAGAAAAAGAAAAACAAAAAGAAACAGAGAGTGATAAAGTAAAATGAGAGAGAAAGAAAGAAAGAGAGAGAGAAAGAGAGGGAGTGGATCGACGTCCTTAATTGCGACCAATTAAAAGCGACCACCAACTCTTAATTTTTTTCCACGATTCCCAGTACGACCATGTTACGGCAAACGACGATGAGAAAAAGAGAGAAAAAAGAAGAATGAGAGAAAGAGAGAGAGAGATAAAGAGAGAATTCGAGAGAATGCTTTTCGAAGCTCGCAGAAAAGAAAAAAATAGAAATAGAAATAGAGAAAGAAGAGGATACATACCCCTCCTTTCCACTTCTTTTTCCAAGTGGAGAAGGATTGAGAAAGAGTGACGAATAAAAGGGTAGGACGATTTAAAAACGTTAATAGTCTCCTTTCCGACGATGCGGGTGAAAATAAAATTGAAGGAATATCAGTTAGAAAATAGAAATAGAACGAAATGTCGTTGGTTGGAAATAAAATAAAACGTAAACGTCTAAAGAAAGCTCGCCTCCGGGGACTTTGACGTTATGTTACCTTTAACCTCCTAAACCCCTGCCTTCAACCCTTTCCCACCCTTCCTTACCCTCATATCTTTCCCTTTCGTTTTTTCTATTTATCGCAGACTCCTGCTATTTCACCAACGCGTCGTCTTCAACGATATTTGCATTTTTCCTAGCACGCCTCTTTTCATTGGACAAATACATTTTTGGAAGCATTCGAATGGCCTCTCGAAGAAAAGAAGAAATGGAAGGAAAAGGAGGAGAAGTAAAAAAAGAAGAAGTAGAAGAAGAAGAAGCACATCTCCATATACTGAATCCATCTCAGCCATAATGACGTCGGAATAAAAGGAACGAAAAGTCACGGGACACTTCTTTCTAAACGATTTCTCTTCGTTTTCCTCTCCGAGAAAGAGAGAGAGAGAGAGAGAGAGAGAGAACCAAGCTTTAGAATATAATCCCCAAGCTGTCGCTTATTTGCGATCTTTTCGAGATAAAGTAAATCTATTTTCTGGATTTTTCACATTTTTTTCTTTTATTTCCTATCTCTAACTCCTCGTTGCAAATTGGATATTACAGTTTTAAAAAAGCAGCTTTTAGTCTTTCTATTTTTTATTATTTAATTTTTTAAACAAACAGATAAAAAGGATATTAAAGGTATTAGTCTTATAAAAAAAATATTCCATCCAGTTGAAATTATTTATTGGCGATAGATAAGCTCGTAAAAGAACGGGGTGAATAAAAGTAAGGAAGCTTTCGGAAGTTATAAACTTTTACAACGTTTTCTCTCTGCGTTAAATCGTTTCTTCCCTACCCCCTACTCCTTTACCCTCGTCTATACTTACGAGAGAGAATACAGGGAAAGAGAGAAAAAAACGCATAAAAATAGAAGAAGAAAACATCATCAGGTTATAAAAAGAAAAAAGAAAAAAGAAAAAAGAAAAAATGAAATACAAGAAAAGAAAATAAGAAAAATAGAATAACAAAAAAATGAATTAAATAATAGTGTTTCTGGTAAAGCAGGACCGGTGTAAAACCAATATGGGCGTCACTGCGGTTTACCGGTTCTCCAATTCTCCGCGAAATGCAGTTGCAATTTTTCACACTCGGCTAAAAAATTTAGCCTCGCACGTGCAACTGGCAGAACGCGTTGAAGCTACCCACAGGCTTGCTTTGGTCTCCTGTTTGCTGGTGTGTATTCGTGTGTGATGTTTTTTTTTTTTTTCGTTAATTTTCGGTATGCCGATGAATGAGAACGAATCGACGAATCTATCGTCTCGAATCGAATCAATGTGTTTTTGACGTTGCATGCTCGTTCAACAAATGCAAAAATAAAAAATGAAAATAAAAAAATAATCAAAATACAGATTGATAGGCAAGTTATACTAGGAACAAGGAAATAATTCAGTCTCTAGTGTAGCACCTTCCCCCTCAAGTAATAGAATATTTTAGTATTCAAGCTAGGAGAGAAATAATAAACACATACATCAGTAGGTGCGTTAACTTCTTTCCTTCCTAAACAAATACTTCCTAACTAGGGTGTTTCGATTTACGCATTCGGTCCCATTTTACTACGTATGCATACAATAGTTATACAAAAATTTATTTCACTTTCCCTTCTCTAATTATAAATTATTAATTTCTATGATTGAAATAAATTTAACTTACGAGAAAACGAAATTAAAGATTCGTTTTATTATTTTTCTTATTCTGTTTCAATTGAAATTTGTGTGAAAAAAATGAAATGGTAAATGCATCAAATTAAAAGCTACTTTATTAAATCGTATTACTTATCAATAGACGAGTATTCGGATTACATAAAACATATTGAGTATCAATAATACCTACCAACTAGATTATTTTAATTGCTATAATAAATATAACCGTATATATATATAATATTATGCATACACGTGTGTATTCTGCAGAATATAAAAGATTTTTTAATTATCCATAAACGTCGTCGTTCCATGATAATATCTAATTCGACTTGATTATATACACACATTTTATCATAACATTTTCATCGGTTAGTTATTATATTTTCCTTGATGAAATTATTCTGAATATTATATTATAATTTACATTTTAGATGAAGTACCGTTATTATTAACAAATAATAACGAACGATCCGATCTAATAATAAAATAAAAATACTTCAAGCAATTAGAATTAATTCCTTCAATGATGCCAGGAAAACTTTGTTACTTGTGCGTAATATTCTATTTAACGCAAATTCGAACGCGATATCGTTTAACTTATATTATGGATTCAGATCAAATTATTCTCTTGTAACTAGCACGGCTAACGTTGGAATGTACTTTTCCTACTAGTCTTATCGTGTTGAAAGCTGTGTTGACAGGATGGTGGAACTATATTTCTACTTTCTCTTTCTCTTTCTCTTTCTCTTTCTCTTTCTCATTCTCTTTCTCTTTCTCATTCTCTTTCTCTTTCTCTTTCTCTTTCTCTTTCTTTTTCTCTTTCTCTTTCTCTTTCTCTTTCTCTTTCTCTTTCTCTTTCTTTTACTTTTTTATCCCAATTTGGAAATATACTATTATATTTAAGTAAATTTCTTTCTGACCTCAAATGCTGTTCAACTTCATTGGAAGAAACAATAAAACGCGAATTCTTTGAATGCAAAATATATCTACTGTTTTATCTACTGTATCTATAACATATGATACGATTAAAAATTTTAATATACGATCAAATTAAAAAATGATACAAGGATTTACGAATTGAACCTTTTGAAAAAGTAATGTCAAACATTTAACAAATTAAAAACATTGATATGACATAATGAAATAATTTTCATACTTGTAGATAGTTTTAAATCAAATTGAATGATTTGAGCTCGTGTATAAGAATTTGATACTATTTTTCTAAAATAATTCTCGAAGATGTTTATGTAAAAGAAAGAGAAGACTAATAGAAGCAAAAATTAAATAATGACTGACGGATGAGTGATCGTTGTTTGAAAAATTAATGAAGCTTCCTATCCGAGAAATTCTCGTGCTGTCAGTGGCACTCGTACCAGGAGAAAAGAATAACCCGATATACGCTACGGCAGAATTTTAAAAATCGTTTTGTCGCTAATTGCGACCGATCGCAAATCGTACTTTACACTCGACGTCGCGACCAGATGTACGTACGCGTCAAACTGCCTCGACGATTCTTTCTAAATTATGTCTATAATGTTTTCTTTTTTCAACTAAATTTATCTTATTCACTCTTTCTCTCTATTTGTTGTTCTTATTCGTCCTAAGGAATAAATGACGTAACTTCTTTTATATTATTGCATTGGTAAAAAAAAATGTTCATAGATTAGTGACTCAAACCTGTGAAAGGAAAAGTAAAAAGTCACAAATACTATAGCCTAAGGTACACGATGTATGACAAAACGATGAAGGAACTTAACGATCATTTCCGTCAAATAAATCTCTTTCAGTAAAGCTTTCCCATTCACGCATATTTTCCAAACGGTCGATTCGCGATAAAATATCACTCGGCATGTTTTCGATAATCGCTCCCCTGCCAATTTTTCCTGATAATTAGTCGGATCGAAACTCCCAAAGAAAATCGCGAACGTACTCGCGCGAACCGTCTCGTGCCACGAGGGAATATTAATGGGCACGATACTTTGCATCCTAGCGGGATCGTTCACCTGGGGATTAATTAATGAGAAACGAAAGAGAGAGAGAGAGAGAGAGAGAGGAATATGGCACGAAGTTAGCTGATGTAAAATTTCATAGAACGAAAACTCCGGGTATAAATAGTGTAGTAATTAACGAAATACTTTTTGCCGGTTTCGAGCGGGGAAAAAAAAGATAAAAATCCCTTCCCACCCTACAAACAAAGAAAAAATCCAAAGAAAAATTAACGAAAACGAATAGGAAAAGGAAAGAAATATAAAAAGTAAGAAACATATTTAAGATATATTATAAAGAGTAGAAAGTGGTAAGAAGATGGAAGAAGAGTGAGTACGTGCATGTTTAGAACTTCTTTTAGAATCTTTATCATCGTCTACGTTCCAGAGAGTATACGTCTACGTTCGTTTAGTATAGCTCGTCCGTGAAAAAACGTTCTATTCGTGATACATTCCTCCTTCTTCTCCTCCTCCTCCTCCTCCCTTACCTTTTCTCCTTTTAATCCTCCTTCTCCTCCTTCTTCTTCTACTCTTCTTGTAGCTTTTTCCATCTTGAAGTTCTTTGCTCTTTCGCTCTTGACGCCGGTCTTCGTCAGTATCATCCTCGCATATGGTACACGCTAGCTCGGTACACCATCTTTTTCTTCTTCTCTTCTTCTTTTTTATTTTCTTTCTTCTTCTTCTTAGCGTCCCTTACACACATCGCTGCGCATCCCTTCAACCGACCTAAACCTCGTTCCGTGCAAAGATCGCAATCCACGCGTGTAACGAGCTTCCACCTTCTTTTCAACGAGGAATCTCGCGCAACCCTGGAATTCCTTTGCTCGAGCAAAGCCGTCAGTCACCCTTAGTCTCCTCACTCACCTTCTTTCCATCTTCCTCTTCTTTTTCCTATCTCTTTCTCTCTCTCTTTCTTTCCCTTTCTTTCTCTTTCGTTCTTCTATCTTTCAGACTCCTTTCTAACCGGCTTATATTGTCCCGAGAAGGATGCTTCTGAACGAACGACGAGGATGGAAAACGGTTATTCTCGAAACTCTTAAACTACTCTTGCAAAAAGTCTTGGCTAAAAAAAGAATGTATATGGATGCTTCAAGTGGAATATAAGGATCGATCTTACTGATCCTCTTTCTTCATATAAATTATATGTAGTCTCCAATAAAAAACTTTTAGATAAATAAACTTAATGCAACTAAGATTAATGTGAACCAATCTTCTCGAGTTTATATCTATATATATAAAAAATGTAGATTTATAAAGAAATAATTAATTTCAAAGCTAAACTATTTTAATATAGCATCATTCTTGTTTGCATATATTCCAAAACAAGTGGAATCTAGTTATTGACAAGTAACGCTTGAAATATATTTGACTCCAACGGTTAAAGATCTCCGTTTACACGTTAGGTGCCACGCCGGTCCCTAAGGACCGGTGGCAGACTTTTCGTTCTTCTATCAGCAAGCGGCCCGGCAGAGCCAGCCTGACAACTAACTGTGGCTTGAATAGAAAGGCATAGAAATTCAGCGTGGCGCTTAACGTGTTAAGATATCCTTTCTAGATCTTTATTAGAAGAATTTTACCGGTTGGATGATTTGGAATCTCTTGGATGAACGAAACACCACCTATAATGTAGCATTCATATAAAAATAAAAACATATGAGCAGATCACACGTGTTAGAAGTGAAACTTTCCAAATTTAAATTTCAAGGAAGATGATTTTATTGCCTTGATGGCACCCAATTTGCCAGAATGGAGTTTAGCTTTCTTCGGTATTTTGGAGGCAGGTCTCAACGTCACAACTATCAATCCACAATACACGATTAGTATATACGCACTAAATTAATTAAACTAACTATACTGATAAATATTATTAATTGATTACTTTAAATTATATAAACTAATATTGGTTTTATTATTACTAATAAAACTTTTAATTAAACTAATTAAATTAAACTAATTAATTAAACTAATGGATAAGAAAATAGGGCAAAAAATAAATCTAAACCTTATAAATATTTTCATTAGAGGAAATAAGAAAGCAATAGGAGGCGACTAATGCGAAAGGTATCATCACGGTAAGAGATATTTTTCTGGTTGTACAGAAAGCAGCAACAAAAATACAATTAGGATCATCCATCATCGATATCGATGATCAAACCGGTCCTATGATGGTAGGGGTGATACCTTTTTAGGTATTAATAATTTAATGCTTACAATTTATATCATTCTCCTTAAATTTAAATGCCTTTGAAATGCTTTGAAAAACCAAAACTTATTCCAATTCCAAGAGTTTTACGAAGAACAATAACGTTATACAATTACGTCAACGAAAATTACGAATTGATAATCGATGGATTTAAAAATTTATATGATTTGATTAATCGCGGTAAGAATTTTCCGCCATTGAAAATCTTAAACCGTTCCATAAATGATTTCGCAGTTTTACTTTTTTCGAGTGGGACAACAGGATTGCCGAAAGATGTGATGTTAACGTATACTAATTTAGTTGCAAATATGGAAATGGTGAATGTTGATCAAATATAAGTTCAATCTTCGGATGGTAGAGCAAAAAATTTCACTTTCGTTATAATTGATATGCCTAAAAAATAATTGACTTCTGCAACTTCGTAAATTATTTATTCGAAATAATAATGATTATTTAAACAGGTGTAAATCAAGAAGTTATAGAAGTATTCTTACCTTTCTTTAACATTTTCGGCATGAACGGTATCTTGTTACCTTGTCTGATGGCTGGAGTAAAACTCGTTACTCTTACCAGATTCTAACCGCATACATTTATCGACGTTCTCATTGAACATAAGGTACAAAAATTTTAAATCAGCAATAAATGAACGAAAAAAAAATCATGTGTGCAAGTCACACATGTTAGAAGTGAAACTTTCCAAAAACTAAGTTTCGAGAGAATGAGACAAATGCAGAGTATCAAAAATAAGATAATTGTAGCATTTATTTATTATAATATCTTTAGTATATATAACAAAGGGCACCAGCATGATCAGTGGGTGGAATAGCTGATAAAAACTACACTTTTCCAAATACAAGTAATAAAAATTGAAAGCTGAATGCCATAGTCATAAATAGACACCAAAATCGTAGGATGTTTATCGAGAGAAATATAATTTTTCGTAAAATAAGTAAATATAAAATATCCTTTTTGTGAATGTCAGGTATAAAATTTTATTGGTTACGATGATTTTCGAATTCTCACTTTCATCTACATTTTTGCGCTGTCTAACAAACATTTTAGGAATGACGAAATAAAGACGTTACGAAAACCATATGGAAAATACTACTTGATTGAACAAAGGTTCTGGTACAAATGCAATAAGAGATCAAATAAAAATCTTTTCGAGAAATGTTTTCTCAACTACATACCCTACCATACTTCGAGACCCTTATTATTCATAACATATCTCGTTTTTATTCTTTGAACCACAAACTTATGTTCTCTAAATACTCTCATCTGATCTGAACAACGAAAAATCTAAAGAACGCATTGATTCGTATCGCTCTCTCAGCTTATCGAACTGTGTACACAACGAGTCTAGAATTTGGGCCCCACTGATTCACGCTGGGCGTTCAGCGTGTTAAAAATGTTTTTATTTGATTGAAAAATTAACATAAAGTTCTTTATTACGTAAATATTACAATTAACAATATAATTTTCTTATATGCTTGGGTAAATACATGTCTGTGGATATTTTTTATAAGAACACTAGGGGTGCCCCGGCAACGCGTTGCTGTGGCTAATAAATATATAGATAGATCTGAATCTACGCACATAACATTTATCTTCTTTTTCTCTTTTTTCTTAATATCGAACCAACTGCGCATGAGCGGTAACATAAGATCACCATTTACTTCACATCATATAATTTTACATTGTCTGAATATACGCACATAACATTCGTCTTTTTTTTCTCTTTTTTCTTAATATCCTTTTGAAGGAAAAATAATTATGGTGGGTCACCCTTATCACTAGGGGGTATAAGAAATATAAGAAAAACTATTCTCATACCTACCGTATATACACAAAAAAGTTCATATAAATCGGTCAAGTCGTTTCGGAGAATAAGAATAACAAACACTGTGACAGGGGAATTTTATAGAGATAAGAAAGATATAAAAATCAAATTCAACAGATATATTTTGATCTTTGTGAATCAAATATATTTTATGAAGAAGCAAAATAAAAATGTGACAGTATTTTACTTGCTTTTGAATGGAAATTTTCAGCTGCTTCTAATGTATTCTACAGTATTGTTTAATTCTTTTTCTCTGATGTATCTTGTAATCATTTTTTTTTTTTGTAAAATACTGCTGACAATACAATTATTATATTTTATGTATTTCATAATTATTAATTATTATATTTGCGAAATAAAGAATTCATACTAATTTTTCAATAAAATACAAAAAAGACAAACATATAGGATTAAACCTGCGAGAGAATGAGACAAAATATAGATATACAGTTCTCCTATTCTCGGTCTCCTCTTTATGCGCTGCTTCGGAGTCCCCACTCCTTGCTACTTAGATTTGTATATGTGTGTGTTTATGTGCGATTGCATTTACGAAGCGTAGACTCATATTACTTCACAGAAAACCCAGAGCTTGTATTTTTAAGACATTTATGAAACTTTATAAATTTATATGAGTTCGTTACGATTACAGACCGTTCATACAGTGTATAATAATTACCTTCCTAGGTACAGTCGTTTCTGAGAAAATTAGGGTTAAAGATTTATTAGTTTTTCTATATACTATTTCTTTAAGTCTAACATCAACTACAATTGTAGCGTAATGCGTATCGACCTAAACTAGTAACTAATACAGTTCTCGTCCGGCTCTCGTCTGGTCCGGTCCGGTTCGGTTCGGTTCGGTACGGGTCTGCGAGTTCATGCCCAAATTTAACGATTATCTCAAAGAAAATTAAGATTAACAGACTGAAATCACGTATGTAATAGATATAGATCGAAAACTTTTAAATTGTGCAATATACAACAGTGCAATATATAAGCAAAGGTAAAGAAGTTAATATTACCGATACTATCCTACAAAATGCAAGCGTCGTCTCTGATACATCAGAGAGCGAAAAATGCAAAATTAATGAATGTATAGTTAAAACCAATAAAAGGAAATTACAAAAGGTACAAGTTTCTGATATTCAATCTAAGAAACAAAAAAGCAAAATTTTTGAAGGAAACAACCTTTAATGTCCCTAATCAAACAAATACAGTGCTCTTGGCGACATGGAAACAGATGACGAAGACTCAGAAATAGCGAAGAATAAAAATGGGACTCATCGCACTGATGATCAACCAAAAACTCATAAAACCAAACCAGTCAGAAAACCTCCGCCTTTGGTCATACATGGGGAAATAAGTGAGCATAACAAATTCTTTTAACCACACTTAGAAATATACTAAAAGATAAATTTCATGTAAAGTACAGTAAAGGCTACACAGAAGTGTATACTACAACCAAACAAGACTACCAATCATTAAAAACACAATGGCAAAATAGCAGTGTACAATTTCATACATTTACAGAAAAAGACAATAAAAACGCATATTTGTAATCAGAGGGCTCCATGCAAATACAAACACAATAGAAATAGTACAAAAACTAAATGAACAAGATATTAACGCTATCCAAGCTAATTTAATGAAAAACATAGCGAGGCCACTATTTATGGTAACGTACAGTCCTGACACAACTCTAACACAACTGAAGCAAAAAGTACATTACCTTAACTATACAAAAATCACCTGAGAACCATACATTTACAAGAAAAGAATAAGCCAGTGCCATAGATGTCAAGAGTGGGGACATGCAACCTCAAATTGCTAGTCATAACTAGTCTGTTTAAAATGTTCCAAAAATCATCTTACCAAAGATTGTAATAAACTCAAAGATGTACCTGTTATTTGTGCCAATTGTGGCGAAGACCATTCAGCAAATGCAACAGTATGTAAAGTATATCAAAGCAGACTCAATCTGCTTACAAATAAAAACAGTAGTACTAAAATCAAGAATTTACAAAAAGGTAAGGTGTCCATGCAAACACTACAACTAAATAATAACAAGGAATTTCTAATTCTTAAAACAAAAGTATCTTCTATAAATCCATGGAACGCCACGAGCATGTTATTTCAAAATAAAAACACACAGTACGTATCAAGAAAACACACTCACCAACACTATTACTAACCAAAGCTCTAAAATTACAGAACTATCATCAGAAATTAACAAAATAAATCAGATTTGTGATATCAATTTAATGCTTAAATTAGTAAAAGAATTAAGGGAAAAATTAGAACAATGTCATAGTAGAAGGGAACAATTTCTTGTATTTGTTAACTTCACTGATTCATTGGAGATACAATGGACAGATTAAAAATTTGTAGTTGGAATGCAAATGGACTAAGAGGAAGAGTGGGTGAATTAATAGAATATTTAGATAGAAATAAAATAGATATATTATTACTTAATGAAACTAAATTTACTGACAAGGATAAATTAAAAATTAAAAGTTATATTTGCTACAGAAAAGAACGTGATAACTGCGCATGACGGGTAGTTATATTCGTTAAAGCTACTATCCCACATAAACCACTCAGTACTAACACTAATTTAACAGAAGTAGTTGGAATAAAATTGTTTACTGTTAAGTGGCATCAACATAATATCAACCTACAGGAGGCCTTACGTGATTCTCAACGAACAGGACATTAATACCTTAATGAACACTGAAGAAATGGTACTGATCGTAGGTGATCTAAATGCAACACATCTGCAATTGCAACAGAATTAACAAAAGTGGGAAAATTTTACATGATTTCACACAAAATAATAATTGTGCAATAATGTTTCCGAATGAACCAACCAACTACCTCCCCAATAATACAACATCATCAATTATAGATATAGTAATTAATAAAAATGTAAGGAACATTTCAGATGTAGAAGTACAACACGAGCTAAATTCAGATCATAATCCAATAATATTTTACCTTGGAGCTCAGCACAAAAAATATAGAAACATAAAATGCTACATCTATGAAGAAGCAGACTGGGAGAAATTTCGTTAACTATTGAATAACAGAGTACAAATTACATCAAAAATAACATCCTCACAAGAAATAGATTTAGAAGTACAAAAACTTACAAATAATATTAACTATTGTGTTCAACAAAGTATTCCTATTAGACAAGTAAGTAATACTAATGATAGACTGCCTTGTGATGTACTAAATTTAATTAAGAGTGGAAATAAGATAAGGAAAAGGTGGTAACAAACTCAAATACCACAAGTCAAAATGTGAAGCAAATAGGACTATTAAGAGAAAAATAAGAATATAGAAATGAAAAATAGAATAAACAACTTCAAAAACTCAATCCCAAGGATAACTCTCTCTGGAGAATGACAAAAATCCTTAAGGCAAAATACAATGCAATACCTACGCTGGGAAAAACGGTATTGAGGCTGTAACAACAGAAGCAAAAGTTAATCTACTGGCTACACAGTTCGAAGATGTGCACAATATTAATCTCACAAACAATACAACAGCGCAGAAAAATTGTTATGACCAAAAGATTCTTCAATGAAGAGTCCTCTGATTATTAGTTGTATGCTCTCGCACTCCTGAAGTATAGTGGTCACAACCTTAAGGGTTGTGATGTCGAATGGGCTTGCCTTCACAAGGCTTAAAGATTAGGGTATTCTCTTCGTTGTCCTTTGTGAATTCTTAAAGCTTTTGTCCAATATGGCCTCTATAATCCTTGAAGGTGTGTTGTCGTAGGCGTCCGGTCGTGGAATAGAAAGAACGTCCCGTTGTACTGGCCCAGCAGGGCGTATGCACTAGGGGATTGAGAAGTGGGGATGCGAGAGGTGGGGGTAACTAGAGGATCGCTTCAATAGTTACTGCCAGTTGATCGATGCTCGCAATGAGTATCGATCTAGAATCCTAATCGATGGAAGCGGACGCGCGCGAATTTCGAATGCTGCTAATTACCGTACGATTCTTTCGGATCGTACAAAAATGTTATAGAAACAGTAAAGAACTATTTGAAAACTACAGTAATTAGAGAAGCTCATAAATGCTTCACCAACCCTAAAGAAATCGCTCAAGAAATAAATAAACTATCTTCGAAAAAAGCGCCTGGATTGGACAGTATACAAAACATAATTCTTAAAAATTTACCAAAGAAAATAATAGTACAAATAATGTATATAATAAATGCTTCAATAAAATATGCTCACTTTACATCTTACTGGAAAACTGGACTCGTAACTCCTATACTTAAGTCCGGTAAGAAGAGCAATGACCCAAGCAGTTATAGGCCAATTTGCCTACTAAGTACACTAAGCAAACTAACAGAAAAAATAATATTAAGACAATTCCATAATCACGAAAGTAAAAATGAAATCTTAATAGATGAGCAGTTCGGATTTAGACAAAATCACAACACAGTACAACAGGTTACAAGAATAGTAAACGTTATTAGCATCAACTTTAACAGAAACAAGGTAACCGTGATCGCATTGCTTAAACTAGAAATAGCATTTAATAAGGTCTGACAATATGCTGTATTATATAAAATGATTAAATACGAGTATCCAGACGTCCTTATTAAATTTATACGCTCCTATCTTAAAGATAGACACCTAATAGTAACAGTGGACGGTGCAAAATCTATCAAACGTAAAGTCAGAACAGGCGTACCACAAGGATCAGTCCGAAGTTGTCACCATACATATAAATGACATACCAAAATTTGAAAAAATTTATACTGCTTTATTCGTCGACAATGTAGCCATATACTCACACTCATTCTCAGCAATAGTAGCAGCGAAACAATTGCAAATACATATCTCCTTATTAGAAAAATACTACAGCAACTGGAAAATAAAAGTAAATGAAACTAAAATAGAAGTAATTGCACTTATTAAAAAATACAATGATACAAAAATCTTCCAGCCAATTACAGTATATGGTCACCCGGTCGTACCCGTACACTCAGTGAAATATTTAGGAATCCACCTCGATAGTAAACTAACATATCATATGCATGTGAAACAAATTATAACGAAAACATATGCAGTAATAAAAAAATAATTATATCCACTGTTAAATATAAAGATCATAATATATCTGTTGAATTTGATTTTTATATGTTCTTATAAAAAATATCCACAGACATGTATTTACCCAAGCATATAAGAAAATTATATTGTTAATTGTAATATTTACGTAATAAAGAACTTTATGTTAATTTTTCAATCAAATAAAAACATTTTTAACACGCTGAACGCCCAGCGTGAATCAGTGGGGCCCAAATTCTAGACTCGTTGTGTACACAGTTCGATAAGCTGAGAGAGCGATACGAATCAATGCGTTCTTTAGATTTTTCGTTGTTCAGATCAGATGAGAGTATTTAGAGAACATAAGTTTGTGGTTCAAAGAATAAAAACGAGATATGTTATGAATAATAAGGGTCTCGAAGTATGGTAGGGTATGTAGTTGAGAAAACATTTCTCGAAAAGATTTTTATTTGATCTCTTATTGCATTTGTACCAGAACCTTTGTTCAATCAAGTAGTATTTTCCATATGGTTTTCGTAACGTCTTTATTTCGTCATTCCTAAAATGTTTGTTAGACAGCGCAAAAATGTAGATGAAAGTGAGAATTCGAAAATCATCGTAACCAATAAAATTTTATACCTGACATTCACAAAAAGGATATTTTATATTTACTTATTTTACGAAAAATTATATTTCTCTCGATAAACATCCTACGATTTTGGTGTCTATTTATGACTATGGCATTCAGCTTTCAATTTTTATTACTTGTATTTGGAAAAGTGTAGTTTTTATCAGCTATTCCACCCACTGATCATGCTGGTGCCCTTTGTTATATATACTAAAGATATTATAATAAATAAATGCTACAATTATCTTATTTTTGATACTCTGCATTTGTCTCATTCTCTCGAAACTTAGTTTTTGGAAAGTTTCACTTCTAACATGTGTGACTTGCACACATGATTTTTTTTTCGTTCATTTATTGCTGATTTAAAATTTTTGTACCTTATGTTCAATGAGAACGTCGATAAATGTATGCGGTTAGAATCTGGTAAGAGTAACGAGTTTTACTCCAGCCATCAGACAAGGTAACAAGATACCGTTCATGCCGAAAATGTTAAAGAAAGGTAAGAATACTTCTATAACTTCTTGATTTACACCTGTTTAAATAATCATTATTATTTCGAATAAATAATTTACGAAGTTGCAGAAGTCAATTATTTTTTAGGCATATCAATTATAACGAAAGTGAAATTTTTTGCTCTACCATCCGAAGATTGAACTTATATTTGATCAACATTCACCATTTCCATATTTGCAACTAAATTAGTATACGTTAACATCACATCTTTCGGCAATCCTGTTGTCCCACTCGAAAAAAGTAAAACTGCGAAATCATTTATGGAACGGTTTAAGATTTTCAATGGCGGAAAATTCTTACCGCGATTAATCAAATCATATAAATTTTTAAATCCATCGATTATCAATTCGTAATTTTCGTTGACGTAATTGTATAACGTTATTGTTCTTCGTAAAACTCTTGGAATTGGAATAAGTTTTGGTTTTTCAAAGCATTTCAAAGGCATTTAAATTTAAGGAGAATGATATAAATTGTAAGCATTAAATTATTAATACCTAAAAAGGTATCACCCCTACCATCATAGGACCGGTTTGATCATCGATATCGATGATGGATGATCCTAATTGTATTTTTGTTGCTGCTTTCTGTACAACCAGAAAAATATCTCTTACCGTGATGATACCTTTCGCATTAGTCGCCTCCTATTGCTTTCTTATTTCCTCTAATGAAAATATTTATAAGGTTTAGATTTATTTTTTGCCCTATTTTCTTATCCATTAGTTTAATTAATTAGTTTAATTTAATTAGTTTAATTAAAAGTTTTATTAGTAATAATAAAACCAATATTAGTTTATATAATTTAAAGTAATCAATTAATAATATTTATCAGTATAGTTAGTTTAATTAATTTAGTGCGTATATACTAATCGTGTATTGTGGATTGATAGTTGTGACGTTGAGACCTGCCTCCAAAATACCGAAGAAAGCTAAACTCCATTCTGGTAAATTGGGTGCCATCAAGGCAATAAAATCATCTTCCTTGAAATTTAAATTTCTTAAACTTCTTGCAATGTAATTTGTAGCTTTCCTTGTTTGACCGTACGTATATTTCCTACCGGTAATACCACATTCCTGAAAATAGTTATTCCATCAAAACTACCCATGATTTATATTTGTTATCATTCGAATTTATTCAAAATTCCAAAGGAATAAGCCATAAAATACTTACCAATGCAGTTTGTTTTGGAAGTGTATCAACGTTATGCCAAACATATTCCGAAATATACATGTTGGGATAGGTAACATCACCGAAGGGCGATGAAATGAATAATTCTTTATTATTATTTCAAATAATCTTTTCTTTCGATTGCACGTAACCACGCTTAGAATTTAAAAATTGTATTTTTACACCATCGTTAAACGTCGATTCGAGTTTTTTGATAAAATGGGACAAATTCCTCAACGATTTCATACTTTTCTGAAATTCTAATCTTTGAGAAATATTACCTAACAACAAAAATAAACGAATGATTGAATAATTGTGTGAAAATATTATTTATAAAACAATCGTTAGGTACAATATATGGTACATGATTACTTTTCGATACGATGTAATTTACCGTTCAGTTAAATTTTCATTCATTATATTTATTTACATAACACTTGACAGATATATATGAATACAAGAAAATGATATGAATGGTAAAGGCATATCATAAAAACTGTAGAAGTAGCTTAAATAATAAGTCGAGCTAAGTTACGCGATAAATTTTTTTCGCGACTTTTATTTTATCGCTCTATTTAATAGCAATTATACTATAAGATATAATAGAAAAAAAACAATTGATAAAGAAAATAAATCGTTTTATCCTAAAAGATTCGTCGTCGTGTGACTACACACAAGTCATCTTTGTCTTCGTCTAAAAAGAAACAATTTTCAACTGTGTGTGCGGTAACAAGATTAAAAGAATGAAGAGCAAAGTGCAACAAATTTTTCTTATCATATTTGTCATAAATACAGCTTTTTATTTCTATCTTTATTTACTATGTCTTGACAATTATCTTAAAAATAATTTACATATAAATACACATAAGTATTTTATATGTGCCAAATAATCGGTAATTTGAACGCGGGTATATTAAAATTCCTTTTTTATTTTGTTTTTCTCAAGAAGATAATAAAAAGAGCGAATAACTTACCAATCACAAGATATTTTTACTCATAATCATAAGATTTTTTACAAATAGTTTATATAAAGAAAAAAAAGAAAAGAAGGTAAGAAAGGGATGAATACGTGATATATATATACGTGATAATAATGTGATATATAGACCGTTTATTTTGAAAGTAGCGTAAGTCCACTTTCTCTTGTTTCAAGAAAATTAAAGGTTAGCATATCTGTTAATTAAAAAATTTAAGCAAATTATATGAAGTCTGGCAATGTTTCTAATAATTTATCAATATGTAATATGTTTTGTAAGTCCGATCTTTTTTAACCTTATCATGGACGAAATAATCCAGGAGGTTAAAACAGCTGGAGAAGGAGATGATATCGGAAGATGAAGATTATCTGCAAAGGATGTTATACAAATTCGAAAAAACGGCAGGAAAGCTTAATATGACTATTTCGATACAGAAGACCGAATCACTCACCATCTCCAAGGAGTCCAGACGATGAAAGTTAGCAATATACAACCAAAGTGTCAATCAAGTGATGCGATTTAAATACCTAGGTGCGATCATTACGAGCGATAGAAACTTAGAAGAGGAGGTAAGGGACCAAGCAATCAAAGCTTCCATAATCTCTGGATACCTATGGATATCTCTGGATACCTGGATATCATATGGAGAAACAAACATATGAGCATCAAAAGCAAGATGCGAATATACAAGACTTGCATCAGACCGATAATGACCTACGCGGCACAGACAAGGACAGAGTCCGCGATAACCAAACGTACCCTGAGAACTACAGAAATGAAGACACTACGAGCCATAACAGGGAACTCACTAAGAGACAGAAGAAGGAATAAAGAAATATAAAAAGAATGTGAGACCCAAGATGGTGTAAGGTGAATACGAAGGAGAAGAAGAGAGTGGCGAGACCATGTAGACAGAATGGACGACAGTAGGCTGCCAAAAGTGGCAAAAATAGGAAAGATAGGTACAATGAGACCACCGGGAAGACCTCCAAAACGGTGGTATGAAAGCTGGACATCAGTGTCACAGGAACAACAAACGCCTTGAAGATGACTATACAGCTAAAATATAACAGGACAAAGTCCTAATAAAAAGATGAAGAAAAAGAAGTAATTTTGTTATATTTTGTTTTAGGCTGAATTTGACTAAACTAATGTATATTTACTGCCTATATCCTATTTTGTTTACCAATAATGATAAGATATAAAATAGAAGCAGTATTTATAATTTTAAACGTTAATTACATTGTTCAAATTGCAAGATATTGGTAGTATTTAACATACTTATGCTCTTTATATGACAGGGTCTTAAAATATTCATGATGCACAAGAGGTATATAAGGTAATAACTACTTGATATCTTTATATTTTTCATAACTAAAAGGTCTGACATCTTGGTACAAAGGCGACAGGGCTATTTTTTCAAATTTTAGCGATTTTTTAGGACGTTTAGGTAATTTACAGTTCTAAATTCTTTGTCCTTCTCTCTCATCGATGTTTTATATAAAATAGTGTATAGTGCACTTTTAAGAAACCTCATCCAACATATTTGCAACCCAATTTACCTTTTCTCCATTAGTGTTTCTTTCTTATCAGTTTTTTGATTGCGCTTTGAAGATTTTTTGTTGAAACGAAATTCTCTCGTTTTATCTCATGTAAAATGAATTTATTATGTTTTCTACATTGTGTTATTAAATCATAATAATCCTGTGGTTTATATAGGAAATCCTTTTTCTCTTTCTTTTCTTTTTTACTATGGAAATAAAACTTACACCACTTCACTTTCATAATCAATGATTACGCAATTTCTTTTACCCACCAATTTTAAATTGTACAAAACATGGACACTTTTTAAGAAATTAAATACTAACTAGTTATACATAAAAAGTTTTCATTAAATTAAACATAAATTATGTGTTATCTCATTTTATTTTTAAATGGACTTACACCACTTTCAAAATAAACGGTCCATATGTTTAACAATTTTCACTTTACATATACATATACATATAATTAATGAAGGGTATCATGGTCGAGTAGCTCTAAAAAAGTTTTTCGTAATGAATAGAAAGAGAAGATTGGAATTCGCAAATAATAACATTAAAAGACCAGTTTGGTGTACTAGAATGAAGTTATTTTTACAGACAACAGTAAATGTAATATTTTTAGATCTGATGAAAACTGCACTATATTGAGGAAAAAAATGAAGTGCTAAAACCATAAAACTTGTGACCCACAGTGAAACACGGTGAAGGTTCTATACTTGTTTGGGGCTGCATGAGTGCAGCTGGTGTTGGTATGACCATGGTACCCTTCATTTTGGAAAAAATTACATACAGTACTTACTAGCCGATATATCAATATTTAAATTATTTTTAAGATGTTCGACTATTTTTATAGCATTTATCTTTGAATTCTGTTTTCATTCTTGTGATAACTCGTTCAGTCTACTGATTAATTTTTCGTGGACGTCAATTTCATGAATTATTTTGCAGCACTTTCTTAATCCATACTTAACAATGATACTTTGTATAGTAGATCGAGATCTGTTTTCTAATTCGCGATATTTCTAATAAACTTTTACATTGATTATTAAATTAATAATAATTTTTCTTTCTTCTATCGTTGTTTCCACATGTTTTCGTCCCATTTTCCAACAATAATTTTCGATCTTAAAATATTTTGAGCTTAACTGATGCCAATAATGCTAGCAAACAAACTAACGAGGTCAATTATAACTAAAATGCAATCGCGCGCGCGCGCGCGTGATGTGTTTATATTATGATTTCTATACGAACTCTCTTGTAAATAGTTCGAAATAAGAACTATACGAATTTTCCATATGTTTCTAACGATTTTTTTTTCTTTTTTTTTCCTTGTCAATTTTGTAATTTATTCAAAACAATTTTTTTTTATTTCATTATATCTATTGTATGGATTCTCAAGAATATGTAAAAATTAATAATTTATAAAAAACTAGTTAATAAACTACAATTTCACAAAATTTTATTTCAAATCTATCGGTGTACGAATACTTTCTACACTCACTGTATATATTTTGTTAATTTAACATGTAAGAATTATAATGAAATTGGATTTTTAATTGAACGCCAGTAAGAACAATTATACAAATACGATTCGGTTTGAAAATAAATTTTAATCACTTAAGATTTTAGTAACACATCTTTAATCGATTTGTAATTATCTGCTAATATATTTTGGTATATAAGATTATTTGATTGATTCAAAATATTTCTAAGCTCGCTTTTGACGATATATGCAGTGCGTAATTAATAATAAAATCGTTTAGCATTTATTAGTTTATGGATTGTATCTAAATATTATTCATTTTTTGCTTCACACCATCGAAATATTTTTCCTTTCTTTCTTTCTACTTTTAAATTGTATTTCTTTTTATTTCCTCTATTTTCTTCCTTCTAAAAGTTCGGAAAAGTTAGTGGCAATTGTCTTATACAATGGTTGCCATTGGCAGTTCTACGCATATTGCATGTTGTCTTCTTCGATCCTCGTCATCTTTCTCTTGTTATTCTTCATTTTCTTCTTCTTCTTCTTCTTCTTCTTCTTCTTCTTCTTCTACTTTTTCTTCTTCTTCTTCTTCTTCTTCTTTTTCTTCGTACTAGTGCTCGTCACTGCTTCATGATGCCCCTCTTTTCCATAGATGCTGCCAAGTTCGACATCGTGCCCACCACAACAATACGTCCGAAAGTTCGCAGAACTTCTCTTTCGTTTCACTATGTCGTCCTTTTCCTAACTTCTCCTCCCATTTTGACTCTTGTTCAAATGCTTTCCAGATACAAAGAGGGTTAAAAGACATCTTTCAATGAAAAAAAAAAGATACAGACTTAGGAAAGCTTTCCTAAGTAAACTCGTAAATACAATAACTTAAATCAATTGTTAAATTAAATTTTCAACACCTTCGCTATAAATTTAAACAAAATATTCGTTTATGCTGAGCATATATTTTTCGAAATATTAACCAGAATCGAAAATGCTGAAAGGACAGTATTAATAATAAACGATAAATTTCTATAGGATTACCGGAAGCGTTAGAAAATGTTGGTGAAAAATTGTCAGTTCGTTACTACCAGGATCCTATCGTCGAAGGTTACGAGGTATTAACGTTCGTCATTTCGCGTCACGAAACAGAAAAAGCAAAGCTTTTGGTGATCAGAGAATTTCGATTCGTATCCAGCAAACGTGTGTCGACTACTGACATTCGTTTCGTTCTCTCTACGCTCTATCGTATTTACTGCAGTGTGTTTGTTTTTTCTTCGATTCCTTTCGTCTTTGGAAATGTCCGTTCGTGTTTTATAAAATACAATTGAACCATTTAATCTTTTCTACCTTTTGTATATGATATGTGTATGTATTTACACACCGGGTGGGATATTTCAAACAGACTATTCAAGTAACTCGATTATTATTGGCGATAGAAAAAAGAGTGGGGTAAATTTATTTGATTTGTAAGTTAACATAATTCCGTATTAATAAGGTTTTTTAAGTGGACGCAACTCTACTTTTTTAAATGTAATAATATATATGTAAGATTCGTGGAAAAAAGACTGGACCAGACTCGAACCCGATCTTCCACTTTCTGGACGACTGCTCTTATCCATTGAGCTATCCAGGGCCCACCGACCAATCCCTCTCCACGAATGCTTAATAAGTTTTGCATGAAGGCTCTCGTCCCACATATATGTTTATTTATCATAAAATAAGGCATTTTAAGTGATAACCAAACTATGATGTTTCAGTTATTATCCTTTTCTTATTTTCTTGTTTATATAAACAATATAAACGTAACGTGTAACACAGTACGTAATATGAAATAAGACTACCCTTGTAGTAAAGTATCATCTAATAAATGATTTTTTATTATCAATAGCTATCGAGTTATTCAAATGAGCTTTATAAAATGTTTTACCCGGTATATGTAATATGTACATATACACATAGAGAGAATTCTATTCTCTGTTCGTCTTTGAAAAGACGTTTGGATCTAACTCAAAGCTTTAGAGAAAGCTTTAGAGAAGAGAGAAATACACGGTAGACGTTTAATACTCGATGATATTCGATATTCCTCTTGCGATGCTCTCGTCATTATCGGTATGTAGGTCGGATTTCCTTTGATATCGCGTTACTATTCAGACATTTTAATCTCTATCGTCTCATTCGATTTACATGATAGGGTTAGGTATCTAGTCGTCTTTTTAGCAAAAAATTCATATCGACTAGGAGATATTCACTCTTAAAGATAAGGTTAGGATCGTAAGGGGGCCCACCAGGGAATAAGCAAGAAACGTTTGAAATATCGTTCCTCTTGATTTACTCTCATCCGGAAACGTGAGATGATGCAAAACGAAGGAAGGTGCAACCCAACAGTGTGTGCGAGAGAGAAGGAAAGAGGCCTTTTTTGTCGAGATCACCCACTCTTCTTACGTCCTTTGCGAATCTAGTGTAATGGGCAAAAAATTATACTTCATGGCGGCAAGGTCTAATAAGATTTTGAATTATGTTGTAGTTATACCGGAGAAGCATAACTTCCACTTCCTTTTACTTCCTCTTCTCTTGGCTTTGCTCGATCTATCTACGTCCACCTTTACTCTTTTCTATCTTCCATCCCCTTCTCTATCTCTTCCTTTTTCTCTCTTTCTTTTCCTTTACTTTCCGAAAACCTTTCCCAGAAAACTCAGTCGAAGCTATGTGTGACTAGATTACAGGCGAGTGTCTTAAAGCGATCAGGATTTTACCAAGTATTTCTCTATCTAGATAAGAGACGAAGGATGAAAAAAAATAAGATAAAAGAAATAAGATAAAAGTAAAAAATTCGTTCTTCGTAAAAATTGTTCTCCCCCTACCCCTGAATTTCGTGTTCTCAGCAAAGAATCTTCACACACATTGCTGTTTCTACTTCATGAGCTACGACGAGATCGAACTGTAATGTATGCATCTATATATGTATGTATGTATGCATGTGTACACGTACTTACTTACATCGAACGTGCAATACAATTCTAACAGGATTGTACGCGAAAGATAGGACGAAGTGAACGTGTGTCTGAATCGACGATTGTCAGATGGAATTCGAAATTCTTACTGACGTGGCAAGGAAGGAAGCACGTATATATATATATATATATATATATATATATATATATATATATATATATATATATATATATATTATGTGTGTATATACATATATATACACACACTTACAAGCGATCCCGATGACACGTGGGAAATCACGGGCTTACCATTTCCATATACATATCTCACTATCGTGGTGATCGCTCAACGAATTTCATGAATCTTTTTTATTTCTTTTTTTTCTATTTGATCATCGTTTTATCCACTTATGTTTCTACTTACGATTTCTAATAATTCTCTTGAGTAATAGAATCATATTAAGTTTAATATCGATTAAATATGACATAAAACTTTGATATACAGAAAATTTAAAGATACACTTTTAGATATAAAATACAAGCCATGATACGTGCAGGAATTTCTACAATAAAGACCGACATGAATAAAACGAATGTTGAATTATTCTTGTGTTCCCTACGACAAGAGACTCGAGACTCGAGACTATCGCGAAAAGTAAAAAAGTTTGGAAAAGCGTTTATATGAGAAAATTCTTTATGCTGCAAAAACAATGCTCCGGTACTTTGCCGCACCCGGCATGCATATACAAATTTATGTTTCTACCTCTATCCTCACCTTTTTCTCCTTCTCCTCCTCCTCCGACCTTACCTTTTTTCTTATCCTTCTCTTTCCTCTCATTTTTTTTCATATCTTTTTTCTTTCTTTGCAACTAGTTTTCTTTGTTTTCTTATTATATATTTTAGATATTGTATTTTTAGGTTTGTTTTTTGCCCTTTGTTTTTATTCATTTTTGAAGTAAAAACTTCTTTAGAATAGGAAGTGATTTGAAAAAAATGGGTGGTTCAGGCAACGAATCGGTAGATGGCGAGGCAACGGAGCCTGTATACGGATAGGCAACGGAGCGACGGGCCGCTATGCAAGGGCCACGATTTTTATTGCTTGAATTTGGAAAAGTGTACTTTTTATCAGCTATTCCACCCAGAGACCATACCGGTGACTTTTATTATATATGGCAATAATATTAAAATAAATAAATCCTACAATTATCTTACTCTTGAAACTGTGCATTCGTCTCATTCTCTCGAAACTTAGATTTTTGAAGGTTTCATTTCTAACACGTGTGATCTGCACACATGTTTTTTTTTCTCTCAGCTTTTCCTCCTCTTCTTCCTTTTCCTTATTCTTTTCACGGAAGAGAGAAACTTGTCGGTAGTATTAAATTGTAACATAACTGCAGTATTTATGCCAGCGCACGAAACAACGAAATCTGATTAAAGTTTCAAATTCCAAGCGACATTGCGGGAAGGCGAACTGGCCCCCATGACCGTGTGGAAGTGACGCGCGGAAAATCATGCTGGCAATCTTCCTATACATTTTCCTGTCATGGTCATTATACTGGAATTCATAGAATCCTTCTCTTATTTTCATTTCTTTTTCTCTTCCTACTCTTCTTATCCATTTGCAAACTTACTTTCTCTTTTTACTGAGTTTTACATTCGATTCCTATGAAATTTGAGTTATCCGAGAACACTTGTTACTATTATATTTATCGATTTCACAAATTATAGAATGGTTAATGTTAAAAAAGATTAATTTCTATATATTCAACAATTACTACAAGATTCTTCTACCAAGAGAATTATTATTATTATTATTTTAATAACACATCATAATGAAAAATATAAAGAAAAAAGAGAGAAACACAAACGTGTTCTGCATAAAAGCGTTAATAAAGGCAAGAGTCTAACTAGTTATCACGTCATAGTGGCACTTTAAAACAGGTGACGCACTCACGCAAATACAAAAATATGTGTACATCCATATAATACATTAGTTTAGCTTAATCGTAAAGAACCTAACTTTTTTAATTTTTTTATTCCGAACTATCCATTTGCAAAGGTATCATTTTTCTTTCGGAATTACCTGTAAAAACATCGACCTAGATTTTTTGTTCTCTTTGAGATCCAACCAAATGAAAAGATAGAATTTTATCTCTTGAGTTTAAATAATATCAAAAAAGTTGAAGGGGGTTAAGTATAAGTAAAATTCGTAGATAATACGTGATCAAAAATTAAAATGTTTCTCAAGAAAAGGAGGACTCTCTCCTTCTTCCTCTTTCTTTTGACAATATAGTTGGCACAACTAGGCGGATGTAGGAAAGCGAAGCCAAGTGGGCTGAGAATTTAAGGTGGAATAAAATCGCTAAACCTACACGAGATCGTGAGCACGTTTTGTAAAGCATAGTCGAATGGGTGTTATGTCTTCTTGCGGAAGACTCATGCATACTATAACAGACACTACCAGAGATCGTTCTTGCACACTTTGCCCATCGTTTCGTACATAGCACACAATTTTTGGCCCCTACCGACGACTCCGAACTTAGAATAACCAGCACACTGATGTTTCACTACGTGAAAATTCTACGAGTCTGTCTGTATATAGATATATATGCATGTGTGTATGTGTGTATCATCTATGTGTTCTACCTCGGTCTCAAGCCACAGTCCTTCTAGTCTAATCGAATAATTTTCGAGAATCGTTGCCTCGCCGATTTTCTACGTCTTTTTGCCACCCCTTTCCATTTTCCAGATCGTACCACTCGTCTTTTCATGGGCTTTGCTTCTCGGCCGAATGATGCTTCTTCTGCATACAGAACCACGAATATCGATACTATGAATTTTCACTCATCTTTCTCTATCTATTTTTCTGTTTATTTTATTTTTGCCTCTTTTTTATTTATTTTTTAAATTTAAAGTAATTGACTCAGGTCAAAACGAACAACGAAATAAGGTTTATGTCCATTAATTTTATTACAATTACATTTGGCAATTTTCAGCTTAAGCCTTTTTCATTAATATTTGGTAGGAATACTTAAAACAATTTTAATTCGAGACAATTTTGTAGATTTTTTTAAAAAGATATTTTAAAATTGGATTCTCCATGTTTTTTTTTATAACCACAATGATGCGAGGGAAGAACAAATTTTTTCTACTTTTTCATACAGCTTTTTGTATCAATGTTGTGGATGTGTCTGCTTAAAGAGAGAGATAGAGAGAGAGAAAGAGGGAAAATGAAAAAAGCATAGCAGTTTGTAAAACGTTGGAGTTTTACCATCGGTTTACCGCGTCCAAAATCGTATCTCTGGCTAAAACTCGTCCCATCGTTGTTCTTTATTTACCAAACGGAATTCGACGATGAACGTCGAACGATACCACACATTTATTGCATCGAATTTTTAAACGACTAAAACCTTTTTGCCCTCTTTGTTTTTCAAAAAATACTATTTGAAAAATGAATTGTCAAAAATATCATAAAAATGTTTTCATAAATCATACTATGTAAAACATAAATTATGTCAATTGTAATACACAAAAATAAATAAATAAATAAATAAATAAATAAATAAATAAATAAATAATAATAATAATAAATATTACTATTATATTTAAATATTTTATCATTATTATTATTATGGGCGGGATATTCAAAAATTCATTGTCTTTTAAATTAAGGTACTTGTCTCTATCTCTCACTTTTTCTCTTTTAATCTTAAAACATTTGCACTAGAGAATCTAAGCGCTCAACGTAATATACAAAAATACAGAGAGATGTTTATTCGAAAGTATAGCATCCTTTTCTCGTAATTATCTTGCTACATTTTCCTACTTGGAGAATACTCGTAATGGTGGCAGTACTTTGCGAAATACGAGAAGTATACGAGTCGAAAGGGAAAATTACACCGGGTAAACAAATTTACTCCTTCGTTTGGCTTATACTCTCATATTTACTAAATACGACTCTTAATTCATGAATCTTCATCTTTTTTTTTAATTTCTAAATATCTGATACGATTATTATAAAACATTTATTGATATTTCAGATGTGACAATAACCGCGACGAAAAAGGCTTGAGTTATCGAAAAAGGAAAACAAAAAGAAAGAAATAAAGAATAAAAAAGAAAAATAAAGAAAAGGAAAACTGAAAGGAAGGAAGGAATGTAAGAAGGAAAGAAAGAAAGAAGATAGGAAGAAGAAATAAAAACGAGGTCATCGTCCCTCGAGGCTATTTAACGAAGACTCGAAGGTACAAAGGTATGTAAGGGCAGCAACACACTCTTCCCTTCTAGGTATCTACGTATATGTGAATATACATCCGAAGCACGTAAGTTTAATATCTTCGTGTAGTGCGGCAGGCAAGTGTGGCGGCTCCTAAGAAAGAGGAAGAAAGCAAGATTATTGCTTCAATATTGGCCCGATGTCAGGCGTCGTAGTTACGTCTACGTATCTTCTTCTTGCAACCACCCCAAAGACACATACAAACATGTACAAACACATTTAAACACATATACATAGATGCTTAAAGATAGCACACATGCTCGTATGTGTTAGAGAACTCTATAATACTATCGCGAAGAGAGAAAGAGAGAGAGAGAGAGAGAGAGAAAGAGAGAGAGGGAAAATTATCTTTTACGTATCCTTCGATCCAACCCATTCCAGACCACATTTACCCAACCCGTGTGTCAACCCTACCCACCCACCTTCGTTCTACGCCTTAATTCTACGCGTGCACGTGCACGACGTATCCTAAGAGAGAAGCTGCACGTGTGCCACCGTTATTAAGCCGTCTCTTACAGCTTATAAGCCGTGTAAACTCGCGTCTGCCTTTCGGTCTACCGTAGGAATCAAAAGGCGTGAACTGTGATTAGAATCGGGGAATATAGAAGGAGAGATAAAGTATATACATATAAGTATACGTGTAGACATTCGCCTAAATGTGTGAAGGAATATTTGGAGATAGTTTCAAAGTTACATCTACACAAACTTGTGTGTTCATCCCTCTGGGAGTTTCTAGTTTACGAGATTATTAGACGCCTATGTTTGGATTAAACTATCATTTTCATTTCTCCGATTTCTCATTTAAAAAAGAAAAAAAGACAAAACATAGTACACGTAAAATCAACGTTCAAAAGTAGACGAGACAGAAAACTCGGTCGATCTACTGTTCACCAGAGTATCTGTTAATTAGACGTGCTAGAACGATGCCAAGGGAACGAGGACAACGAAGAGGACTCGTTGAAAGAACAAAAAGAATCGTTGCTCTCTCTTTTTTCCTCTGTTTGAAATTTTCAATCGGTTGGTGAAGTGAAAGATAGAGAAATGGGGAAAGGAGAGTTTGTAAACAGGGTTGGATCGATCGTGGTTGTGAAAATGCATTGATTTAACGGGCTACAAAAATAGAGAGAGAGAGGAAAAGAAGCTGAAGTTGAGAAAGAGGAGAAGGAGAAATGGTAGATCGAACGAAATCATGACAAAGAACGTGAATGGATAGAAGGATGGATGGATGGATGGATGGATGGATGGATGGATGGATGGATGGATGGATGGATGGATGGATGGATGGATGGATGGATGGATGGATGGATGGATGGATGGATGGATGGATTGGGTGGGTGGGTTGATGGATAGTAGGTTGTTTGAGTGGGTGGATGGATGGACGAACAAAACGGGAGCGAGTGAGATAGTAAAGAAAAAAGAGAGAGAGAGAATGGGAGAGAAAGATGAACGACGTCCTGCGCGCCTTCAGTAATTACAATTGGTACGTCGGAATCATTTGTTTGCGTATTGTTACCGCAAAGTATTGTTGCCTAACGAAACGTTCCACCACCATCACCACCATAAGCACTATCCTAGAACGTAGCACGTTTCGTTGTCCTTGCTTCTCCTTTCGAGTCGAAGATCTTTTTCCTAGGGGATCAAAAGTATTGTTTTCCTTTTACTTGTTGTTGGTATTTCTTTCCACTATCTTCTCCGATTGTATGCATACACTTTACATGTTTGTTTAATAGAACAAAACTCGATATACTCGAACACGATTTCTGTTTTTTGATCGTTCGAATATCCATGATCATCGAATATGAAAAAATTCTATTACAGTTTGACATTGCCATGATTTCATACGTACGTTTACATTTATACACAGATAAACCTTTTATCAATCGATTCAATAATTTAATATCGAATTATATTATATATACGCGTACGAAGCAAAATTATCAAAGATGTAACTACTTTACACCAATTTTCGATATGATACTTTTTCTTATTTTCCTTTTTGAATTGGATAGTTCAACTAAAAGATATCATCGGACGCGAGTTAGCTATCTGGTATCAGCTGACCTATATCGGTCCACGTCGAATATCCGATATCAGCCAATATTTCATAATGGATATCCAATATTTACGATAGCGGACAGACGCCTACGGATACGTGAAATGTAAAAGGCACGCGGGTAGGGAACAAGTGAAAGAGGGAGAGAGAAATGAGACAGCAGAAGGAAAGAAGAAAAAATTGAAACTAGTGCTTCGGAGAAGCTCCCAGTACGATGAGAAACGTACGATGAGAATCCCTTGGCAACCTAGGGCTGCTACATTACGGATAAAGGCGTTGAGATGAAGAGGTAGGAGAAAGGTGAAAGAATTTGAGATAGGTTTTCGCATTGAAATTATCTTTTGTACGGTTTGTTCGAATCGTAGAAAATCGTACGAGTTAGAATTGAACCGCGAGCACAGTCTAACCATAAATATCTTCTTCTTATTTCATCTCGTTGGCTCGATCAACCACAGAAAGGCGGACGGAAAGGAATAAAAGTTCACCGGATGAAATCTAGATCCTGCCACAAGCACGTTTCTGCAAAAAAAAAATAGAGGAAGAAAGAAAATAAAAAAGACAATTAAAAAAACTGATTTAAAAGCAAATACGAGTAGAGTTGGACTAAACGTGCTGGTTAAAAAATATTTCTAGGTTATCTAAATAACGATTGTGTGACGATACACATAAATTAATCGAAATAAAATAATTATGCTAAATATTATTTGAATATAATTAAATGATACCGCTACACCGAATACAAAACAAATCACGACTAGGCAACTTAAAGAGGAAGAAAAAAACATTTTTATTTTTCCTCTAAATATTTTCCAATACATTTAAAAAAAGAATTCCATTGAAATAACTGGTGCTTCGCGAGGTGAAGTATACTCGTCTCGTCCTCTCTAACACTCTTTCTTTCTCTCTCTCTCTTTTTCTATCTCGTGGCAGTGTTTGTTGAAATCCCTGCACATTCTCCAAAGTAGAACACAAAATTATTGCGACAAGGAGATATACCGCACTTTACATGCAAACTAGCACCGGAGTCGTTACAAGGCGTTGCCACGTCTTTTATTTATTTCGGACGATTCCTGTGCCTGTTGCCAAGCTCTCTCAGAAATGGTCCCGTAAGTACGCTTACTGGGAATAAACATTGAATGAGGTTATGTAAAACTAATGCGAATTCATTTGCAATTTTTGTAAACATAGCTTTTTATTCTTATATTTCGCAGAAATATAGTATTATTTTATTATACGATTTTTTCTTGCCTTCTCTTACAATTATTATCACTAAATTTTATTTCTAATTATACCGAATTACAATTATTATTTTAATATATCTTCAAGCTGTGTTTGTACAATTATGAAAAGAATTGTTTAATTAAACGAAAAGAAAGATTTTTAAGATCTACACGGTTTCAGAACTTCAACCAACGTGGAACGAAGCAAGAGAAATCAAGAAGGGGTTTTGTTTATTCAAGCTTTCTCTTTCTCTTTCTCTTTCTCTCTCTCTCTCTCTCTCTCTCTTTCTCTCTATTTCTCTCTATTTCTCTCTCTATCGTCGAATACCGAGTTATAACTTCCTAACGAGAGTTCGACGATTTAGCATAATACTTCTTGTTCGCTATATTCTCTGGAACAAGCTCTTGAAGTTTGGCAGCATGCTTGTAAGTCATCCTGTATAATAAATTACCTGAAGCATCGTAGACTCTTCCACGATGCAACAACATTAAACTTGATCGAGAAATACTATAGGATCAAGATTAACATAAGTTCGTAAGAGAAAGCTTTCATGGCTGAAGCTTATTTAACTTTCTATCAACTGGCTCGAGTTTTTACTCGAACAATACTAACAGGTACATCATTGAAATTACAATTAGTGAACAATTCTTGTTTATAAAATCAAGGAAAATAATACTCTGGTTGTTAAATAAGACACTTTTAAAATTATATAACTTGCATCTTCATCTCTTTCTTACTTTATTTAACAAAGTACGCCATTACGGTTCCGGAAGGACGTTTAATTTTAGAGGCTCAACTCTTTCAGTGCTTCCTAGTCCGGAGATACACCGATGCGAGAACCTCACGAGGACTTACACCTGCATTTCCTACCTCCGTCTACCCCCACCTCTTACCCTCTTCTCCAATCCCAGCTGATCCCTTCTTCCTTGCTTCTTCACTGTTATTCTACTACTATCCATGTCTAATTCGTATATATTTCTTCACTTTCACGTAGAAAAACTAATCCCGATTCATAACTATTATACCCGTGTAATTAATTATAAAAGAAAGAAAAAAATCATGTGTGCAAGTCACACGTGTTAGAAGTGAAACCTTCAAAAAACTAAGTTTCGAGAGAACGAGACAAATGCAGAGTATCAAGAGTAAGATAATTGTAGTATTTATTTATTATAATATTGTTACTATATATATACAGTAAAACCTCTTTTTGTGCGGTCCTTTTTTATGCGATTTTATTTTTGTGCGATTTGTTTTGTGCGATTTTATTTTTGTGCGATTTTTTTCGTGCGGTTTTTTTTATGCGGTATATAAATCTCAGCGGTGTTGGCGCCAGTTTAATGTTTCCTATCAGTGTACATATACATGTTGTGGACGAACCCTGACTACGACGAACTCCTTGACGACAATGCAGATAAAATATATGCAGGGATCCAGATTTCTAAAAAATTGGAAACGCATTTTCTTAAAATAGACACTAACGCCGAAAGAAGCTTGAAATTCCAAAAAGAGCTAAGATCATGCATGTCTCGCTATCGTGATGTTTACAAGCAACTGACCAATCGACCGTTGTCACAAAAACTGATAACTAACTTTATGGTGCCGAAAAATAAATCAATTGAAATCGTATCTTCAAGCGACGAAAGCGATTTTGAACCAATTCATCGCAAGAAGATGCGCGTTTTGGATTGCGAGTAGCAGTGAATTATTTAATGTGCATTTTGAAAGCTTCTCCATGTATATGTACGATGAAAAATTAAAATTTTATAAAATATTTCCAGGTCTAATTTAATTATTTAATTGCTTTGAAAGCATTTTCTTATCTATTTCTTAAATAATTGATGTATTTTCTAAGTGCGACTTTTTTTATGCGGTCCCTATCCGCCGCATAAAAAAATTTTAGGTGATATATCGTACAAAGTTGTTTAGTACATGTAAATATTTATAAAAATTCAGAATATTTTTTTGTACGATTTCTTTTATGCGATCCCTATCCACCGCACAAAAAGAGGTTTTACTGTATATATATATATATATATATATCAAAGGGCACCGGTATGATCTTGGGATGCAAAAACTGAAAAAAACTATCACTTTCCAAATTCTATCAATTAAGATAGAATGCCGAATGCGATAGCCATAGATAGAAGCAAATATATATCTATATACATGTAGAATTCGGTTTAGTGTAGAGGTTCGAGGTTAACGTACACCCAGTTAAATCCTATTGATAATAGTATATTATGCAACTAGTGCGTAAAGTTGTCGATTACGCACGAGAGCGAAGTTGAGCGCACAAGCGAAGCGAGGACACATTTATTTTACTCAAAACGCGTGTTGTTATTGTAAAGTATGTAAACTGCGTCTTTCCGACCCCAATAGCGTCCGGAAAGATAGTATTTCCCCCGCATGAGTAATAAAAAATATATTTAAAATAGGTATTAGAAAAGATGCAATAAAGGCTTCACAATCTTATGATAACAGCCGATATACGCAACTGAATTTTTTCAACTGAATGACGACGAACAATGACTCGCTCTTTTATATCCATCCGCATACGGTTTTCGAATTTTCCGAAACGTCCGGTCTGATGCAATAAATAAAGCATCGGTATCGTTCGGGAACCTTCCAAAATCACACAGACTTACACACTTACACAACTTAAAAAAACAGACTGCACCTACTTTATTTATTTCGACCGTCGGTTCGTTTGTACCTTATTCTTTTGTCGCCTACCTACACGCTTATCTCTGTTTATTCTTCTACCCTTCTATCGCTCCTATATACATACAGATTTAGTATCGAGATGATATGAGTTCACTCTTCGCAGTATGGAGACGCACACAAACACACACATATACAACCAGAAGCGATAACTACGAAGCATAGCATAAAGAGGAGACCGAGAATAGGAAAAACTATATAGCTATATTCTGTCTTATTCTCTCGCAGGCTCAATCCTATATGTTTGTCTCTTTGTCTGTTCTTACTTAGTATTGTGGCCGTTTCATAGCTGCGTCCCTTCGCTGGCGTGTTTCATCTTTTCAAATCACAATCACTAAAGAAGTTTTCACTTCAAAAAAATTAACCATCATCTTATGTTCTTGAGAAATGAGGCAGATTTTTATTGAATCAATAATTTCACGGACTTATTAGTTAATATAAAATATACAAGAAAAAAATTACATGTAATCTATTTAAATATTAACCAAAATATATTGAACTTAGTAAATAGATAAAAGTGGTGAAATAATAATTTTTTTCGAGTTATAACAGATCGATTAATAGAAGAAATAGCTAGATAATAGCTAGAAGAAAGAGAAATCGATTAACGAGCCGAGCTTGAAAAGTATACCAATGAAGAAACTTGTACCTTTTAGAAACGTCAACGATCTTTGAACATTTGTTAACCGTCCCACGGTAGACGCTTTAAAAACCATACCATTTATAACGACGCGACGGGGTAGGTGTCTTGAAAAAGGAGAGTAGAACATAGTAAGAAGGGCATTCGAGACGTCTCGCGATTAATCCAAAAGGTCCACGAGGAATGTTATAAAGAAGGGTGAAGGGAGGAAGAGTAAAGAGAAAGAACAGAAGAGAAGAGGAATCTTCTTCTCGAGAATTTTTCTTCTCTCTTTTCACTTCAGATATTCCTTTTTTGTTTATCCCCTTTATTTTTTCATTCTCTCTCTCTCTCTCTCTCTCTCTCTCTCTCTCTTTCGCTGAAAGGTTTTTCTTTGATATACTCGTATCTTAAAATCAGCAGATTGCTAACCGAAACAAAGTACTGATTAATGATACAAACAGTATTCTCTCTTGGTGAACATAAATCCTGCCGATACATCAGTTTGATTTTGGCCCTCGGATGAAGAAAATGGTAGCGATAATGAAATATTGATTACTCACGCGTGCATTACGAAGCATGATCACGTTCTCAACCATGCATGCATTACGAAGCATAATCATGTTTTCAGATTATTCAGATGCCAAGGTATAATATGAATAGATATATCTATTTACCTAACTGCGAAAATATATTGAATTTATGATAACGATGATACTAGAGTCTCGTACGATGACTATGAGATACTCTTGGCTTTTACTAAATTAAAGAACGTCTGTTTTCATTCTTTTTCTTCTATTTTTTCCTTTCTTTTTCTTACCTATTTTCTTTTTTAATTCTAACAAGTTCTAAAAGTTGCATCGTGAACTCCCATCAAGAAGTCGATCGAGCGAATTGCTGTTTGGAGTTTTGAAAATCAATGAGAGAATAGTCGCCAAGAGAATTGACCAAGAAACAAGAGAGTTCAAGACTCACCTTGGGAATTAATCAAAGAACGAAAAACATCTTACTTGTGTGAGTTGCAATAAATTTGATGAAATCCATTTGGTCTGTGGTCGCTTAATGGACCTCAAGAGTCCCCTTCATCTACAAATCTTTTAATAATTTCCTAAATTTTGATCGTTATATCGTTAACTACGTAAAGATATTACTTTTCTACATGAACAAGGAACCATTAAGACTTTAAGGGTTCATTCTGGTTTATCATTTTGAAAAAATTAATTTTTTTTTTGCATTTTTCGAAAGTAGACTTATGTAGAATTATCATACAAAAATTTTAGAACGATCCGAGCAGTCTAAGTATATTATTTTGCGACCCAAACACATAGAGATATTACAGATAGAGGAGACAAACCATCTGTGATGGTGTAAGTGGAAATGTCTCTGCATGAATATAGCAGCAAAAAACAAAAGGTTGATATTGACCTGACAAAACCAGAATTACTTGAAAGATGTTTAGGTGGCCTCACATTTAAAATAATAATGAGTGCTTCAACAAATGCGTTTGGGCTATGGTGCCTAAACACCTATTTAATGGTAAAAAAATTGTTGAAATAGCTTGTAAATTGGCAGCTTGTATATTCAACGAAGATTTTGATCCAATACTGAAAATAATACACGTTTTGGGGATAAAACTTGGTCCTATCGCAGTCAATTACGCTAGTAACCGCGGCAACACGCGCGTGCGCTCAGCCAATTGTTTGAGCGGAGAAGCTTTGATAGAGGCCAGGACATAACAAAAAAAGGCTACAGTGGAAGAAAATGAGTATTTTGAAGAAGCAGAAGGCATAGTGTATGGTGCAGGCATCGCAGAATAAGGTAAAGTCAGACTTTTTAAAAATTTGTTAAAAGAAACTTTAAACGCGTTTTTCTCGAAACAACGTTTTTTCGGTTGGCGGGCATGATATCTCCGAAACTACTCAACCGATCCTTCTGAAATTTAAACCACATACTCTACACATGAATGGCTATCTCGCATGCTACAACTAAGTCAAAATATTAATTTTTACTATTTTCTTTTTACAAAAAACTGCGAAAAAAATCAATGATTTTTTTCTTTTTCGAAAAATGGCCGTCATTTTGTTCTGTTTTCATAAAAATTGATAGTTTTAGCATATGCGATAGCCATTGTCATACTGAATTTAAAACCGTTTAATTGTTTTGTTTTAGATCACCCGTTCTTAAATTTCGATGCCTGCCAACAGCATACCTACTTTTGACGGGTTCACGTTTGTCAACCATTTTGGATGTCAAAAAACGTTAAAAACAATAAAAAAAAATTTTTTTCTTGTACTTCTAGAGTGTATTTATCATACCCAACAACTTTCATATGTATATGTATCCTACAAAGCCTAAAAAAAAATCGTGAAAATAGCCTTTTTTTTCGGCGTATAAACCAGAATGAACCCTTAAATGTTTCAGCAATCTTTTTAAAGAACGATAAACGCGGGGATAACTTGAAAAATAAAAAGAGTATTTTTAGATAATACGTTGGTATTTTAAATTATAAATTTTAGACGAGGTTAGGCTATCTCATAGCATTTTGGTAATCGATAGGGACAATGTTATAAAGAAATTTTTTCTTCCATTTGCTGTGTATCGAACTTCCTATCGTATGCAAATTTAATGAATTCACTATGGATACCGACAAAGACGTTCAAGAGGATTTTGAAGGTTCTTCGATGGCGCCGAGGGAACTGCTTTTCAGTTAAATTGTAATGAAATGTAGGAAACCCATTTACATTTCAACCATCGTCTACATCCTAATCGATAATCTAGACTCAAACGAATAGGTCAATATTCTCGTTCGTTAAAAAACAGGAGAAACTAAACTACTGTACTAACTTCTCTCCTTTGAAGTTTCATTCTACGAAAGATAGCCGGAAGCTTCGAAAGCAAGCATTGCCAAACGAACCAACAAGAAATTATCGAAAGAATCGATTTTGACATTGTCATTCGCTTCAACTAAAAAAGAATAAACCTTTTTTTATACACAATTTAGGATTTTAAATAAAAAAATTAATATTAGGAATAAACTTGGAAGAAAATTCGAAGCTTAAAGTTAATAAGAACAGTGTTATGACCAAAAGATTCTTCAATGAAAATTCCTCTGATCATTAATTGTATGCTATGAAGTGGAGAATAAAGGATTAGGTTAAGGTGTAAAATAAAACACGTGATTGAGCCAAACAAAGAAACAATGCCTTTTTTTATTGGCTCGTCAGGGAAAAGCCTTGCGGCATAAAAACCCTGGATGATATTTAATTATAAAAATGAGAGTCCACCACGTGGTATTACCACGCGGGAAAATACCGTCAATATAAAATGTATATAATGGAAAGATCTCACCTCTCGCTCGCTTCGCTTACGTTCCTTAACTAATTTAACTTAACTCCTTTGATTTCGATATATATTCACAGGCTTCCGATAATGGAATGCAAGAGTATCCTTTTGTACTGGCCCAGCAGGGCGTACGCACTGGGAGTGAGAAGTGGGGAGGCGAGAGGTGGGGGTAACTAGAGGGGCGCTTCGGTAGTTACTAGTAGTTGATCGATGCTCACAATGTGTATCGATCTAGAGTTTTAATCGATGGAGGTGGACGCGCGCGAATTTTGAATACTGCTAATTACCGTACGATCCTTTCGGATCGTACAAACAGACTAATGTAAGAAATAACCAGGTGGATCCATGAAAGACACCTAATCCACGCACTAAATACTACCTCTCTCTTGGTTAATTAAAGTGAAAGAACGAAAGAGAGAGAGAAAGAGAAAGAAAGACAAAGAATCCAGATAAATTTCTTGAAGGAACACTTCTACACCTATGGAATTGCGCGTGGCGTATTATCCCGATGGCGAACGTGCTTCTCGAAAATTTTCGACAACTCTGGACCAATTATCAAGAATGGTTTCCGCAGCTTCCTGAACAGCGGCTGCAGATTCATTTCCTGTCCTCATCTGTTCTAAAATAGGCTACGCTTTCTCACCCACTCCTCTAGCATCATGACGGAAAGTTTCCCCTTTTAGGATGGGGGAGAACGGAAACAATGTTACCGGATGCAGATGAGTCTCATTTCCCACCTACTCTGAGGCCGACTCACCCTCCTATTCTTGATCTCGCTGCTACCGATCGAGCTACCAGTGCTCGACATTTCTCTCTTACTCTTTCTCTTTCTCTCTCTCTCTCTCTTTCTATTTCTATCTTTCTTCATCTTCCATGTCTCTCTTTCTCGTCGTTCGACTTCCTTTTCTTCTCCAAAGCTTCAACAAACTCCCGTCGCTATTCTCGTTTAACCCTCGATGTTTCCGTGTACCTACCAGCACATTACGGAACTCTTTATTGCACCACGGTGTCAGGTGGAAAGTTCAAACGTGGTTTATCGTTTGGCCTTCGATCCGTTTCAACGAAACGATGCCAACCGTTACTTTCTCTCAACAACCATCCTTTTCTTCTTCTCTCTTCTAAAAAGAAATTTACGGATGTGTCTCCTTTTTCGATTATCGTTATATCGGTTTTCTCTCTTCCTTCTTTAGAATAAAATGAATTTAGTAGTACGCACGTACCTACAAAAATGCATATATATTCGAATGTAAGGTACCTTTTTTAAAGTGAAAGCGTGTGAAAGTTAGTGAGTTTTACACGTGTAACTATAGAGTTACCGATTGAATTACACTCGCACGTTCGAACTAAGCGAAAATGATAAACGAGTTTTACGGCTAGCCACCAATTCCGCTAATAGTTTTCTCACCGTATAATGCCGGTTGCTCAAGAGAAAGAGGAGGTGAAGGAGGAGGTGGAAGAGGAAATAGTGGAGAAGATGGTGGAGGAGGACGACAACGAGGACGCGAAAACGGTGAGAACGCCTAACTTCGTTCATATCCAAAGGGTAATGGCATATCTCATCTGCTAATGCGTTCGTAATTTAATTCGCTTTCCTTTCCGCGAGAACATAAGCGATTCGCGTCCGATTAATCTCATCGAACAGGCGCGCGTGTTCGGAAATATCTGACTCGTTCTACGTACCATCATCCCTTATCGTAATATCCCTCGTCGACCGAAGAGATAATCCGAAAAATATATCCGACGAGTTGCTTTTCTTTTTTCACCATCCTGGATCAACGGCCAGCTTTTCTTCCTTTCTTTCTCCTTTTTTTCTCTCGAGTTTCACGTCTCTTAGCTCACCCCATACCATATGAGGGTAATCCTCTGTGTCTCTGAGCTTGCAGATCGCTCGAAAACGGACGCTTTTCTAAAGACGAAAATAAAGAAAAAGAAGAAGAGAACAAAAATAATACGACGACTGAAGAGAGTAAGTTTCTTTTTTTGATTTCCTTTTTTTTGTGAAATGTTAATCGTATACGTACTGACTTCGATAAATAGATATGAATATATTATTCTAAGAGATTCTAATTGATTTCTGTATTTCTTTAACGAAAATGTTTCGACACTACGTAGAAAGGTTTATTTTTCATTTCAGGTTGATATTTCAAAACGAGGGATTACTCCAATGATGGTTAAACTGTAGCTCGCGAGTCAATATTGGGGTTCATTGGCATATTCCTAAACTCTCTTATTATTAATTATAATAATATAATTTGTAGGAATATTAGGATAATTTATCAATCAAACTGCCGAAATAAATAAAACTAAATTAAAGAATAATTATTATGTACATTTTGTACAAATATTTCTTTAAAAATACGCCTAATTAACTAACTTTGATTAAATTTGATTATTAAAAATTGTATTTTTAAATATTTATTAATACAATTTTAAAATACTATTTTATATGGTATTGGAACATCGAAAATTTTTCCCAAAATATTATAGTTAGTTTTCATGATCGCAGTAAAGTTACCCATCTTGTTAGATTCTATCGACGATAAATAGATAGAAAAAACATGTGTGCAGATCACACGTGTTACAAATGAAACCTTTAAAAATCCAAGTTTCGAGAGAATGAGTCGAATGCACAGTTTCCAGAGCAAGATAATTGTAGGATTTATTTATTATAATATTATTACCATATATAATAAAGGTCACCGGTATGGTCTCTGGGTGGAATAGCTGATAAAAAGTACACTTTTCCAAATTCAAGCAATAAAAATGGAATGCTGAATGCGATAGTTATAAATAGACACCAAAATGGTAGGATGTTTATCAAAGGAAATATAATTCGTCAGAAATTAAGTAAATATAAATAATCCTTCTTTTGAAACTCAGGTATAAAATTTTTTTTGTTAGTATGGTTTTCTATTTCCCGTTTCCATCTACATTCTTGCGCTGCTAACAAACATTTTAAGATGGACGAAATAAAGACGTTACGAAAAACATATGGAAAATACTGCTGGACTGAACGAAGATTCTGATAAAATGCAATGAGAGATCTAATAAAGATATCGTCTAGAAATGCTTTTCCATCTCAATAGCCTACCACACTTCGAGACCCTTTATTATTTATAACGTGTCTCGTCTTTATTCCTTAACCACAAACTTATCTTTCTAAATACTCTCGTCTAAATAAAGATCTGAACAACGAAAAATCTAAAAAACGCATTGAATCATATCGCTCTCTCAGCTTATCGAATTCTGTATACGAGTCTCGAATTTGGGACTCGTGGTAAACTCAACCGATTCACGGTAGGCTTACAGCATGTTAAAAATGTTTTTATATATTTAAAAAATTAATATAAATTTCTTTATTATGTAAATATTATAATTAATAATATATTTTTTTTTGTATTTCGGAGTCAGTACAAATCTTTGTATATTTTTTATAAAAACATATAAAAATCAAATTTATCAGACGTATATTGATCTTTATGAATCAAATATATTCTATGAAGAAGCAAAATTAAAATCTACCAGTAATTTACTTGCTTTTGAATGGAATTTGTCAGCTGCTTCTAATGTATTCTACAGTGTTGTCTAATTCTTTTTCTCTGATGTATCTGGTAATCCTTTTTTTTTTAATATTGCAGGCAATACAATTATTATATATTCTATGTATTTCATAATTATTTATTATAATATTTGCGAAATAAAGAATTTAATACTAATTTTTCAATAAAATAGAAACATTTTTAAATAGAAAAGATATGACACGTTGTAAAAAAGAAACTATAGGCATGAATATTATCGCATCGATAATGAAGATAATAAATGTAGATCGAATTTCAACAAACCTTCCCTGTTTTTTATAATTCTTTTCTCATGATAAGGAATCCAACAAAGAGACACAACTAGAAACCTCTGATTCTATTAAAAAGCTCATTGCTGAGAAAAGAAAACTTAGAAAACAGTGGCAACAGTCCAGAAATCCCGTTAATAAAACCAGACTTAACAGAGCTACAAGAAGACTGAAGAAATTGCTCCTGGAAGAAAGAGAATTAACTATCCAAAACTATGTTCAAAAATAAGCTCCAACTAAAGAAACAGACTATTCTCTCTGGAAAGCCACGAAGAAAATAAAAAATCCTCAAATCAGTGTACCACCCATCAAAATCGATAACAACAAATGAGCAAGGAGTGATGCGGAAAAGGCAGCGGCTTTTGCAAACCATCTCAAAGAAGTTTTTCAACCCTTTCCACAAGAGGTATCGGCCGAAGAAGAAGAGGAAGTACATACGTATCTGTATGCAACAGAAGATTTGTCTAGCCCCCATAAACCGTTTAGAGCAAGCGAAATCAGTCTGGTAATACACCAAGAAATCAGTATTAAGAAGGCTCCGGGTATTGATCTGATTACTGGTAAACTACTGCGTGAACTACCTGATAGATGCATAAGATTTCTTACAATAATATTTAATGCTATTCTTCGTCTTAACTACTTTCCTATACAATGGAAAATAGCCCAAATTATCCTAATACGAAAGGTATTAGTATTAGACTAATACCTTTATATATTCTATTAATACCTAATAGAAAGGTATTAGGTAAAGACCCTCAACATGTTACCTCATATAGGCCTATTAGTTTGCTTTCACATTTATCGAAAGTACTAGAAAAGCTACTTGTCAAAAGACTTAATGCACATTTAGCTGTGAATCAGCTCATACCTGCACATCAATTTGGGTTCAGGAATAAGCACGCTACGATAGAGCAGGTACACAGACTAGTCCGTCAAATAAGCTTAAGTCTTGAGGAAAAAAAGTATTGCTCGGCTGTCTTTCTGGACGTCACTCAAGCCTTTGATAAAGTATGGCACCCAGGCTTATTATACAAACTTAAAAAAGCACTACCCTTCTGTATGTTCCAATTATTAAAGTCATATCTTGATAATAGATACTTTATTGTTAAACAAAATGATACATTTAGCAAACTACATCCTATCAGGTCAGGCGTCCCACAAGGAAGTGTCCTTGGACCAGTTTTATATACGTTATAAACGGCAGATCTACCAACGAATGAACAAACAACCACCGCTACTTATGCAGATGACACTGCAATCATGGCTTCTCACTCCAACCCAACACTAGCTTCAAACCTGGTTCAAGAAAATTTGTACGGTATACAATTATGGCTAAAAAAATGGAGAATTCGTATTAATGAAACGAAATCGGTGCACATTACTTTCACACTCAGAAAACAAACATGTGCTCCAGTATCAATTAATAGCATACAAATTCCCCAATCAGATTCAGTGAAATATCTAGGAATGCACTTAGACAGTAAATTAAACTGGAAACACCACATTTGGCAAAAGAGGAAGCAACTTGGCTTACAACTTAGGAAACACTACTGGCTATTAGGTCCAAACTCCAAACTTTCTCTCAATAGTAAGGTTATAATATACAAAAGTATTTTGAAACCCATCTGGACCTATGGTATCCAACTCTGGGGCTCATCTGCCAACTCTAATATTGAAATCCTTGAAAGATTCCAATCAAAGACACTTCGCATTATAACAAACTCTCCATGGTATGTCACTAACAAAAACATTTCTAAGGATCTTGAAATACCCTCTGTCAAGTCAGTTGTTAAAAACTCTACTACTAAGTACTCTGAAAAACTCCAATTCCACCCTAATACCTTAGCTAATGAACTGCTTAACGAAGTTCACGATTTACGCCGCCTAAAAAGATTCAAACCGATAGACAATATAACTAGATTTTAAGTATATTTCAAGTAGTCTGAGTTAAGGTTAAATATATAATATTATATTTTTGTTACATTAAGATATACATGTGATATTAATATTAAGAAGGTATTAGCTATTGAGCGAAATACCTGCATGTTATTCTTGTACTATTCTATTTTTACCAACAAATTTGCTTATTGTTACTTTGTAATAGATTGCAAATAAACTCTCATATAAAAAAAAAAAAAAAAATGATAAGGAACCGACCTTGGGGTGTAGGTAGCTGACAAACACTAATATTTTCAAAATTCTATCCATCAAGATGGAATACTGAATGCGATAGCCATAGATAGAGGCGAAAATTGAAGAATATTTATCGACAGAAAGATACACCGTCCGAATCCAAGTAAATATAATATGTATTTTTTTGAAACTCAGGTAGATGAATTTTTTTTCTCTTACACTTTTCACACGTTCTGTGAATGTGAGATATTTTTATCATGGGTTAGCATACACAAGTATTTCTTTTTGTGTTGCAACTAATAACTGTAGATGCTATTAAAGAAGGGAACAATTGTGGTCGTATTTTTTTCGTTTCATCGGGTTTTGAATTACAACGATTTAAAAATCTATTTCTATTTTCGTTGTTTTATTTTATAATATTAAAAATTTTTTTAAAAATTTATTTTCTATTTTTTTTCTATATTTGTAAAATAAGTTATTTTATTTTATTTTTAATGGAAATACAAAGTAAGGTTTATTTGTTTTGTCATGTGTTTAGTTTCTTTTATTTAAAAACTTTTCTATTTTATTGAAAAATTAGTATAAATTTCCTAAATATGCAAACATTATAATTAAAAAACATGTCTTTGGATATTTATAAGAAAAATATTCTACAATGTTGTTTAATTTTTTTCTCTGATGTATCTGATAATCATTTCATTTTTTTGCAAAATATTGCAGACAATACAATTATTATATTCTATATATTTCATAATTGTTAATTACAATATTTGTGAAATAAATAATTTAATATTAATTTTTCAATAAAATAGAAACATTTTTACATAGAAAAGAAATACCACGTTTTTGGTAAAATAAAAACAGACCACGCACCTTCTTTCTTTATTTCGACCGTCGGTTAGTTTGGACCTTATACTTTTGTCGCATACCTACGTGCTTATCTCTATTTATTCTTCTACCCTTCTATCGCTCCTACCTACAAACATTTCGACTATCGAAAGAATATGTGTCCACGCTTTGTAGTATGCAGTCGCACACAAACACACACATATACAACCAGGAACAATAACTACGAAGCATAGCATAAAGAGGAGACCAAGAATAGGAAAAACTGTATAGCTATATTCCGTCTCATTTTCTGGCAGGCTAAATCCTATATGTTTGTCTTTTTTTCTCTCATTATTTAGTATAGCAGCCGTTTAATAGCTTCGTTACATAGCTCCGTTTCCTACAGACCGCGTTTATTTACTTTTCAGATCACTCCCATTTTAAAGAAGTTTTCACTTCAAAAACAGAAAGATATTATAAAATGTTACATGTAGACGATATGTCTTATATTTAGGTTTTTCCTTTATATTTTATTTTCTGTTTGAATACGCTTTCGATCTTAGTTAAAGAAAACTCCACTCAGAAATTAAGAGAAATATACTGAAGGGCAATAAATTTCCAAATAAACTCAACAATCATCGAAACATATTGGTGCGACGAAAACCTTAGTACAGTGTTGGGCTCTTCGAGTGGTCTTGGATTCCTATGTAAACACATGCGACACCATAAAGAGAAATGATATTCCTTATTCTAGACAAAATTCCTTTATGCATAATTTCCGCTACGATCTTTACCAAAAACATAAGCGGTTCCCATCAGTGGACTATGGTGGTGGACCCTTTTACTATTGGCAAAAAGATTCATATATTTCCTTCCCTCTCCAAAAAGGTGTAGCTCATTTTGGATATAAATATGTGAAAGAAAATAACAAAGCGTCTATTTGTCTGTCTAACTTTTATTTGTCTGTATTAACTAGTCCATTGTCTATTATACATATAATCAGTCAGTAAGTCAGCCAATCTGTCAGTCAATCTTATTTTATAACTCTTTTGTACTCTCTATTTTCCACCAACTTCACTTTTTGTAAACATTTGTAAATACTGCTCGACATAATAATTAACGCATTAAATAAACTATTATTTTATTTTTTTTTTTGAACCTCACAAGATATATATATATATTTTGTACGATCCGAAAGGATCGTACGGTAATTAGCGGCATTCGAAATTCGCGCGCGTTCGTTTCCATCGACTAAGATTAAGATTCTAGATCGATACTCATTGTGAGCATCGATAGTTGATAGTTGATCAGTAACTATCGAAGCGCTCCTCTATTTACCCCCACCTCTCGCATCCCCACTTCTCAATCCCCTAGTGCATACGCCCTGCTGGGCCAGTACAAAGGGACATTCATCCTACTTCTTCACCGGACACCTACGACTACACATCTTCAAGGATTATACAGGTCATATTGGACAAATGCTTTAAGAATTCACAAAGGATAACGAAGAGAATATCCTAATCTTCAAGACTCGTGAAAATGAGCCCATTCAACATCACAACCCTTAAGGTTGTGATCGCTATACTTGAAAAGTGCGAGAGGTGAGATCTTTCCAATATATATATATATTTCCCATCGACGGTATTTTCCCACGTGGTAACACCACGTGGTGCACTCTTATTGTATAATCATATATCATCCAGGGTTTTTAGGCCGCAAGGTTTTTCCCTGACGAGCCAATAAAAAAAGGCATTGTTTCTTTGATTGGCTCAATCACGTGTTTTATTTTACACCTTAACCTAACCCTTTATACTCCACTTCATAGCATATACAAATTGCCAGAGGACTCTTAGTCGAGAAATTTGGTCATAACATATTTTATTATTTCTTTCTGAACCCCACATATACTTTTTTTTTTTTCTTGAGGTTTGTTTACCCGGGCGCTCAGTCTCTGGACCATTGTACCCGGGTCCCCTGCGGGGAAAAACCTATGACCATAGCGGTCCCGCAGGCAGACCCGACTCCCTTGCAAAGCGCAGGAGTCTGGCCGCCCCTGAGCCCACTAGGTCGAAGTTGTTGTCGGTGGTCCCAAGGACATCATTTCTGACGTCCGCGAGCCCAACCCATTGGGTTATGAGATGGAGGGGGGTATCCTCTCCTTCGCCACACCTACCGCAGACCGAGTCTTGTGCAAGGCCCAGTCGCGTAAGGTGCTTTTTAAGGTGCCAGTGCCCGGTGACCAATCCCACCACCAGCCTCAATTGGGCTCGGTCCAGGTTGATCAGCTCGGTACCTAGCACCTCCGAAGGCCCTGAAAACAGAGCCTTCGTGTGCCTCATGCCATCACCCAGAGATCCCTGAAGCGGTCCGTAGCCCACTTCTTAGACCTCCACCGCATGAGCCCCTATGACACGCTGATGTGGCATTGGCTTTCCAGATCGTGCCGTGAAGCTCCAAGTCTGGCAAGCTCGTGCGCCTTTTCGTTGCCCTGAACGCCACTATGACCCGGCACCCAGAGCAACCTTACTCTGTTGACACTGCCTAGCCGTATTAACAAGTCTACACAGTCCTTCACCAGCCCCGACTTGACCACGGTGCTGTGTACAAGTCTGAGCGCAGTGTGACTGTCACTACAAATGTAGATATGTTTGCCATAGTACCCCCTTTCGAGGATACTGTGAACAGAGGCGGTACCGGTTAGGGTGTAGGACAATTCAGTCCTAGGCCCTCCAGACCAGACCCCTGCTCCCGCGTTGGAACCCGCTTTAGCCCCATCTGTATACCAGACGGGCCCTGCGGGTGCCAATAAATGATTTGGGTCCTCTGCCCATGACTGTCTATCTGGGAAGAGGACCTCGTCCACATATACTTAATAAATTCTTTAAATTCATTTCATTAATAATACAAGAAACTTACTAAGATAATAATGAAAAAATTAAGTTAAAAGCCAGCATGATAAAAGTAGGCGAGTTATTAGGTATAAATTCTTAATAATCATGCATTATAAAAGCCGACTTACTATAAATTCTTGATACAATAAAACTTAAAACGAAAGATACGTTTACTATATAGATTTAACATTGTTAGATCAACGAAGAGCTGTTTGAGCTTCGGTACTCGTGAAAAGCTGGCCCGATTTACGTTGAGAATCACGACGTGTCTTACCCACTAATACAGGATTACAAGGGGATTGTACGTTAAGGACAAGTAACGAGAAATCGATCGAATATTCGCGCCCATAGGAAAGGCTTGCAGGCAAATAAGGAAGAAAGTAAGGAGGCAAACTAGCAAGCAAGCAAGTAGGCAAGGAGGTATGCAATAAGGAAGGAAGGAAGGATTGATAGTAGGAAGGAAGAAAGGAAACGAGAAGTGAGAGATAGATAAAGAGAGAGAGAGAGAGAAAGATGCACTTCCGTTTGAAGCTACAAAGATGTAACTTTGTCGACCTTACGAGGGGCGATCAAACTTCTCTCAGGTGTAGCTCTCTGTTGCTGAATAGTATAAGTAATAGTTAAATTAACATCCCGGTACATCCCAAGAGCGTCATCTGCTATCTACGATGCTTTAGTATCTTCAACAGAGAGAAAGAGAGAACAAGAGAGATTCAAGCAAGCTCATAGGACGTTAATGTAGCACAAGAGGTTTAGTCGAGTGCCGGAAACCCCATTCTCTATGTCCGTTTCCTTCGCTTTAATCCCAATTTCACTTATTGTTAGATTCTAATTTCTCTATAATGTAGTTTGCCTTAATCGAATCAATTCTTTTCCTATACGAATACTATCAAATCTCGAAATAATACCAATTGAGAAATGATTAACTTTGTAAATTTGATTGTAAACAAGTAGTACTAGTCGATATTTAGACTGACAATGAGAAAAATAAACAATTGGACAAGCGTGAATCAATTCTACTTTAAGATACTTACTCTTTCATCCCTCTATCTCTCTACCTCTCTCTTCCTATATTTTAACCAAAACTTTCAGAATCCGTTCTCAATTACTTCCATGGAGATGAAGCATCGGATTAACGTACTTTACGCGGCGGTGGATAGCGTCGATTATTGAATTACGGTACTTTGTTGCTTCTTAGCCAAACCTACCACCCATCCCATTTTCCCTTCACTTCCTCGTCTTTTGCTCTTCCATTTCCTCCTTCATCTCTACCTCTTTATCCTCGTCTTCCTCCTACTCCTTCTCCTTCTCGTATTTCTCTTCCTCTTCCTTCTCCTTCTCTATACATAAATCTTCTCATTCGTTTACTTCATTGCTTCAGGCGCTTTGACGAACTTGCCGAACTCCCCTCTCTGTCTCTCTTTTTCTCATTGAATAACGTTCTCTCAAGTTGAAACAAAACAACGTTAACGAAGAATTATAGAACGATTTTACGGTTGCTCTTTCGTTGTTTGCTCCTCGTATACAAACGGAGAAAGTTACAAAACGGCAGCAACTCTTGTCTTTAAATGCTCTAGCCCCAGTAATTATTTTTCTCTCTCTCCTTCTTCCTAACATTGTACGAGTTTTAAAAAAGTTTAATGCTCTAACGCTATGTAACGCGTGCACACTTTCTCATAGGCTTCGAGAAGAAGTTTCTTTTTAAAAAGACGATTTCTCGATGGCTGTTCTACCCCTCACCATTCCCCTCTCCCCCTTCTCTCACCACCTTTCTTTTCAACGAAAATAACTTAACGATGATATATTAAATAAAGGATAGCTTAAGTTACCTTATCAGTAGACCATTATTCATCCAAATATCCTAATTGATTTAATAATCTCGAGAATTTAAGATCAATCCCTACCTCATCCTTTTTCTTTTTATTTTCCGTTACTTCAAAGAACTTGTGAAAGTTCTGACTTCGAAGATAGCAAGAGGAATGTGTATTGTTTTCAAAATACGATTATTAATATAGCTTAGACTGATTTAATTATTTCCGGTTGGTGTAACACTCTTCTCGACTCTTTGGCAAAAGTCTAAATAACAGTAGACGTATAATCCGATTTTCCTTTTTCCCCCTTTCCTTCGTTCCTGCAACTTCTCTTTCTGAATAAGCTATTCTCCTATTATTTTACCTTTTTCGAAGAAATCTACATTTGCTTTATTTCTCAGAATTTAGGAAAAAAATTAATTTTTTTTTATTCTATAACGGTGATTCTCGAGTGTTATAGATAAACGAAGAAAATAAAAGAGAGAAACAGAAAAAAAAGAAAAAAAGCAATATTGATTAGAAAATCAATCTCGTTGTTCTGGTAAAATGAAATTTTATTTCTTTTTCTCTTTTTCTTTCTTCATCCTTTTTTCTTTTTATTATACTCGCTATTAAAAATTTGTACGGATGTCGCCGAAAAAAAATTAAAATAAAAAAGTAAAAGAAAAAAAAAGTGAAATATGCTTTTCTTCATTTCCGGCTATAATCTATGCACGCGTACAAGTCGCGTAAAAGGAAGGTATTAGCTCAAGAGAGATAGAAATATTAATAGAGAGAGAGAGAGAGAGAGAGAGAGAGAGAGAGAGAGAGAGAGAGAAAGAAGAATCGGTGTTGCAAAAGATAAGGCTGCCTCGAGCGATGAAAAACTCGTCATTATTTGCGTACAAAGTCTTCTCCCACCTTCAAATTTAACGTTCCTTTTGTTAGCAAGTAGGTTTCTGATCCACAATGAGCCACGATATGGTTTCTACTTTTCCTTCATTTTTTACCTTTCTTCTTATTCTACTTTTCCTATTATCTAACGTTGAAAAATAATTTCAACTATGCTTTCACGAATATATTTTATTAACCTTTAGCTGATAACGTTAAGTCACAAAAACCTGAATAAAATATTGTTTCATTTAAAATCTCATTTTTAAATTTATCAATACAGTCTTTAACAGGTTGATTGCCGTGTAAGTGATGGGTGACCTGCATGGCGCTTTATCGGTGACCTTAACACGACCAATAGTAAAAATGCATAATTAGAGTAAATATCGATACTGTATAATTTTTAAATAATATCATTGTTTTTATAAAGGTTTGAAGAAAATAATGAGATACAGAAAATGCAAAAATAATTTTATTAATACAAGGAAAATATGAATGACATGTAACGACATTTTTTTTGTACGTAATTGCTTGATAAAATACAATATTCATTATCAGAACATTTCACTAAACAAATCTTTCATCGTTTCATCCTGGAAACGGGGATTAAAAATTTTTTTTATAGTTACTTATTTTTATAACACCATTTAATTGACAACATAATTAATCAATAAAAGCTATTTTGCCAATTTCCAATAACATTTTATAGTTTTCCGCAGTAGTAAACTATAAGCAGTAATTTGATCAGACAAATCAACTACAGATTTCCATAAATTCTAATCTACTAACATTTTTGAACAGTTTGAATAAAATGATAATCACAAAAATAGTCTACAAGGCCTCTGGGGTGAGATGACTTCTATCAGTTGTAAAAAAGATTGTAACAAAATATGCATCTCATAATATAGAATTCACATAGGTTTCACAGGCAAATCACGTGAAATATGCGCAGCAGTCAACATGTTAATAATAAACATCTTTTGTTTTTTAAACACAAAAATTATTTATTAATATTCTTAAATCTTCAATATTATATGTATTTAGTATTCTTTTTACATAAAAAAATTAAATAAGTCCTGATTTAAATATCAGGATCCTAGAGACAAGACATCATTAGTTATTCCCCCACTAAATACATCATCAGGTAAAAGTTAACGAGACAACAATTCTTGTATTAGACATAAGTATTATATAACTTGATCTTCTATTTAAGAAAAAATTAAATATTTAGAAATACTAAAATCAACCTATATTAAGACGTTTGAAAAATACGCTTGCTCATGGGATTATATTATATACTAGCTGTGCTCCGCCACGCGTTGCTGTGGCTCACAATCAGTCCGATTAAATTGAAAAGAAAAAAAAGAGAAATCATAAGTTTCTAAAACGTTACACCTCCCTCCTCCGAAACGAACTCGATTTCTGTCTTCCCGGTCCTTTATAGAAACCTTAATCTTTCTCTAGATGAAAAGATATATAAGCGACATTTTTCCTGTAGAAGATAACCTAACTTTCCCCCTCCCCCTTTATAAGACAATAAAAAATAATTAAACGCAATTTCAATACAATTAACACAAAATTAAATATTAGAAATATTCAATTAAATGGAAATAAAAATTGAACATAAATATTGAAAAATCAGACAGCTTTAATATACTCGTAATAGACTCGTCGTTAAACTGCACTGAATCAAGAAGGCAATCACTGGTTCCCTTCGTTGTCATAATATACATACTTATTAACTCCACCTTTTTCGTTACTTCCTGCATTCTTTCTCGAAGCCCTTAGATCATTTCCGATAAATTAAAGACTGGATCTTTCTTAAACTTCTGTATCAAGAGTGTTCCAAAGACTTCAGCGCATTCATACATACACAAAATGACCACATTAGGGAGTGTTATCTTACAAATAAAAAACGCTTGCTTTCTTTTCAGTCGAAACACTCTTACGCACACACTCACAGTCATATCGCCGCACGCACCAAAAAAGAGCATTTTTCCGATGTCTATTGAAACTTTTAGAAATATTCCTACACACACTCATACGCACTCTTTAGTTTTTCTCTCACCCTCACATATGTTAAAATGTTCCGTGTGAACATATTTACATAGGCTCAAATGTACCGAGAACTCACTGAAATCCTTAGCCATATAAAAAATTATTCTTAAAAAATTAAATAATTATTTTATAAATAAATTAATGTAATAAAAACGTAGCTGTATGCGAATTTAACGTTGTGTCAACATTTCAAGACAATCGGTAAAGTACTTTTGGAGATTACCGATTAGACAGAAACGAAATCTACATTTATATATACATATGCGCAGAAGAATTTTTTCTATTAAGATAATTCATATATGTACATTATTTCATTTTTCCTACATTTTTTTAAAGAAATATTAGCATGCTTTATATAATTAATCTGATTGCATACTCATTGTTACAATATCTTGTATATTTTCATCATTCGTCGTCCACGCTGCATTATTTTCTATTGGTATTATTTTATAACTGTTTACATATCCCCATACATCATTGTATCGAATTATATATCGAGAATCTCTTCATTTGGACTTTTCAAGTCATTGAATTTATCTATTTAATGAATATTACCTAAATTCGTTATCACTTTCTTCTTTTTTATAACACACTTCTAACCCTCACTTTTCTTCTTTTGTTAACGTTTAATTTATTATTTATTTACCGTATTTGAGCTCGTAAGAATGTTACAATTTATGTATTGTAAGTACCAGTGAACGAAAGAAATCAAGGTTTAATTCTATGTAGTAATTAATATATAAATGTGAAATATAATTAAGATTCATCTTGCTTGGACACCGAAACATGGGAAAAGGACTTAATTCTGTTGACTGAAATAGTCCGCTTTTAAATTTAATTTTGATTGTTTTCATCGATCGCAAATATTTCGCGAATTTAGGTTATGTATGAAATATAAAAAATTGTTACATACTTTCCCTAGGCATTGCATATAATACCAAGGTATTCTATATAATGCTGGATTTCAAATTTTGCCGATAAAATATATATATGTTAGCATCATATATAAGATAAAAACATCTGACATGATTTATTATTGAAATATTATTGCTTAAAGCATCGTTAAGAAAAGTGAATATAAAACACTTAATACGTAAAACGGAAACATATATAAACACGTCTCGTCAGAAGCCGAGAAGAACGACGACTAATGTAAGAGGTGAAGAAGTGAATAGAGTTTAAGCTAATCGAAAGAACGTTATCTCGGTAGTTTAACGTTTTGTTTATGTGTACATATCTTGATCCCTCAATCGGGATCTATATTAGATATCTATATATTGTTTTTGTTTTCTTATTAAAAATCTTTACATTGGATTTGTAAACACATTGATTTTCCTTTACGTCCAATGTATTGTGTTATTTTCATACTCATTCGCAGTCTTTTTCGAAGTCGAGTTATGTCACGAATTAACAAATTTCACAAATTAAAGTTTAACATATATGTATATACATATGTACACATGTTTCGGGTTATATCAGGTTACAAAAGGCCGATGAACTGTCGTGAAAATGTTGACGTTCATCTTCTTATTGATTTCAACTTCCGCTCTACAATGTTTAATAAAATACGATACAGTCAAGCTATATATACCCAACTTACGTATATTTCCTTTTGTCTAAATTCAGAAATCGGCCAGGGTACTTAAGCTCAACGACGCAATCCAGATCGATTTTTTTACCACCGTCTCGCGTGAGTAATTCAATCGACAAATAAAATCGAACTTGGTACGAATGAAATTTTGATTTTTACCTACATTTTACCTTTTTATAATTACTTTGAAAAATAACAAGAATTATTTTTTAGATTACTTAAAAATGTATGCAATGTATGCAATATACATAAGTATATACGAGTGATCAGAATTCCAATTCAAAAGCTGACGCAAGTATTCAAGCCTCGATGAATTAACAGACCTCTGACCCTCTCTTAAGTGGACACATCTCTCTGTAGAATTTATTAGCCTACCTTTCTCCTACATATGTGTACATATATGTATATACATATGTATATGCAAGTAAATCTAGCTGAATACATACAAATAGATATCATCATTCGCATTCCACGCACGATCATTCAACTAGCATAAAGAAGATTCGACAAATCGGATTATCATTGAATACGAAGAAAACATCTTTTTAATGCGTTCAGGATGGAGATCGCAAGGTGGATAGATTAATATATATGTATATGTATATCTTGTATGTATTTCTCGATTCGTTCAATATCCGCTCCCCGTAAAGTGATTAACTCAAAAAAGTTTGGAAATGGAAAAATCGATAAATCGTTCATGCGATAGTCGAACAAACGGTAGTACTTTTCTAAAATCCCAGAGTTTACGGACTTCTACATCGTGTTATCTCTCAACGTTGAATTTAACCGATCGGCCTGAATACACGCTTGCCCCGCATTCGGAAACTCTCTTTCTCTTTTTCTCTCATTCTCTCTTTCTCGCTTTGGCAAAGAGGAAAATACTCGAAACAGCAGCAATTAGAAGGAATTCGCATCTCCGCATTGTACGGGCGTTGGGTCTTTTGTAGGCACTACTCTCGTACGTTTGTTCGATGTTTCGTTGACAAAACACGAAGCGTACATCTCATCCACGCGATGCGATCACTCTGAGCCTCGTATTTCCCACCTACGTCCTCTTCCTCCTCCTCTATCCTCGTACAAGCCTCCATTCCTTTTTTTCAAACTGTATGTTCGATGGAAACGTTCGTCGGTGTGCAATGGTGCGATTGAAAAAGTCAGTTTCTCTTATACGTGTCATATTATTGTAGTCTGACTATTCTAACAGAAAAAAAATACATGGTCATCCTATTCGCTTTTGTTATTTTATTTTTACTCTCTAATTCTATCCAAATAAAACTAGAATTAGAAAATTAATAAATTAACATAATTAAAAAATCGTACGATCACAGATTTTCAAATTAATTAATACAATGTTTACTTCAATTAAAAAGGAAAGAAAATCAATATCTCGTTTCTTATCGCGATGAAGTCAATGGAAATTCCTAGACCGATCCTAAAACGTGAATTTCGTTTAATTTCTTTTTTTTTTTGGGCTAGACGCCAGAAAAAGTAGGTCACTGATCGTGCATTCGAACGCGTACAAGTTTTGACAGTGGAGTTTGCGAGATGGGAAAAAATGTAGATGGAAGTAAGGGGAGGAGAAAAAGGACTACTATGTAGATAAAGATAGATGAAATGGAAAAGAAAGAGAGAGAAAGGGAGAAATGAGTGAAAAAAAATGAAAAGGTCTCGAAGCACTGGGCGACAGAAGGTGGGGTGATGGTTGGGTGGTTGGGGATGGAAACGAAACAGAGACAGACATAGAGAAAAAGAGAAAGATAGAATAGAAGAATAAGAGAGGGGAGAGAGAGACGTAGATGGAATAAGGGTGAGGAGGGTTTAGACGTAGTCTCACGGTTAGTTCTCGTAAATTGGTGAAACTTTTGCGGAAGGTAAATTAGCGTCGGTAATAAAAAGCTCGGTTCTAGCTAAATTTCCTCCTCCTTTTTCTCTTCCTGCTAGTTCGCTTTATTACCGCGAGTGGGTTTGCTTTCCACACGCCGACCCAATCCAATGTATATATATATATATATATATATATATATATATATACGTAACGATTATGTCTGTTGTAGAGTATGCATTTCGTTCGTTCGTTTATTCATTCGCGATACCTTTCGAAAAGACGAAATTACGAGTACGAGTTCTAGTAGCGATGGAACGAAAAGATAGAAAAATATATATAAATAAAAAAAAAATGACAACAAAAAAATAGGTTAAGAGTTTGAACAAGAAAGATAAAAAAGAAAAAGGAACGGAAAAAGAAACAATTTTGACGAAGCAACACTTCTGGATTTATCTGAGTTCGATCGATGAAGTATATGTACATAGTAATTCTTAGAACTATAAAAGAGGTAACTGATCTTTTTCAAATAAAAATAGAAGAAAAATAATAGAGATAAAAATCATATGGCATAATACGTCCTAACTTCCTATAACCTTATTTTTTATGTAGATGCACTGATGAATCTGCCAAATGCAATTGCTCTTTATTCTTTGATGCAACTAGAATTTGTCAGATCCAATCTATACCCCTGTCATTATTCTATGTATAAGAGTAATAATCCAAGATCATCAAAATGTCATTGAACATTTAATGCTAGTTATTCCTTTTTTTCTCTCTTTTTTCTTCTACTTATTCTTTATCGAAGTTTATCCTCACTCTTTCTTTTTCCTTCCTTTTTTATCCGATCATTTCTCTTTTACACAGAAGCACGGGTCGGACCTTATAGCCGTGTCGAGAAACTAGCTCATCCCTTTCTCAGTAATCCCACTCGATTTGCATTTAGAGGAGACCGTTTAAACGTAGGTAGACTCAGCCTACCCGAATAGTCTTTCTGCCTCTACAACTCGACGATTTGCCTTCTTTGTCATGACAAATTTCGTAAAAAGTAAAAAATAAACTATACTTTCTTTCTCTCTCTCTCTCTCTATATATATATATATATATATATATATATATGTGGGACGAACGCCCTCATGCCAAACTTATTAAGCATTCGTGGAAGGGAACTGGTCGGTGGGCCCTGGATAGCTCAATTGGTTATCATCTCAGATTCAAATCAGGTTCAAATCAGAAAGAAGTCCTTTGTTTAATCGGTTGGGAATAGTCTATAGATTTCGAGAAAGATTGGGACCATTGGTGGGGTGAATATGTATATAAGAACAGTGGAAAAGGCAGTCTTCGCCTTCTTGATTCGGTGTGACTAGCTGTGAGTGAGTAAGTGTTATACGAGTGTGATTGCGATTTCTAACTATTATTACTTACTTTCTGTTTTCGATTTCTATATTAAACCTTATAGTCCGGGAGCTAGCAACGTCGGGAAAACAATAATTGTTGGTAAGCTGATTTTTTGATATGTCGTTCTTCTTGATCTTTCGGTTAGAACCTGCACTACTTAGCTGGCGGTAGGTCTTGCGTTTACTAGTGCGGATCTTACCTGTACAGGTAATAATCCTAGATTTTAAAAGAATGTTGAGAAGCCTAATTTTCTATTTATTGACTTTAGATAGATTTATAAAACATAAATTTTTTATTGCCATGCACTTTTCTCATTTCTAAATATCTGCCATATGCGATTTTTTATTTTTTTAAATAAAAAATTAAAAGTATCTTGGTATGCATGTAATTTTAAAATTATGTTATTTAAGTATACAGAAACCTAAAATTACTTTGCCAAGTGTTTATTCGGTTGTTAAATCTAGAATTAGAACGACAAATTTATGAAAAGTTGTACAGGTAGGATGCGCACTAGTAAACGCAAGACCTACCGCCAGCCAAGTAGTGCAGGTTCTAACCGAAAGATCAAGAAGAACGACATATCAAAAAATCAGCTTACCCACAATTCTCTCTCGAAAACGTTGTTAGCTCCCGGACTATTAGTATTTAAGTATTTGCTATATTATAATAAATACTTCTTTTATTTAAATTCAATGAATCTTACATATATTGGTTACTATTAAAAAGAATAATTTAACGTTAATAAAGTATACTTTGACTACAACGCTTCATTTCTGTTATAATGATATAACAATAATATAATTATGTGACCTGATATGATAATACTTACATGTATTTATTTTATTAGAAGAGTTTTAATACGGCACTAAAAGCACAATAAAGCACTAAAAATTGCTAAACCAAGTAGAATAATTTAATATCAGAGTAATTTAAGAATAATTTAATATCACTGTATTACGTTTACGATAATCTTAATTTAACTTATTTAGCCTTAGCAACACGTGGCCGATTATGCAAGCACCAAATACACGTGGTTATACTAATAAATTGTAGGTTACATAAAACGTTTGTACTTTTAACATGGAGCCATCTATTGGATACTTACTCAATCCAGTCAACAAATTACCTTGTACCGCTATCTGTTAGAATCTTATCGAACTAACAGAGATAATCATGACTCTTTGTTAATAAACAAATAATTTGCAATAAAATAATATTGCGATTATAAATTGAGATATAAACTATCCTATCTTACAAGTTGGATGAAACTGCACACAGTGTGCAAAATTTTATTAAAATTGGTTCAGTAGTTTAGGAGTACATTGCGCACAAACAACGTGATACGAATTTATATATATTAAGATAAGATATATATGTGGGGTGCGAGAATGTGAGTGAGAACACTTAAGCATGAGTGGGCCAGAGAGTACTTATCGGATATAGTTAGGCAAAGGATAAACTATGTAATATAAACAGCCGAATAACGATAGAAAGAGCGTCACCCAAGGAAGTAAATTAAAGAAAAGAAACCAAGAGGCAGTCATCGTTTAGTAGCCGAGCAAAGAAGGCGTTTTACCATCACTGTATTTTTACTTCTTTATATTAAATATATTGCATATCCGTGAAGAGAGGTTTTTCTTTCTACATCAACCTATTAATAACACCGCGGAATTCTTTCCTTTTTACTCGTTAGATATCCTTTAGGAAGACTAACAGGAGAAGGGGAATCCCACATTTGGGGGCTCGCAGCCGGGATTATAGAAAGAAAATAGGTCTCACGATTGCAATATCAAGTCGTGTAAAGCTGTTTTAAGTTGTAAAGTTGTGTTACGGTTACCAACAGTGTGAATCCGATTGAAAAGTTGAAGAAGGGCGTTGCGCGTAAAAGTGGACCACGCGTGAATGCTAGATTAAAAGTTGCATAGTAATCGGTAGTGTTGGTGTAACAGTAAGATAGTAAGACGGTAGTAAGTGTTAAAAGTAAGTAAAGAGGCTAGAACGATGGCTCAAGTTAAGGTAACATATGAAACAAAGGAGAGAGAAGAAGAGAGTGGATGTGAAGAGTTGGATGAAACGATCGTCGAAGGCACATCACGAGGAAGACGAAAGCCGGAACAGAAAGGCAAAGGTAAAAATAAAGTAGCTGAAGAAGAGGAAGAAGAAGAAATAATTAATTACACAAGTGAACAGATTGATTCAATGAAGTTGATAGAGTTAAAGAATGCAGTAAAGAAATTAGGATTATCTACAGTGGGTAACAAACAGACGCTTAGAGATCGCTTAAAAGACGCGATGGGGATTAAAGAAAGTGAAGACGAGGAAGAAGAATCCGAATTCGAAAGTGAACGAGAAGAAGGATCGCATAGATATTCACAAAACAACAGAAGAGCGGTTGAGGCCACTACGCAGCGATTAGCTTCGTTCACCATAAGGGATGTAGAAGACAGCCTATCATACTTCAGCGGAGACGATATGCTACCAGTAGATCAGTGGATCAACGACTTTGAAGATACCAGTGCAGTATTGGGTTGGAACGAGTTGCAAAAGTTTGTGTACGGAAAGCGTATGCTGAAGGGATCGGCAAGGCAATTCATCACCTTCGAAAAAGAAATTAAGTCATGGAACAGTTTAAAGCGTAGTTTACTTAAAGAATTTAAAACCGAGGTAAATCAGGCAACGATTCATTCGCAATTATTTAAGCGCAGGCAACAACCAAACGAAAGTAGTCGTAAGTACATTTACAGTATGCGAGAAATCGCGAATCAAGGCAATGTCGATGAAATAGCTCTTATACAATATATAGCAAACGGTTTACAAGGCGATCGTCGCGATAAGGCGGTTTTGTATGGGTCACGAACGCTCACAGAGCTAAAAAGCAATATCGAAATATTCGAGAAAATAAAAGAAGGTATTGGACAAGGGATGCGAGATAGAAAGGGGGGACAAAGAAACGTGGCAACGGCGCGCGTTAATTCGTCACCAACGGTAAAAAGAGATGGTTGTTACGGATGTGGCTCGATAGAACATAGGTTTCGTGCATGCCCAGATAGAAACAAGGGACGCAAATGTTTTAAATGTAATGACTTCGGACACATAGCACCTTATTGTAATAAGTCGAGTCAACCAGCGAAAAATGTAACGAGCGTCAATTGTCTCCACACTTTTACGGATAGAATTGCGATTAAAATAAATGGTTTATTTGTATATGCGTTATTAGATACAGGAAGCGAAGTAAACTTAATCAATTCAGAGATATATAATAAGATAGGGAAACCAGCGTTATGTGAAACCACTCGACGATTTACAGGATTAGGTAACGCGATAACCAAGCCGATAGGGAAATTTGAAGCAAATATCGATATCGAAGGCGATAAGTATGCGACGGATGTATTTGTAGTGGGTCCTTCAGATATGCGTGACGAAGTTCTTTTAGGAAAAGAACTATTAAGAGAGTTGGACGTTCGTATAAATAAAGGGCGGATAAAAATACAACGATCAGACGAAAGATCTAGCGATACGACTAAGAATGAATCGATCAAGCCAAGCGAATATGGTACCTGCGATAAGAGTGAGAATGCAACATGTACAGACGATAAGAGCGCAGACAAGGAAGTCGAGAGTATTAGTGCAATGATGAGAATAAGTTATGTAGATACGAATGAAATCGAGGTAAATATGCCATATAAGACGCGTGTAGAGAAATTAATACAGAATTATGAACCGAATGCTAGAATAGATGCCCGAACGGAGACTAAAATAACATTAACAGATAGTATTCCAATTTGTTCCAAGCCGAGGAGGTTAGCTCCGAAAGAAAAGAATATAGTAGCACAGCAGATAGATGAGTGGTTAAACGAAGGGATAATTCGACCAAGTACGAGCGAATATAGTAGTCCGGTAGTGGTAGTACCAAAGAAAGATGGAACGTATAGAGTTTGTGTTGATTTTCGTAGATTAAATGCAAAGATAATAAGGGATCGATTTCCAATGCCATTAATCGAGGATTGTATCGATGCGTTGACACGGGCGAAGGTGTTCTCGATAATTGATCTTAAGAATGGATTTTTTCATGTTAGAATCGCGGAAGATAGTTGTAAGTTCACTTCATTTGTTACTCAAGACGGTCAATTTGAATTCCTTAAAACACCTTTTGGATTATGCAATAGCCCTACTAGTTTTCTAAGATTTGTTGATGAGGTCTTTGGCGATTTAGTAAGAAGAAAAGTAGTGATAACGTATATGGATGATCTTATTATCCCAGGTGTTGATAACGAGGAGGCGTATGAAAGGTTAGAAGAAACATTGAAAGTTGCAGCGCGAAGTGGATTAATTATAAATTGGAAGAAATGCAAATTCCTTCAGGAGACAATCGAATTTTTAGGTCACATAATACAGGATGGGAATATCCGCCCATCACCAGCGAAGATAAAGGCAGTACAACATTTTCCGGAACCAAGAAATAAAAAGCAGGTACAGAGTTTTTTAGGATTAACAGGATATTTCCGTAAATTCATTAAAGATTATGCAAAGATAGCAAGGTCATTATCAGATTTGTTAAAGTCGAATAGGGCATTCATTTTCGATACAGACGAAAGAAGATCATTTTCACAGTTAAAATATCTATTATCTAAAGAACCGGTACTCCGTATTTACGATCCCGAAGCGATAACGGAGTTACATACAGATGCAAGTATAGATGGATTAGGTGCCGTATTATTGCAAAGGTACAGCAATGAAAACGATTTTCATCCAGTTTATTACATGAGTCGTAAAACATCAGAAGCCGAGCGAAAATACCACTCATACGAGTTGGAAATTTTGGCGATAATTAAGGCAGTTCAGAAGTTTCGAGTTTATTTGTTAGGGATTAAATTCAAATTAGTTACCGATTGTCAGGCGTTTCAAAAGACACTTAAAAAACAGGATTTAGCGCCTAAAGTGGCCAGGTGGGCATTGTCACTAGAAGAATTCGATTATGAAGTTGAACACCGTGCGGGAGAAAGATTGAAACATGTAGACGCGCTTAGTCGTTTTCCAGTTAGATGTATCGAAGACACGCTTTTACAGAATATTAGAAAGAAACAGGAAGAGGAGGAAAGGTTACGTGTTATACGTCAAATAGTCGAAAAAGAACCATACGAAGACTATTTTTTGGAAAATAATGTTCTAATGAAAAATGTAAGCGGCAAAAAGGTAATAGTGTTACCTACGAGCATGCAGGTTAATGCAATTAAAAAGATTCACGAGAATGGACATTTTTCTGTACGTAAAGTGGCTGAAAGAGTGAAAGAGGAATTTTATGTACCAAACTTAAATGAAAAGATAGAAAAAATAGTTAGTTGTTGCATACCGTGTATATTAGCAGAGCGTAAGCAGGGAAAGAAAGAAGGTTTGTTAGAACCGATACCGAAGGGGGATAGACCACTTGAAACTTATCATATTGACCACTTAGGACCAATGACGGCGACGAACAAGACGTATAAACATATTCTGGTTATCGTAGATGGATTTTCTAAGTTTGTTTGGTTATATCCGACTAAGTCGACGACTTCACGAGAGACGATAGACAAATTGACGATACAACAGAGGACGTTCGGTAACCCGACGCGTATAGTAACAGACAGAGGGACAGCATTCACATCAGTAGATTTTAAAGAGTATTGTATGGCAGAAAACATTGAACATATTTTAACTACCACCGGTATACCAAGAGGAAACGGTCAAGTCGAGAGGGTCAACCGCATTATTATCTCGGTATTGACTAAATTATCAATAGATGCGCCAGATAAATGGTATAAACATGTAGATAAAGTTCAGAGAGCGATTAATAGTACTCATCAGCGTAGCATAGATAGAGTCACCTTTCGAGGTAATGTTCGGTACGAAAATGAAACAGCGAGAAGATTTGACAGTTTTAACATTAATAGAGAAGGAAGCAATAGCGCAGTTTTCAGACGAACGTATAGAATTAAGACAAGCAGCTAAAGAAAGTTTGTTAAAAGTTCAAGAAGAGAATCGGCGTAATTATAACCGTAAATGTAAGAAAGCGACTGTATATAATGAAGGCGATTTAGTGGCGATAAAACGTACGCAATTTGGTGCAGGATTAAAAATACAAAAGAAATTTTTAGGACCGTACAAAATATCTAGATGTAAAGGAAAAAATAGATATGAGGTGATTCGTGTGGGTGAAGGTGAAGGACCAAAAATAACCACAACGGCGGCAGATTATATGAAACCGTTCGAAGGGTTTTCTTCGGGGACCGAAGAAATAGCAGAATGGCCGAGTGTGGGGTGCGAGAATGTGAGTGAGAACACTTAAGCATGAGTGGGCCAGAGAGTACTTATCGGATATAGTTAGGCAAAGGATAAACTATGTAATATAAACAGCCGAATAACGATAGAAAGAGCGTCACCCAAGGAAGTAAATTAAAGAAAAGAAACCAAGAGGCAGTCATCGTTTAGTAGCCGAGCAAAGAAGGCGTTTTACCATCACTGTATTTTTACTTCTTTATATTAAATATATTGCATATCCGTGAAGAGAGGTTTTTCTTTCTACATCAACCTATTAATAACACCGCGGAATTCTTTCCTTTTTACTCGTTAGATATCCTTTAGGAAGACTAACAGGAGAAGGGGAATCCCACATATATATATATCTTTCTCTCTCTTTTTTTCTATATCTATCGTCTGAATGGAGGAGTATTATTGAATGTTTTATATCGTTGATTCTCGCTTCTCGCACGATTAATCTATAGAGCTTAGAATTGTCAATAATCTTTCCTTGAATTCGCACGATCGAGCCTGGAAAACGAAATTAAAGACAAAAATTGAAGCATACGATTGCTCGATTGCGTTGTGATTATCGATAAATAAAAAAGATAAAAATACATATGGAGATTAAGACAAGGACAGTAAGAAAATATGGGTAGAAAAAAACGCATCTACCAATAGAATTAAAAGATAGAAAGAGAAAGAGAAAAATGCGAGTTTAATGCGAGTCTCTAAACTCGTAGTCCGAATCGGTGACGTTGTAATTATCGCGCATGTCTCGTCTCGCATCTGCGCCATATCCGCTAATTTTTCATGCAACATTGTGTTTTCCTCCCCAGAGATGGTTCTAGCGTAACGTTAATTCGATTTATTTTGGTCGTCGCGTCGAACGAGACCATTACAGGCCTCGCTCAAATTCGAAACATTTTCGAACGCTACTCTAACTATTCTCTCTGACTGTCTCTCCCTTTCTCTCTCTCTCTCTCTCTCTCTCTCTCTCTCTCTCTCTCTACTATCTATCTATCTATCTCTTTTTCTCTTTCTCTTTTTCTCTGACACGTATCTATATATATATATATATATATATGTACATGTATAATACATATGTGTGTACCTGCTGTGCGTGATAATATACATGTACATATACATGCACATATGAACGTACATGCAAGAGATACCTACTACCTCGGATGCGTATTTAGCAAACGAGCGGAATTGTATCCGATCATTGTCGGGTCCCTTCACCCTTCCCCTTAACCCTTTGTTCGAATCTTCCCTAAACGTGTCTCCGCGTTAAACAACATGAAAAAAGCCTCTCTTTCTCTCTTTCAAAAAACGTACCACCTAGATGAATAAGAATGAATAAAATTGTAAAATCGAATGTTAAACATCTCATTTTGATTTTTCTACACTTTTAATTGTACAATTAAATATTTATAGATATGTGTATGATTTCCTAAGTGATATATATCTATATATATTGTACATACATACATATATATCCCTCTGCTTTATACATAATATATTAAATTTATTTAACAATGAATATTGATGTGCGTAATTATTAGTATACTCATGTCGATAAGGCAAGAGATTGAAAAAGAGATGTTTGAATGATTTACAAATTTTAGCATACCATTACGAATATCGAATTGGTAGCATATTTTAATTCATCAATGGAATAAAAAAAAGGTCAAGTTGAAAAGGTAGAGTCATCGAAAAAAAAAACAAATAATAAAAAGAAAGATATGATTTTGCTCCCGAGGTATTGGAACGTTTTTCGTAAGGGATCTCATAATGTCTTCATATGTATAAGTACTTACCAACGTTCCTAAGAAATTCATGTTTTCTACCAGGGAATAGATTTTCGAAAAGGTAGTCAACCAACCAACCAACCAACCAACTAACCAACCAACCAACCAACCAGCCAGCCCTTCGAGCAATCGTGCGACTAACTTGATAGAACGACACAAACGTGTTGATGTGTGTGATCGTAAATACTCCATCAGGAGGTTGTATATACACGCGTATATAATGGATATAGTACTCGAACGTCGATGTACCATGTAGTTATATAAATAAATGTCAACGAAAAGCGGGTCGACATCGGCGTAGAAACGGTTGCACAGAGTGCACAGAACGAAATCGTGCTGGATCGCATCTAATTACGATGCTGTCGATGCTTATTCCCACGGGAAAATCGTTCCGGATTGCACGTCTAGCCCGCTGAGAGCAACGATGGAAACTTCCTCTCTCTCCCTCTCTCTCTCTCTCTCCCTCTCTATCTCCCTCTCTCTCTCTTTCATTTTCTATCCTCCTCTACTTCCAGCTTCCTCTCACTTGGTGCAGCTCCATCAAGCCCGTATTTTCCGGGAAAATGCAAATTCCAGGTCGCTGGCATCGACTCGAATCGAACGATATATCCTAAACTCGACGTGGAAGAGAAGTGGACGTACGTGTATGGAAAAATAGTAAACGCACTGAGGATATATGTGTTTTCTTGAAGACTATTCTACACTTACGTATCGAACCTTCTAAGAAACTTCACGTATACAAACATTATTGTTTTCTATCTCTCTCTTTCTTTCTTTTTTCTTATAAGGTTGAGAGGAAAGAGGTATTTAAATATTTAATAATCACCCAATATCATTCTTTGATATAAACAAATAACTTTAAACAGCTTCCAAAAAATGTATAACGATACAGTGAGTTACAGAAATATTCGTAAATTTACGCTCTCACTGTGAATTTTAAATAATTGATATTTTCTTGAAGTGCTTGAGGTCAAATTCTTATTCGCAGAAACGTATTTTAGAAGACACCGAAAGAATCGGTGGTTGAACTCTTCCTTCCTTTTCTTTTCTCTCAATCATCTAAAATGATATTCGAGGTTTCCACACACACATATGTAGATAGATATGAAAAGGATTCGACGTCGGTGCCAAATTCAACGAGAGAACTGGCACGAATGAGGGTGGTTTTTATTGAACAAGGGTGGGGGGGGGAGGAAAAACCTCGACCTGTATAATTAAAAAAGATGTTTTCGGTTAACCATAACGATAATCCTCAAATCGATTGAAAGTCAACGACTAAAAAGACTTTTCTATTTAATTCCAAACATTTTACAAGTATCTCGTTTACGTATAACATTTTCTCTCGTGCATGGATATCTGCGTAATATGTCGAACACAAGATGATTCGCATTTTCATATAAATTGTACGAGTCCTTTGAAGTTGAACATTGTGTATTTAACAATAGATAACATTCTTCCAACCCCCCTTCTCCCCTACCTCCCCACTTTCCCTCTCTGTCACGAAACATACCTTCGACGTATTGCGCATACTTGACTTTGTAAATGACATCTAACCCTATACAGGCTTGTTCTTGTGAACATATCACCACGATAAAGATCAACGTTGGAACTTTAACTACGAGAAACATGCGTTAGAATGCATAAGAAGCAACGTGTCTGAATTACAACATTGTTGGAAGGTTTCTGCGGTTTCACATTACCCGACTGTGCACCCTTTGATATATTCGATACCACTCATAAACAAGGCGAAGCCATAGAAAGTCACGAGCCTTTTCTTCCTTCCTTCGTCTTGTTAACAACGACGAATCCCTTTCTTCTAAGATCGCTACTATATTCCTCGTTATAAAGCTAAAAACTATCATTATAGAATCGATATAGGGAATACATTTATTATATTTCGATCAAAGGATGAATATTCGCTTTGTGAATATTTTTCCATTCATTTAATGTCATAATGTCATAAACACAATAGGGTCAGGTGGAGGTAGAAAGGAAAGGTGTGTGTAAGCAAGTCAATATAATAAGAATGATAACGTTTTTACGTACGTTTTTATAAGATGTATTAAAATCAGTATTGAATCTATAAATATCGAGTAGCTTTGAATACATTTCGAAATGGGATAATTTGATGGAAAGAAACGATAGATAGAAACGACTTTTGATCTAACATTTTCTTCTTCTATATTTTCTCATCTCTTATATCATCGACAGACACACATCTACTATCACATATAAACGTTTATGTACATGTAACAAAGCTTTTGTTTAATTTACAAATTGATCCGTATCATCGATTCTACAATAGAATTTAAAGAATCGCGAGTTTAAGTAAAAGTTCGAAGCTAAATAAGAAAAATGTTTTTCCTTTAATTTTTATCTCGCTCATAGAGAGGTAAGAAAAATAAAATACACGGTTGTTTGTATCCGAGCGAGTAGCTTACACTTACAATTAGTGATCAATAATCGAAGAACAACAACACATGCTGCTATTCGAAGGCATTTATTATTTCGTAGCGATCATGGAACAACGTCGACCAGTATTGGACATGTTTATTCTACGATGTTTAACCAGCCCACACGTCGCTCACAGAAACTTGCGTGCTACGTTGCTAGTATAACTACGATATCCATCGACTGTCCCGTAAACGTCGAATTAGCAATCTCCTGCAGTCGTCCTGACCTACTTGTCTCTCTGAAATCTCGCAGATGACATTTTACTACGACCGTACGCACAAACTATATACACTATCAGCCAAAAGTTTAAAATCATTTGTTGATACGTTCGATTGTACGTAAATATCTCATAGTATGGTACAGCCCCTATATGGACATATAATAACTAAAAGATTAAAAATGCAAGTAAATTTTTTTATAAAAAGGCAATTTGAAGAAAAATACTTATTCCTAAATTTAAAAAAAATAAAAAAGAATAAATATATAAAAAACACTATTCTTAAGTTTTTTAGATAAATAAATTTACTTTTTGTTAGTACAATTGATTCATTTAAAAAAATAAATATTCTATTTTCTTGAAATGACGTAACGTTCTGAACTCTTGACCGGTAGTGTATATAATTCACCTATACACATGCGTTTATAACGATAATCGATAATGGACACACGATACATCTTCCATCTACCGTACACGCGTTAAAGTCACGAATATTTCAAACCAATGATAAAAAGACATATAACCGACTAACGAATTTTAACATTATCAATCATAAATATTTATAAAATAAATTAGAGAAGGAGAGAGAGAGAGAGAGAGAGAGAGAGAGAGAGAGAGAGAGAAATCGTGACAAGAGAAGCTAGCTGGTTTATACAAATGACAGATTTATGTACACGGTAAACGTAGAATGGAAATCCAACGTGAAACGTCCATTTTATTAGCGTCTTTTAAATTTTAACTTCTCTTACACGACTTTTGTTCGAAAAGAAAAGTGAATTTGGAATAATATGTGAAGGAAAGACTGTAGATATTTTCATCTTGTGGCCGATTCTCTAAGAGAAAAGTTCGTAGAAGAAGAATAAAAAGGAAGAAAGGAATGAAAGGGAAAAGAGAAAGAAAAAAAACGAAGAAAAGAAAAAGGAATAGAACAAAAGTAACCATATTTACCGAGATTGCATTAACGTTTTTAAATCGATCCCTTTAGGAAAAAAACGTATCTATGAATTTTCACAATGTTCATTCAACCGAATAAAATCTAATTAAAGTCGTCTTCTCACAGAATTTAAAGTTTAATGACGTCGGACACGATACCTCACCGTATTAAATGAGAAATAGATTAAATAACTTTTTTTATTTTTTTCGACGAAACAAAAAAGGGTGAATTTGCACGACCAGGATGCCTATGATGACGAGAACGAAGGTGAGGAAATCAATCAAATGTTATTTCATTTGAAAAATAATTCTTTCATTCACGAATATGTTACCATAAGTAAATAGAGAAGTAAAAAAACATAAATATAAGAAATTCATTGATAACCGAGAATTCGTGTTTGAAATTAAAAGTTTCCATGGTAACAAAATAAAAAAAATACAAAATTCGAGTCCATTAGCACCGCATAAAGAAACGAAAGAAATCAAAAATTTAAAGAAAGATGCTGGCGAATCATCAAAAATTGTATAAGAGAGAAAGAGAATAAGAAAAAGAGAGAGAGAGAAGATGGATATATAGGCGTATCTTTTGTTAATATATTCGAGAGGATTAAATGAAAGATCCTTTTCATTCACGTTTCATTACGAACCGTTCCATATCAAAGTGTCGGACAATGGATAACGATTCTCGAACGCTCTGGTAAATATTTACGAAACGATAAAGATCGGAGGTAAACGATGCAGTTCGTTTATTTTTTATTACCACCGAATGCACGTCGATTCGCCGGCGGTTCGGGGTTGGTCGATTCGTTCGTTTTCTGGTTATTAGAAAAAGAGGAAAAGAGAACGATATGGTGAAAGGTAACAAAGAGGGATAACGGAGAGGAGGTAATATTACGGAGAGCAAATAAAGCGAAAGACGATAAATCACGCGCCTTCCTCAATGATTTTCGATTTACCGAGAAGAGAACTTTTTTGAATGAGATTTAGAAAGGGGAAAGGATGAAATAAGATGAGGGAGAGTAGTTATAGAGCCGGTGGGTGGAATAAAGGTGATTGACGGAAAGGGCGTGCACGCGTGAGAGAAATGGCGATAGGAGGATGAGACGTCACCGAAGCTAAACCTCCTCCCCCCACTCTCAATCACAACCCCTTTGTAGTGATTTTATGTATACCACGCAAAACTCGGTTCCCCGTGATTCCGAGGCATGCGTGCTGCCAGAGAAAATCCGATAACGAGGTGCTCTTATTTTCAACGTGAATGCGAAAACGAAGTGGTTTTTTATACCAAACGACGACGCGCCCTATACAGTTTAAAAAAATGTTCATGATCGGTGTGCCGCCACGCGCTCGAAACACGGCTATCAACGATTTGAATAAATTACAAATATTCGAACAAATGAGTGCAAGGATAAAAAAAATAACCAAGAAAATAAGGACAAAAATAAGAAGGTAAATAGAAAAGAAATATAAATTTCGTGAGAAAATGTGTTGAAAACTGTAAAAGCCACTTTTGTACGACTCATTGAGTATTCTATCAAAATGTCTACTCGTGTTCCGACTTTTTCGTTCTTTTCCATTACTTTTTCTTCTCTTTCTTCTCTTTTTCATTTTTTCTCTCTCTGTTTTCACTATATTTTTTTTTTGTTTTTTATCTTTTTTAAACCAACAGTACTATACCACCGACAGAAGAAGAAGCCGTCGTCTAGTCATCGGTCAGCGGTACAGAAACGAGACGTGAAAGAGAGAAAGAGGTAAAACAGGAAAAGGGCTCGCTTTTATCGCTTCAGTTTCTTTTTTCTTTTTCTTCAGTCTCGGCTGCCACCTCTTTCTTCCTTTTTCCGTCTTTTCTTTCTTCATCATCTCTTCTTCACTTTTCTTCTTTTCGCTTCACTTCGTGACGGCGAACGGCCCTCCGAGAGAAAACACATCCCCGATGTTGGTCTGGCTCCCGTGCTACCCTACTCTACCTTACGTTTATGAAAAAGCTGAATTCGTTGACGGTATTTTTCGTCTACTTTAGCTTCGCCAGGCGCTTTTTTAAAAGCCCAACGAAAGCACGACATCATCTCGTGGCTACAACATCCCTCTTTTTCTTTCTTTCCTTCTTTTATCCTGAAAATAAGATAACTACATTTTTATTTTTTTTCTCTTCGTATTAAATCCGATTTCCTTCGATATAAAAAGCAATTGCGTTATTTTGTGTAGTTAGCTCGAGAAAAACAAAAATATTCTGTGTTATTTATTTAACACTTTTTATCGTCAAATTCGAGAAAGGTAGAAAATGAAAAATAATATTCTACCCACTTTTAAGTAACTCCCAAAGTAACTCTTAACATCTTGAAAATTCCAACGAACATTTGTTACATTCAATCGACTATCCCTTTTCAAAACCATCACTACCATCACCACCATCACTATCATCACCTCTGATTACGATTCAATTAATAAATATAGATACAGATTACTAATAAAAATTTGTAATATTCATAGTTATATTATATTTCTTCTTCCAGTGGAAAGAAATTTATCGCGATTCGTATAGCAAATTTCCCAAGCGTTTATCTTAAAAGCTTAGATACAAAATGATAGTATTGGTATTGATAGCAGTATTTGTGTGGTGCTAACGGTAGAAAACGTAGGAAAATTTGAGCCACTCTTACGCCACACGTTTCTTTCGGCTATTCGTCTTTTGACGGAGCTGCTAATCCCTTAACTCCGCTCTTTCTTTCCCACCAATTTTCTTTTCCTCCATCAAATACTTTGAGAACATATGCATGCATGAGACAGGCACGCGCGATCAGATAAATTCTCCTTTCGCAGTTCATGCGCATTTTGTCAATGGACTTAGTCGTAGTCCTCGTCTCACTGAAAGATCGAATCGATCAGGTATGGAAACAACGTGTCCCGATCTTACGACGATCTATGCTGATTCCGTTCTCACGCTTGATGTGCACTGCGTCTAGGTGTGCACTTTTATTTTGCCTATCCTCTCAAACTCGTGATAAAAAGGAAAGAAAGAGAAAAAGATAAAAAGAGAATAGTAGGTGTACCCGTACAAGTTCGTTCATTTGTTCTTTCGAACACACGCACGCACCCACATACTCGGGTACGCACGCACAAGGATCGATAGATATTATTTCCGGGCTTCAAACGGCACAGTCTGAATTTGTAATGCACTTCCGCGAGTGCAACGCGTTACGCAACTTCCATAATAATGCGAACGAACGCATTTTGCGTGTTACTCGCGAGCGAATCTAACCTCAAGGAAACTATACGACGCTACGTATGGATAGAATAAAAATATATTTAAAAAAAAAACAACTAGAGAAGAGAGTGATAAAGGAGGGAGATAGGCAAGATTAGAAAGAGCTTTTGTTTGTTAAAACGTATTCCGCAGATAAAAATTTTTTTTCATAAAAATTCGACGAATTTAACGCCCAGTGTCACGTGTCCGAGCTTGTTGGTTGCCCTCCCCCCTCCCTCCCCCTTCTTTCGATGATCCTCTTTATGTTAGAAAGCCTGGATATCCTGGCAGTAACGATGACTAACGTACCTACGTGTGGTGTAAACTTCAGACACGAGTTCAGATGAAAAACCTGCAAACGGAGAAAAGTGTCGCGAAGCAACGAGTTTTATGAGAGCGTGAGGGTATGAAAATGTTGTGCACGCCTACCGATTTCAATCGATATAGTATATATGTATGTATGTATGTATGTATTGGTTTTCATTCGGTATATACCAGTGGTTCCCAAACTTTTTAGTCGTATCGCCCCCTTTGTTGAAAAATTGCAAAATGCAAAAATTCTTTTTTTTTTTTTTTAGTAACTGATTAACTGGTTTTTGTAGTTTTTGGCTTTTTTGTTTTTTTTTCTTTGACCTAATGACCTTTTTTAATCGCACACCTGCTAAGTTCGCAATCGCCCCCCCCCCCTTGAAACGCGTGCATTGCCCACCAGGGGGCGATATCGCCCACTTTGGGAACCACTGTTATATACGTAAACTGTAAACGCTGCACATTACAACAAATAAATTTAATAAATTGAAATTTATATTTATTTCCATTACCGCGTGTCATGAGAAAGGTAAACATTTTTCAGGAGATTCGTAAATGTCAAATTTCCAATGTAAATTGTAAATTATCAAACAGGTTAATTACACCCACGTGTTCAAAGATATTAAATAACATATCATCGTTGTAACGAATGTAAATAAAATTGAATTTCTTTATTTATTATATTTTGATATTTGTGTGTATCTGTATATCTGTGTCTTTGGGTATTTGTATGTACGAAAATGTAATTGGCTTTCTAGAATGATTCGAGAATCGGTCTAACGTCTTGATAAGTATAAGTTAATTTAGAAGGAGTTTCCATAGACGATGAGAAGAGAGATGAATCTCTCTCGTGTTGTATAGAGAATGGTCCCAGTAAAATAGATTTAACTTACTCGTCGTGGACACTTCCGTGCAAGTTTAATCCTATGGAGATTTGACGAGGTCTACGGTTCGCGTCTTCCATTTCGATTAAAAGGGCTCACACTGTATACATGGCTTTTCTCCGAGGTAATCATGCAAAAATTTTGAGCCTTACTGCCTCTTTTCCTCCCCCTTTTACCTCTCCAACAACTCACCTAAATGGATAGAAAGAGGCCCGATCTAGTTCCAAGGCTTTATACTATATTGTGTTTTATTTGATTTTTCCGAGAAAATAGTTTTGTACCTTAACATTCTCTCTCTTTTCCTCCAAATTCTATTCTCGAACGAACAATTATAGAAAATTCTACGATATTTAAAAACATACTAATCAATTGTGCATTATATTCGAGTATTAAAATTCGTTTAACCAAATATAATTTCTACATACAAATTTATATTATTTATTTTTATTTAAAATATAAGTAAATTTTGAGTCGGTTAAGAAATTTTTTGATCCAACCTAAAATATTTCTGAGAAATATGATCTGTCGAATAAAACGTCTATTCCTAAAAGTATAGAATTGACTTAATGAAAAAGTTACGTCGAGATTAAAGCAGAAAAGACGAGTCGGTAGTGGAAGAGTATAAACGGTTTGCACGAAAACTCTCTCTCTCCTTCTTTCTCTCTGTTTCATTCGATCGATTCACGAAGGAGCTTCATAAAATATAGCAGTAGCCGGACGATATAACGAAAAGGGGGTGATATGAAGAAAGAAGGTGAAGAGACTATTTCCAGAAAACACTCGAAAAATGTCCTGTGATTTGCTCGTTGTTGTCGTTTCGATCTAGGGGTTGGTGAAGATTTGAGGGGGTGTGAGAAGTGGGGACGAGCGTCACCAAAAGCGCTTAAATTTAATCGGAGCTTGGAAATTCGGGGGCGTACACGTTTCGACGTGGAAATAGACGACGACACGGTACCGTGACGTAAAATTTATTACCGTTTCAATTAGAAATTGATAGAACGTTGGACGATAATCGATTTAGGATCGAATCGGTTAGGACAGTTTCCCCCCTATCGTTTCTCTTTCCTGTTCGTTTTAGTTTTAGTTTTAGTTTTCATTTGCAGTTTCGTTTTGTTTGAATTGTAAGAAATAAGTACTAATAACTACTACCAATTTTTTCCTTTTTATTCGAGTAAATTAGATACGAAAATTTGATTATAAACAATCTTATATGCAAGACGTTCAAGATTTATTAATAATAAGATACCTAAGTTAATTGGGCTAAGTAACGCTAAAATTTATTGACTTCTCAGTGATCCGAAATTAAGTAAGTTTAATTGGAAATTTTATTAATATAAAATGAGAAAATAAATTAGATTGATTTCCATTAAATGGTTATTTCGTTACATTTATTAAAATATTCCTTAATATAGCTTATTTAATAATAATCAATAATATAATTAAATAAGCATGATATTTTTAATAATTATCTAACGTATTTATTAAAAGTCTACAAAATTATGACATTCACGTCACTACGTTTAATTAATGCGATATCATTTTGATGGATCGCTAGGTTTCTCCATAACTTAGCCCAATTAAAAACATCAAGTCGATTGTATCTCGTAACTCAGAATGACAAAAAGAGAAAAAACGGATGAAAAGAAAAAAAAGGAAGAAGAAAAAGGAAAAGAGGGAAAGAAAGAGAAAGAATAAAAAGAGAGAAAAAGAGAAGAAAACGAGTGGCCTTTTCCACCCTAACATTTTCCTCGTTTCATCGTTGGGGTGGTATGCACGCGATCGCTTTCCACAGCAGCTTGTTCCATTATTTTCCAACGCGAGGACCTGTTGACTTTAATTGCATACACCACCGTCGAGCTTCTCCCCACCACCACCAACACCACCTCTATCTCCACCACTACTACCACTACCGCTAGTACCAACCCTTCAACCCAACAACACTATGGAATAATCCAAGCATCCCGAGTCGAGAGTTTTTGACGAGTCAGAGAACTTTGCACTTTGGGGTGGTACGCAGAACCTGAGTAGACATGAAGCTGAATAGGCACAGGTATGGATAATAAAAGAAGACGATAAGACCTTGCAAAAGAGGGAAGAAAGAGAGGAAGAGAGAAAAGAAAGATAGACAAGAGGGGTAAGGGATTGGTATAAGACGGTGTCGTTGGAATTTCATACTCGGCGCTGAGCGACTTTACGACTTGACGGAAAGAAAGTGTTAGAAAGAGAAAGAATAAGACGATGAAGAAGAAGAAGATGAAGGAGAAGAAGAAGAAGAAGAGAGAGGAGTTGAATCCAAAGTTCCTGCCAGGACTCAAAGGCGTTTCTTTCCCCGTGTTCTCCATTTTAAAACGTCGAGAAGCCGTACTTCGCTTAGCCCGAGGCATCATACTAATTAGAAAACTTGCAAAGTTTTCTCTCACGGTAAGGCGGGAGGAAAAGATGAGGGGACGGGCGACTTCTCAAAAGTAGAAAGAGAGAAAGAAAAAAGATAGAAGGAGAAATAAGAAGAGGGATGACTGAAAAATCGAATTGGTAAGGATATCATGGCTCCTTATCACAAATTACAAAATCAAGTGCTACTGAATGAATCTTTGAAATTTCTCTTTAAATATTTCCTTCATTACATTCCTAACTCATTGCAATAGGAAATCTCATCTTTATCTCTTTTATCTATCTTAAAAAAAGAGAGAAAGGAGGGAAAATGACGGTGCTTATGAAAAGAAAAGTTACAATATGTTTCTTGTAAATGATAAAGCAATAAAGTTAGGACGCGTTTGAACGTTGCACTAATTACTTAAAGCGAATATTTCGCGCAACCGTGTGTGAACGAGATTAGCATATTTTTGTCGTTCATCTCGCTTGCACGGTGAACGAGAGGAAATCTTTCCAACGTTTTCAATGGATCTTCTTGAAAGCTAGCCGACTTCCAAAATAGCTTTCTCAAATGGCTTAGTTTTATGGAGGAGTAGAATGTTTTTCGCAAGAATATATTAAAAGTGCGGAAAAGAAATTACTTTAGTCGGAACGTGTAGTAAATAACATTTAACTCTTCTACTCTCTACTCTTCTATTTTTCTATCTTTTCTTCTCTTTTCTTCACTTCTCTTTTCCTCTCCTCTCGTAGAAGAGAAAAAGGCTGAGGTATGAATTACGTAACACGTGTGCTTAACTCTCCCGCTATGCATATTTTATATATATACCTTACTATATATGTACAATTAAATACGAGTATATGTTTCCTGAATTTTCGTTACTTTACCGTTCTGTTATACTTTTTAAGAACAAGGAATAACGGGAATAATTTTTCCGAACTTCTCTTAAAGTTAAATCATCACTCTCTATGAGCTTAAAAAAAGACATGTGTGCAGATCACACGTGTAGAAGTGAAACCTTCAGAAAACTAAGTTTCGAGAGAGTGAGACGAATGCACAGTTTCAAGAGTAAGATAATTGTAGGATTTATTTATTATAATATTGTTACCATAAATATCAAAAGACATCGGCATAATTTTTTATTTCGACCGTCGGTTTGTTTGTACCTTATTCTTTTGTCGTCTACACGCTTATTTCTATTTATTCTTCTACCCTTCTATCTCTCCTACATACATACAGATTTAGTATCGAAATTATAAGTGCACGCTTTGTAATATGCAGTCGCACACAAACATATAGACTACAGGCCCGACCTAAAAAATCGATGGGTCATCTGATCCCCCAGGAAACCTATATGAGACGATATAGGGGCACAAAATAATAATTTTTAGCAATATGCCGTTACTTGTAAACTATCAAACTGAGTGCAGGTGAGAATTAAAAAGCACAAAATAACCGAGTGCTTTTTATCAAATGATTTTGTACGGCATTCTTACCACCTATAGACCAATCGAAAATAATGAGAAAAAACGTAGTGCCGTTAAAAAATAGTAAGCCACAAAGTCGGAAAAAATTTTTGATTTTCTGACAAAACCTCGGGTCTATTACATCATTTGATTATGAACGGCGTGGGTTTCATACAATTTCAATACTTATTCTAATTGATTATTCCGCAATGCCGTACAAAAATCATGTAACAAGGGAGAAAAATCGAGGGTTAAAATCCACCTTTTTCTTTAGGTATATGAGGTGCTCTGAAAAAGAACGGCATCGGTTTCAATTTATTTTTTAGTATTTAGAAGTACTAATTAAAATAATGCCGTTTAAAAACTCATGTTTATTTGCATGTAAATCAATAATTAACTTAATTTAATCGTATATTTGACTTTTACAGCTGTAAAATCATTTGACTCAGTACGGCAACTTGTTTTATAACATGATATTGCTAAGTACAATTTTTCTATATTATTGCCGTTAAAAAAAATGTGTAAAAAAAAAATATAGAGAAAACAAAATATAAAATTTTTTCAATTTTTGCAAAAGTTTAAATTGTCGTACTATAATAACATAAAGCAATTTTTTAAATGTTATTGTTGTTTTAAATAGTAGAAGGGCAATGAATTAAGAAAAAATCATGCCGTTTATTTTAATGCAGACCATATTTTTTAGCAAATAAAAATAACAATACCGTTTTAGGAGGTACTTTATCGTCATCTAATACTGTACGGCATTAACATATTTTTGAAGGAAACAATTGATAATATGTAAAAATTATTATGCCGTTTACTTAATGTAAAATATTATATTCAAAAAATGTGTCAATATTAAATTCAAAAAATAAAAACTATCAAACTCAGTATTAACATTTTTCAATAATTTTTGATGAAATATACTTCAAATATTGTTATAATTTGTTTATATAGGAAATATTAGTAAAAAAATAAAAAGTACTACAATTTTATTGAATAATTTCACATATGTTTTATGAGTAAACAATAAAATTGCTGATAGCTGACTTAAACTACACAATATTTATGTGGAAATATATATATTTTTAATTTTATGACTTGCTTATTTATTATTGAAAGTACAATTGAAAATAACTAGTATTGTTAAACTAAAAAGTTGTTATAACAAATTTTTTTTTGTTACGAAATTCCCAGCAAGAAAAAAATAAAAGTAAAGTATATTGCTGTATATTTGGTTATACAAACATAACTTGTCGTGATGAAAAAAATTAGGTTTTTTATCTTCACGTTAGTATTTTCAACAATTATTTTTTTTGGTTATTATAAATTGTTAAATCAATAAATTTACTCATGCCTATATTGTTTTCGTGTATTGTTATAGCTATTGATTCAACTCGAACTTATTTAAAAAAAACAAGTATTCCTAGTCAGAATCTTCCTTTAGGATTATCCAAAGAATGTGCTTTTCCTGTAGATCAAATAGATTCTCGAGAAGAAAGAATACGTAGAAGATCACTTAAATTAGTGACAGTTAATGATATCACAATACTGCAACAACATATTTACAAATACCACTTAAACTAGCCTTGTATGAACAACTCATTCCAATTATTCGACCATTTGTGAATATTCCACCAGTTATTTCATGTGGATTTCCTTTAATATGGGAAGTTTGTAAACAAAAATCTAAAATACTTATAATATTACAATCACGACTTGGTACTTGTCCACACGTAATAACATGTCCAGCATTTAATACACTTTCACCACCAAAAAAATTTTTATTGCTTGGTTTTTTAATATGTTTATCTAATATACACATACACATACATATACAATATGCGTATATATTATATTGTATGTAGACTTGGCGTTCGTACTACCCTCCTGAACACTATATGTACGTATTAAAAATGTAAATTAAAAAATAGACAAGTATTTTAATAAATAAAACATTCATTTAATAATTAATATTTATTATTTGAATAATATTATTTTTAAAAGAGAGTTCATTTTACGAAACAAACAACATAAAATGAAAATTATATATATTTATTGTTTTTATTACTTTTTTATGAAAATGAACAATCAGATTTGTACGGCATTGATTTTTTATAGACGACTGCATTAAATAAAAATAAACTATCTAAATGCCGTACAAAAAAATGTCATACTAAATATCACCCAAAAGTACATTTTTTTACATGGATTTTTCGCAAGTCTTTTCCCCCTAAAGACCCTTTGACCAAAAAAAATGTATGGCATGTGGAAATATGTTATCTATGCATAAAATACTTTAAAAAAAATTAATTTTATGTAGTTTCAAATCACCCTCCAGTCCTGTGAAAAAAGGTTGATTTTAACCCTCGATTTTTCTCCCTTGTTACATGATTTTTGTACGGCATTGCAGAATAATCAATTAGAATAAGTATTGAAATTGTATGAAACCCACGCCGTTCATAATCAAATGATGTAATAGACCCGAGGTTTTGTCAGAAAATCAAAAATTTTTTCCGACTTTGTGGCTTACTATTTTTTAACGGCACTACGTTTTTTCTCATTATTTTCGATTGGTCTATAGGTGGTAAGAATGCCGTACAAAATCATTTGATAAAAAGCACTCGGTTATTTTGTGCTTTTTAATTCTCACCTGCACTCAGTTTGATAGTTTACAAGTAACGGCATATTGCTAAAAATTATTATTTTGTGCCCCTATATCGTCTCATATAGGTTTCCTGGGGGATCAGATGACCCATCGATTTTTTAGGTCGGGCCTGTAGTCTAATACACATATACAAAGCTTAGTAGCCAGAAGTGGGGACTACGAAGCAAAGACGGAGAATAGGAAAAACTGTATAGCTATATTCTGTCTCATTCTCTCGCAAGCTCAATCCTATATGTTTGTCTCTTTTTCTCTTCTTACTTAGTATTAAGGCCGTTTTTTTTTCTTCACTACATTGCCCGTTTCCTTTCCCCACTACATCGCCCGGTTTCATTTTTCCACTACATCACCGGGTTTCATTTTTTTAAATCACACCTATTCTAAAGAAGTTTTCACTTCAAAAACAAATCAATGAACTTTTGAAGTAGCCTGAAAATTAAGTAAAACAACGGATATGCTTTTTAAATGGCGAGCATTATCATGTCGGTTTTTAGTTTTTAACAAAACGTATATAAAAATTTCTATGAAAATGACGACGAAGACAATTATCATGTTTCTCTTCGATTTAATTTTGAAGTGAAAACTTCTTAGAATGGGGGTGATTTGGAAAAATGAAATATGGCGCTGCAAATGTGGCATAACGCGGCGATGAAACGACCAAGATACTAAGTAAGAAGAGAAAACGAGACAAACATATATTGTGCCTGCGAGAGAATGAGACAAAAAAAAATGTATCGCGGCGATCTAGGGCGGCGACTAAACAGCCATGATACTAAGTAAGAAAAGAAAAAGAGGTAAACATAGATTAAGTCTTTGAGAGAATGAGACAGAGTATAGCTATACAGTTTTTCCTATTTTCGGTCTCCTATTAACGCGCTGCTTCGTAGTCCCGACTCCTGGTTACTAAGCTTTGTATACGTGTGTGTTGTGTGTGACTGCATACTATGAAGCGTAGACTCATATTATTTTACAGAGAACCCAGAGCTTATATTTTTAAGATGTTTATGAAACTTTATAACTTTTTATATGTTCGTTAAGGTTACACACCGTGCATATGGTGTATAGTAATTAGCTTCCTAGATACAGTCGTTTTTGAGAAAATTAAGGTTTAAGAATTTCTAATATTCCTATATACTATTTCCTTAAGGGGGTATTGTGATCTAGAAATTTGAAAAAATCGATTTTTTTTCATATTTTCAAAGCTTAACCTTTTAAGAATATGTCCTTAAGAGGATTTTTCAAAATTCATATTATTCTCGGAGATATAACTGTTTTAATGACGCGGCATCCTATATCCTACCCTTATTACGCGAAACTTTGAACGCGTTTTTCTCGAAACTGTGTTTTATTTTTCACGGTTGCCATGATATCTCAAGTTCTACTTAACCGATTTACTTGAAATTTAGTGAGAGTCTTCTCTATGCATTTCTCTATCATACTAACTAGACTCTTAAAACAATTTTCAATTTGTACTATTTTTAAAAAATTCGAAAATGTAAAAAAAAATGGAAAAAATAATGTATCTTTTTTTCAGACAGCCGTAATTTAGCGAAAAAAAAAATGTTTTTCAACTCTTTTAGTTCGTACGATAGCGGCATTATTCTAAATTAATAATCTGTTTTACTTTTTTATTTCCGATTACTAGGAGAGCTGCAATAGTGGCAGCCGTCGCGCGCCGTTTTTTTGGGACACCTCACTTCCTCAGCCTTTATCTTTTTCAATTTTGAATTCTTTTACTTTTTTTTTCATGTATTCTTGAAATAATAATAAATATCTTGTAACATTATAAATAGTGAAAATATTATTCGTCGTTTTGTTATATAATTACACTTGAAATAGTACCAAAAATTTATGCCTCTAGAACAGAATACCGCCTTAAATAATACATCAATTACAGTTATAGCGTTACGTGTATTGATCTAGACTCGAACACTGGTTCGAGTCTCCTCGGGCTTGACATCTTATTTTTTATCTTCTATTTTTTTACAGTAAGTTATATTTTTTTTTTTGAAAATATAATAGCAAATATGGTGTAATTTTCTTTTACCAAACGTGTCATTCCTTTTCTATTTAAAAATGTTTCTATTTTATTAAAAAATTAATAATAAATTCCTTATTTAGCAAATATTATAATTAATAATTATGAAATATGTATATAAGAGTGGAAGAAAGACGAAGAGTGCGAGTGTATGGTGTGCGTGGAAATAATTGATGAACGTGAAAGATTTTTAAGAATATGTAGCGATATGGATATGAGTGTGAGTGCACGCAGCGATATGAGTATGAGTGTGAGTACGTGTAGCGATGTGAGTACGAGTATGTATGGCAGGAAAGAAAAGCGAGCGTGCATGGTGATGTTATCTAGGGATCCTATAGGAGGGATGCGCCATGTACATTGCTGGGGGGGCGGAACTCGATTTTGCGCGCGAATGATTCAAACATTGAAATAATTATGAAATAATGAAATGCATCCAATACAGAAAAAAAATGAACTATATTTAATGATAATTAAAAATTTATATTAAAATAGAATAGGTTACACGAAAAAATTATTATAAATTCAATAAGAAAGATTTAATTAAGTTTGATTTGATAAAAGGCATTACAGTATTTTGAAATTTCAAAACAATTTGTAGGAATTTATACAATTTTGACAAATATAAGTATCTACTATATATATTATATAATTAATAATAATAATAATAATAATAATAATAATAATAATAATAATAATAATAATAATAATAGTTATAACAATAATAATAATAATAATAATAATAATAATAATAATAAATAATAAATAATAAATTTAAAAAAAAATTTTAAATCACTTCTCACACAACTACAACTAGACCCAAACATACACCAAGAAATACAAAAGGCGGTTATATTAAAAACATGCAACATAACCAGAGCCTTCCTAAACTCTGAAGATTAAAGCTGTCAGACCTGGCAAAAGGCCTGTCTGACATGCTAATATGCCCGAGAAATCAGAGAAAAATAATGAAATAAAAAAAAAATAATAATATTAATAATATTAATAATAATAATAATAATAATAATAATAATAATAATAATAATAATAATAATAAAAATAATAATAATAATGATAATAATTACCATAACAATAATTACTAATTATCTTCTATTATATTCCGAGTGGTTGAATGCAATGATTGCATTGGATCGATCGTTAGAACGTATCTCAAGTTCATTACATTCTCTTAGCACGTAGCCGAAACGAGTGTAAAGAGTGAACGAAGAATAAAAAATGGAAAAAGAATGGGGGGAAAGAAATAACGCGCGTTAAGTATAGCGCAATTAGTGGAATCATTGATCTGAGGAGTATAATCGCAAGCTCTAATCGGAAGAACGATGCTGCCTCTTTCTTCCTTCCTTCCTTTTTTTCTCTTTCTTTCTTTTCCTCACGTGGATTTTATCGGAGAAAGACAAAGAGAGCAAGTACCTCTGAGAGAGGAGAAGGAAAATCTGGCGAACACGAGAGGTCACGTGGCAAGAAAGTGCATTGTTCTCGAGTAGCCTCGACCTCGAGGAAGCACGTGGGATGAATATTTATCGCGGTGGCTTACGACACGCCGCACCGCGACAAATTAACGTTAGGATGGTCGCTACGAGAGAAAGAGAAAGAGAGAGAGAGAGAGAGAGAGAGTGATAGAGATAAAACTAGATAATAAAAGAGAAAGAGTCAAGGAGAGAGAGAGAGAGATAGAACGTTTCACGTTGCTACCAACAAAAGAAATAGTCCGGGAGTTAGCAACGTTTTCGAGAGAGAATTATGGGTAAGCTGATTTTTTGATATGTCGTTCTTCTTGATCTTTCGGTTAGAATCTGCACTACTTGGCTGGCGGTAGGTCTTGCGTTTACTAGTGCGGATCTTACCTGTACAGGTAATAATCCTAGATTTATAAAACATAAATTTTTTATTGCCATGCACTTTTTTCTCATTGCTAAATATCTGCCATATGCGATTTTTGATTTTTTTAAATAAAAATTTAAAAGGATCTTGGTATGCATGAAATTTTAAAATTATGTTATTTAAGTATACAGAAACCTAAAATTACTTTGCCAAGTGTTTATTCGGTTGTTAAACCTAGAATAAGAACGACAAACTTATGAAAAGTATTGCAGTATGATACTGTAGTTAGAGAGAGAGACAGATTAGAGTGCAAGAGAGATAGACAGCCACGGTGGCGTAACTGGAAAGTTTTCAAGATGGTGTTCAGTACCACACAAATCTTTTGTAGACGATAAACTTTATATTTTGTAGGAAAAACTGGTATTTAGTCATTTCATCTTCAGTTATATATATGTAAGAGTGCGAGTGTATGGTGTGTATGGAAACAATTGATGAAAGATTTGTATGAACATGTAGCGATATGGATATGAGTGTGAGTGCACGCAGCGATATGAGTATGAATACGAGTGCGTGTGGCAAGAAAGAAAAGCGTGCGATATCGGCTGATGTCATCGTTTGTAAACACTCCGAAATCTCTCGAATATTCCCGAACCGGAAATCGGGAAGAAGTCTTTTGTCTGATCGGTTGGGAATAGTCTGGAGATTTCGAGAATGATTGACGAAAGTGATTGGGACCATTGGTTGGGTAAATGTATATATAAGCGCGGTGAAGAAGGCGGTCTTCGCCTTCTTGATTCGGTGTGACTAGTAAGTGTTATACGAGTGTGGTTACGGTTCCTAACTCTGGTTACTTGCTTTTTTTTTCTTTTCGGTCTTTATCTTAAACTTTAATACTTAAGTCTTTGTTATATTATAATAAGCATTTCCTTTATTTCGATTCAATAAAATCTTATATATATTCCTCTGTCTGTCTGAAACCACCACACCACAACCCCACAATTTGTTATTTTTTATAATATTCAATTTCGGTGAAACAGATCTTGCGATAAGCCTATGAAATAAAATATCATAAAATACGATAGGCAGCAGATATAAGGTATTGTTTACCTAAATATTAAGAAATTCCAAAGGGCCCTAAATTCTTAGACTATCTCTATGATCAAAGGAACATAACAACTACAGCATCATACTGCAATAATTTTCATAAGTTTTTCGTTCTTATTCTAGGTTTACCAAGCGAATAAACACTTGGCAAAGTAATTTTAGGTTTCTGTATACTTAAATAACATAATTTTAAAATTTCATGCATACAAAGATACTTTTAAATTTTTATTAAAAAAAAATCAAAAATCGCATATGGCATATATTTAGCAATGAGAAAAGTGGATAGCAATAAAAAAGAACATGTGTGCAGATCACACCTGTTAGAAGTGAAACCTTCAAAAATCTAAGTTTCGAGAGAATGAGACGAATGCACAGTTTCAAGAGTAATATAATTGTAGGATTCATTTATTATAATATTATTACCATATAAAATAAAGGTAACCGGTATCTGTGTGGAATAGTTGATAAAAAATGCTCTTTTACAAATTCTAGCAATAAAAATGGAATGCTGAATGCGATAGTTATAAATAGACACCAAAATCGTAGGATGTTTATCAAAGGAAATATAATTCGTCAGAAATTAAGTAAATATAAATAATACTTTTTTTGAAACTCAGGTATACAATTTTTTTTGTTAGTATGCTTTTCAATTTCCCGTTTTCATCTACATTCTTGCGCTGTATAACAAACATTTTAGGATAAACGAAATAAAGACATTACGAAAAACATATGGAAAATACTGCTGGACTGAACAAAGGATCTGGTACAGATGTAATGGGAGATCTAATAGAGATAATCTCTAGAAATGTTTTTTTAACTCTATAGCCTGCCACAATTCGAGACCCTTATTATTTATAACATATCTCGTTTTTATTCTTTGGACCACAAGCTTATCTTTCTAAATACTCTCGTCTAAATAAAGATCTGAAAAACGAAAAATCTAAAAAATGCATTCAATCGTATCGCTCTCTCAGCTTATCGAACTGTGTACACTACGAGTTTCAAATTTCAGCCCCGTGGTAAGCTCCACCGATTCACGCTGGGCGTTCAGCATCTTAAAATATTATATTACATACCTAGGGCGGTAAAGTAAGAAATGTCTCAGGTCACATGTAATTGTTGCTCGAGGCGAAGTTGAGGTCAATAAACATGTGCTCTGAGGCTTTCTTATTTATTGCCCATGGTGTGTATACTTTTTTTTCTGCTCGACGTAGGCGGAAAGCGGCAACTTTGTTTTGCACAGCGGACGGAAAGTTGACACTTTCCGCACGGAGTAGTGAAAATGTTTTTATTTTATTGAAAAATTAGTATACGTTTCTTAAATACGCAAATATCACAATTTATAATATAATTTTCTTATATGCATGGGTCATAACATGTCTTTGGATATTTTTTATAAAAACATATAAAAATTAAATTTAATAGACATATTGTGTCTTTATGTATCAAATATATTTTATAAAGAAGCAAAATAAAAATTTGACAATTATTTACTTGCTTTTGAGTAGAATTTGTCAGCTGCTCCTAATGTATCCTACAGTGTTCTCTAATTCTTTTTCTCTGATGTATCTAGTAACCCTTCTTTTTTTAAAAATATTACACACAATACAATTATTATATTCTATGTATTTCATAATTATTTATTATAATATTCGCGAAATAAAGAATTTATTATAAATTTTTCAATAAAATAAAAACATGTTTAAATAGAGATAGAAAAATAGAAAAATAGAAATAGAAAAAAAAATTAAAAGAATAAAGAAGAAATGACATGTATATATATATACCTTCCAGACTCACACAGACTTACACACTTATACAACTTATAAAGACAGACTTAACACCTTTTTTCTTTATTTCGACCGTCGGTTTGTTTGGACCTTATATTTTTGTCGCATACCTACGTGCTTATCTCTGTTTATTCTTCTACCTTTCTATCGCTGCTACCTACAAACAGGTATAGTATCGAAATTTTTCTATATGTGTCCACGCTTCGTAATATGCAGTCGCACACAAACACACACATATACAACCAGGAGTGAAAACTACGAAGTAGAACATAAAGAGGAGACCGAGAATAGGAAAAACTATATAGCTTTATTCTGTCTCATTTTTTCGCAGGCTCAATCCTATATGTTTGTCTCTATTTCTCTTCTTACTAAATATCGTGGCCCTTGCTTAGCGGCCTGTCGCTTCATATTGCCTATCCGTATACAGGCTCCGTTGCCTCGCCATCTACCTCTTCGTTGCCTGAACCAGCGTTTCATTTTTTTCAAATTACTATCTATTCTAAAGTAGTTTTCACTTCAAAAATTTATGTTTTATAAATCTATCTGAAGTCAATAAATAGAAAATTAGGCTTCTCAACATTCTTTTAAAATCTAGGATTATTACCTGTACAGGTAAGATCCGCACTAGTAAACGCAAGACTTACCGCCAGCCAAGTAGTGCAGATTCTAACCGAAAGATCAAGAAGAACGACATATCAAAAAATCAGCTTACCCACAATTATTGTTTTCCCGACGTTGCTTGCTCCCGGACTAAAAGAAAGAAAAAGGAAAGGGAAAAAGATAGAGATAGAATATATGGATAAATCGTGAGCTTGTTTTCTTATAACGAACAATTTTAATTACAATATTTTCATGAATCCTGTAAGGGTATATGGTGAAGGGAATTCTAGTAAAAGGTACCGCTAGAAGGGAACCTCAAAACTTGAAACATTAGCGAGCAACCCTTTTGCAAGAAAGTGTGTTAGTTATATGAAGAGGAGACCAACCACTGACACGTTACGAACCCACAAACCCAAGGACATCTTCCTAACGGGTTCACTACAACTATCCGCGACTCCCTAAATGCCTCGCAATCTCTCACTCACCAAGGGAAGTTTTGCTTCAGAGTTATCCCTAACGTCCCTAAACGAACGTGATTCGCGTGCCAACATCGAGTTTAAAGTTGGAGAAGGATGGAGAAGAGACAAATACCTAGTAGTAGCAAGAAGAGGAGCGATATGCGGGAGAACCTCTTACGGGAGAATCCGGTTGGGGGGAGGGCGGAGGGTAAGGTTAGTGTAGGGTGTAAAGTGTATGGGGTTACATTTATGCGATCTCGCTCGAGGAAAATTGCTCGTCCGTTTATGTTTTAGGATTCGTGAGAGAGTCGTGTCGTCTAGTACCAAGAAAATCTGCCCCCTCCCTCCACCTGCCGTCCTCTCCCTTGATTCCCTTATGGTTTGTGGTATCGATGCGATATCATTTCGTTTCCTAGTTACGTAGGAAATTCTCTCGTTAGTGTGTCTTGTGGGAACAACGTTCGTATATTACATATGCATAGTTTCATAAATATGTTTCGTTCCGGAGAGCATTTCGTCTATGTAATATTTTCTTCTTTTGTTGTGTTATTTTTTGCTCGACAATGTTTCATTTCTTCTTTATTTTTCTCGTCCTTTTTTTCGTTTGCTTCCCCTCCTTGCTACCCAAAAAGCCCCGGGCATACACTCGTCAAGCATTCGCACTCAACCTGCTTTTAATATCGCGACCAGAACCAACTTCTCTTTAGTTCTTTCTCTTTCTGTTTCTCATTCTATTTTCTTCTCTTCTCTTTACCTTCGTCTACGTCTCTCTCTCTCTTTCTCTCGTCGTCTGCCACATGGGATTTTCATAGCCTGCGGAAGTCGAACGTCAGGCATAGTTAATGCTCGATACCGGTCTCGTAGTTAACGTTCCATTCCTCGTATCACACTCCATTCCGGCCCGTTACTTCTCTTTGTAAAGCAGCACGTGGGTAATATTGCTTATTAATTGGTACGCTAAATTTTAGTAAATTACATCTTGACAAAGCTCCAACAATTTTAGTTTTAGTTTTATCTATCCCTTTCTACCTCTTTCTTTTACTCTCTCTCTCTCTCTCTTTTGAAGTGAAAACTTCTTTAGAATGGGAGTGATCTGAAAAATAAATAAACGCGGTCGGTCAGGAAACGGAGCTATGAAACGGAGCTATGAAACGGAGCTATGAAACGGCTGCTATACTAAATAATGAGAGAAAAAGAGACAAACAGATAGGATTAAGCCTACAAGAGAATGAGACGGAATATAGCTATACAATTTTTTCTATTCTTGATCTTTTCTTTATGCTATGCTTCGTAGTTATCGCTCCTGGTTGTATATGTGTGTGTTTGTGTGCGACTGCATACTACAAAGCGTGGACACATATTGAATAATTTCGATACTATATCTGTTTGTAGGTAGAAGCGATAGAAAGGTAGAAAAATAAACAGAGATAAGCACGTTGATATGCGACAAAAGTATAAGGTCCAAACGAACTGACGGTCGAAATAAAGAAAGAAGATGCGTGGTCTGTTTTTATTTTACAAAACGGGTCATATTTTTCTATTTAAAAATGTTTCTTTTTTATTCAAAAATTCGTATAATTTTCTTAAATACGCAAATATTATAATTTATAATATAATTTTCTTATATGGATGGGTAAATACATGTCTTTGGATATTTTTTATAAAAACATATAAAAATCAAATTTAATAGACATATTTTGATCTTTATGAATCAAATAAATTTGATGAAGAAGCAAAATTAAAATCTACCAGTAATTTACTTGCTTTTAAATGGAGTTTGTCAGCTGCTTCTAATGTATTCTACAGTGTTGTCTAATTCTTTTTCTCTGATGTATCTTGTAATCATTTTTTTTTTGTAAAATATTGCTGATAATACATTTATTATATTTTACATATAAGATTTATTAAATTTAAATAGAAGAAATGTTTATTATAATATATTAAACACTTAAATATTAAGGTTTAATATAGAAATCGAAAAGAAAAAGTAAGTAACAATAGTTACAAAACCGCCACCACACTCGTATAACACTCACTAGTCACACCGAATCAAGAAGACGAAGACCGCCTTCTTCATCGCGCTTATATATACATTCACCCAACCAATGGTCCCAATCACTTTCGTCAATCATTCTCGAAATCTCCAGACTATTCCCAACCGATCAGACAAAAGACTTCTTCCCGATTTCCGGTTCGGGAATATTCGAGAGATTTCGGGGCGCTTACAAAACGATAACATTAGGGATCCTGTAGGAGGGATGCGCCATACATATTCAGCTCATGTGCCATTGGCTGAAAATTTTAGGGGACCGCTTCCGATCCAACGCGCAGCCATGTTTATCTTTAGTATGTATTAATGGCTGTGGTTAGTTTAAGTTTGGAATACTTATAGTTTTTATTGTGATATTTATGTTTAATTATTTTGTTTTTCTTAGTAGTTTTCTATAAGTGTAAGTTTAATTTACTCATTTAATAGTTACAAGTATAAATGTACAAACTTAACCTAAAACTTATCGTTTGTTTATAGACTTATTGTTTATGATGAATAATCATGGTTCGACAATGTATTCTTAATTACTGTAAAAGATCAACAAGAACTACACAAGACCGTAAATACCTTATACCATCGCGTAGGTATAATCGCAAAAATTTACAAAATTTTAAGCAAACAAATCTCAGTTCGAGTAAAACTATGACCATGTACTACATTGAGAAATAAAAATATGTTAAAATAAATGTATTTTTTAATTGATTTATATATTTGTCTTATTATTATTATTATTATTATTATTATTATTATTATTATTATTATTATTGTTATTTAATTATTTCTCTCCGATTTCTCAGGCATATTAGCGTGTCAGATAGGCCTTTTGCCAGGTCTGACAGCTTTAATCTTCAGAGTTTAGGAAGGCTCTGGTTATGTTGCATGTTTTTAATATAACCGCCTTTTGTATTTCTTGGTGTATGTTTGGGTCTAGTTGTAGTTGTGTGAGATGTGATTTAAAATTATTCGGTGTAATTTCTGTTGCTGATATGATGAAAGGGATGATGTGTACCTTTTTTTGTTTCCATATTCTGTGTATTTCTTGTGCAAGTGGTGTGTATTTTTCTATTTTTTCTCTGTATTTCTGTGTGATGTTGATGTCGTTTGGCACTGAGATGTCTATTATGTATGTGTCTTGTCTTCTTTGTTTGTAAATGTGATGTCCGGTCTGTTGTATATTACTGTTTTGTCTGTGTGTAATGTTGTGTCCCAGTATAGTTTGTACTTTTCGTTATCTATTATTGTTGTTGGTGTGTATTTGTAGTATGGTGTTGTAGTGTTCTCCAGTTTGTATTTGTTCACTATTGCTTTATGTATGATTTTTGCTGCGGAGTTGTGTCTTTCAGTATATTCAGTGTTTGCTAGTATTTTACAACCCCCTGGTATGTGTTCTATTGTTTCGGGTACTAATTTGCATTTCTGGCATTTGTCATCTTATATGTTTATATCTTTTATTATGTACTTGAGGTAGTTTATTGTTGAGATTACCTGATCTTGTATTGCGATTAGGAATCCTTCGGTTTCTGGGAAGAGGTTTCCTTTTTTTAGCCATTCGTATGTGTCGTTTTTGTTTATATTTTCGTCTGTAGTGGTGTAGTAGTATTTTCCGTGTAATTATTTTGTGGCCCATGCATTTATTTTGCTTTGTATATGGTCTATGTCGTTATAGTTATCTAAGTCTGTATTGCTTGTCGATAGATTTAGTAGTGTGTGATTTTTGTCGGCTTTCGTTACTGCTTTATGTAGTTGTGTTTCTTTTGTGTGGAAGTATTTATTTAAATTTTTTATTTGCTATTGTGTAACGCTTTTATGTCCGTTATTCCCCTACCACCTTCTTCTCTACTTATTGTTAATCTTTCTACACATGATTTCGGGTGTAGTTTTAGTGACTTTGTCATGTGTGTTCTTGTTATTCTATTGGTGTCATCTAAGTCTGTGTTTGACCAATTGATGATTCCGAAGGAATATGTAAGGACTGTTATTGCGTATGTGTTTATTGCTTTGACGAGGTTTTTTGAGTTTAGTTTGGTTTTAAGTATTTTTGTGAGTCTTTGTTTGTATTGTTTTTGTAAGTATTTTTTAATTTCTGTGTGATTTATCTTGGTATTTTGTTCGAAGCCGAGGTATTTGTATGTTTCGTGTTTTTCTAAGTTTTGTAGTGTTTCGTTCTGTAATGTTCTTTGTGTATCGTCTGTGATCCATTGTCCTCTTTCGATATGTGTTGTTTTGCATTTGTCTATTCCGAACTGCATTTTTTTGTCGGATGTGAAGTTTTCTGTGATTCTTAAAAGTGTATTTAATTGTGTTCCTGTTGCTGCATATAGTTTTATGTCGTCTACATACATTAAGTGGTTTATTGTGTACTTCGTTTGTCTGTTATTTCTGATTTGGAATCCATATTTAGTTTTGTTTAATATTGAGGATGATGGGTTTAGGCACATGTTGAACCATAGGGCACTTAGTGTATCTCCTTGGAAGATGCCCTTTTTAATTTTTATTTCTTCCGTTCTTATGGTATCTGTTGGTGTTTTTAATATGATTCTGGTTCTCCATGTTGACATGGTGTGTTTTAGGAATTGTTGTGTATGTTTGTTTATTTTGTATATTTTTAGAATTTCTAAAAGCCATGTGTGTGGTACTGAGTCAAAGGCTTTCTTATAGTTTATATAGCATGTGTGTAGGTTTCGTTGCTGCTTTCTTGCTTGGTTCATTATTATACTGTCTATGATAAGTTGTTCTTTACATCCTTGGCTATTTCTTCTGCATCCTTTTTGTTCTATTATATTTGTTATTATTATTATAATTATTATTATTATTATTATTATTATTATTATTATTGTTATTATTATTATTATTATTATTATGATTATTATTATTATTATTATTATTATTATTATTATCTCGTAGATAAACATTTTTTTATCGGATTACGTTTCACGCAAATATTATAAACGAACATTACATTTTTTAATAGCTTACCTTACTCCTAGGATTTAAACTGGAAAGGAATGGATTAGTATTACGAGTCTTATCTGAAAAAACATTTTCGCGGTATCAAAGGCACAAATTCGATGGATGCTCTTTTGAATAGATTGCATAGAAGATTGAATTCAATGCTCGAATCATAAAGCTTTTGTTCGATAGAGCAATCTACGAATATCTCCTCTTAAAGTACGAACCTTGTGCGAATCCAAACAGTAACTCAAATCTTCGGTTGAGAAATTTTTCTTTTCGGTGAAATCACGTATAAAATACTTTTTTGCCAGATTTTATGTTTCTAGTCTGTTATATTCGGTAAGCATTTTCTATCCTGACATTATCTTTTGAGAAATGGTAAGAAAGAATTTAGAATAAAAGAGAAGGAGATTTTAACGATAGATGGATGGATAAATGGATAAATATTTTACTTATTGATAAATTATTTTTTAATGTCGAATTATATCGTATTGGATAACGTTTAAGAAATATTTTTTTACGAATCGAATTATTTAGTTTAGTTATATCATATTCTTGGATACTGAAGTATAATGCTTAAGGTCTATAATGATTATATCACCTTAGCGTACAGAAAAACTATTATAAAAAGAACATTTTTATTTGACATAACTTTCAAATAGTGTCATACACTCTCTCTTTTCCCCGCCTCGGGCTTGCACTTGGCCTCTGAACCAAGTTAAGCTTGCGGGTCACATTAGGATCGCGGGTCATACTTGAAAGTTGCGTTACAAAAATCTTTTTCATTTTATTCAAGTTATTTCGAGCGCCAAGGTCGTGTAACCCCTAAAATCTAATGAGTAATGTATACCCTTGTATATGAATCGTTAGGATCACACGAAACTCAAATAAATACGTACAACTGTATAAATCTATCTATCGTATAAAGACGTCATCAGTGCAACAAACTATTATCTTGGAAGGAGTTAAAACCAGGTCATATCATTGGCCGCGAAATATGGTTTGCCTAATGACTCTTACGAAAGCAAACTTTCGGTAACAGTCATATATTTCGAGTTTAAATGAAGATAGAAAAGAAAGGTAAATAGAAGGTAGTAGTAGTAGTAATAATAATAGTAGAGTAAGGTGAATACCGTTTAACTTGTAACGTACGGGTAAACAGGATCTTAACTCATTCTAGTAAATTTCCATTAAACGTAATCTTACTTATTAAATAGATACAATATCATGAAATATACATACATTTGACTTTTAATCTCACGCTTGGTGTGTAAAGGCTTTGGCTCTTTTATTTAAGTAACACTAAAGTAATTTATGTTCAAATAGTTTTTGTTTATTAACTTGCTCTTTTCTATCTCCCATCTTTCTTCTTCAAATTTTCATCCACGTGAAGTAGATTCACGATTACATTCCCTTTAAGTCTGGAACCCTTTTTAAAACTCACGAAGACTTAATTTTCATAGTAAGTAAATAATTCGAGCGAATACGAATATCTATTGGATAGTGGAGAAAGAGAGAGAGAGAGAGAGAGAGAGAGAAATAGAGAGAGAGAGAAATAGAGAGAGAGAGAGAGAGAGTAAAGGGGCGCGGATTTGGAGGGAGGTTAAGTTGAAAGGATCGTTATATTTCTGGAGACTCTTCTCCACTTTTAAAGAACTCTCCATCGTAGAGTCTACGGTGAAAACGAAAGACGTTTCCCATTCGATAAAAGCTGGACTCTGAGCGACTAAGAGTTACTCCTCCTAGGTGGACTCTCTTCTATTTTCCTCTTTCTCTAACTCGTTCGCTCGTTCAGCCGCATCTTATCTTTCCCAAGCGAAAGACACGATAAACGAAGAGGAAGAGGAAGAGGAAGAGGAATAAGAAGAAACTTGAAGGTAGTCGAGAATCTTAAGTAAACGACATCGGAGGCGCGAGTAAATTTCCGAGGATAGCTATTGTGAAAACGCCATGTCGAGAAGACGACGGGGTGCGCGCGTGTTTCACCAAGGACGGATCAATTAGCAACGCGGAGAAGAAAGAACAGGGTAAGCAAGAAGAGGATAGAAAAAGAAGAATAAGAGAAGAAGAAGAAACTGGAGGTGGAAGTGCTGGTAGAAGTGGAGCTAAAGGAGGAGTCCAACCGACCATTAAGGAAGAAGGTTCGCGGAGTGAAACGGCGACGTTACTACCGCAATAGTAGTTACCTTTATCGTCGTCCCAAAGTCCAAGAAGCAGAGCGAACCCAGTCCAAGGATTACGTCTTCGCGTATTTTTTCGAGTTATATGCCAGAAAATTTCATTGTGACTGAGAACACGAGAAAACGAGCTTTGAGGGCTCGTTCACATTAATATCTTCAGAAATCTAAAACGTTTTCGAATTTTTCCTTGGATAAAAATGAAAGGAGGAGAGAGTGAGAGAGAGAACTGAAAAAACTGATAAAACTCAAAATCTTGTTCAATGCTTGTTCCTCGATATTTTTTCTATTTATTCTTTTGTTTATTTTAATTTATTTTTCCTTCTATCTCTTTACCTTCTTTCATTCCTGTCTTAAATCTCTCCTTATTTTCCTCAGCTCTTCACCTACCTACGTTGTTTACGAAGTACTTAACGAGATCGCTCCTCCCATGGCTTAAGATTTCATGAAAACAAAATTATTTCGTTTTGATGCGCGCGCATTACCGTGTTCAATTTGGTGAAAGCTTTACTTGATGTTTCTTCTCTCCCCCCTCTCTTTCCCTCTCTTTCATTTCTAAGACCCACCCCTTCTCATTTGTAAACGGTGAGAGATACTCTTCTTATTTTAGGATGTTCTTGATAAAATCATGGAATTTATGAATGTGATATAAAAATATAAAAAAGCAAACGTAACATAATATCTTGACTTAGCGATCTCGAGACCGCAATTTTCTTCCTCTCCATCGAATCGTTAAAAAAATAAAAACTCGACTAGTATCTCTAAACACGCGTCCTGTCATCTCCTTTATCATTTTTTTTCGTTATCATCCACGTATTTTTTCTTGTTTGGTACATTTAAAAAATTCGTTTTTAATCCTAACAATTTTTTTCCTCTATTGTTCTTTTTTTCTTTTTTATCTTTTATTTTTTGCAAACGATAAAACCGGTCCTTCGAAAAAAGAAGAAGAAATAAAAAAAGAAAGTAGAAGTAAAAAATAAAGTAAAGAAAAGTTATACCATACGAGATTACCTTGCACGTTAAGTTGGCAATGTAAGGGTCCTCATTATTCGTAAAAATCGTATCTTTCTTGTATAATGTACGAGCAAATCCTTTCTCTTTCTCTCTCTCTTTTTCTCACCCTCTCTCTCTTTCTTCCTTTCTCCATTGTTAGAAAATGAATAGCAATTCGTACTTTTCGACCGATCCAATCTTCGAAGTTTTTTATTTTTGTTTTTCTAATTCTTCCTCTTTTTGTTCCTCTTCTTCGCACGATTCATGACGCTTCTCAACGTCCTGCAGAAAATTGTTCTTGGATCATTTTTTATTTTTTTCTTACTTTCTTTTTTTATTTTTTTTTTTTATTGCAAATTACTTCTTTTTTCTCAAGCTCGCGGAAGAGAATCCGATTACTTTTGATGGAAACGATTTTAACGAGATTCTCGTTTTTCCTCCTTATGATTTTCCATTCGTTAGGATACTCTTTGAAACTTTTTTTCTTTTCTGTTTTTTTTCTCTTCCGCTTTCTCTTCTTCCACTTCTTATAAAAATATAAAGTAGGAAATACACAATAATGATCGTATCTAATCTATTTCTCGTCAGACATTCGTTCATTCGTTCGTTCATTCGTTCTACGTAAAAAATAAAAAAGAATGAAATAAAAGAAGGAAAAAAAGGATTGCGAAAAATTTCCATTTTATTTTCTATCTTAACAAGCTACCACGCAGAAATCCGAACTGCAGCGAAGAAAAAGCCACTCCGATTATATTGCAAGAGGGTAGGTAGGTTGGTAGGAAGGAATGAGTCTGTCGGAGGAAAACGGAGCCGAGAAAGAGATATAACGAGAATGAGAGAAAGAAAGAAAAAGAGATAGAGGGTAGCTCGAAAAGGACCATGGCGCATAATTCCCTAGTTATTCCACTGCCGGCTGCCCGTTATAACCCGCCAGGCGCAATAAACATTTGTAATTCGCACGTACGGCTAGACTTTGGGGTTGGAGGTTGCTAGAAGAGAAGGGTGAAGTGCAACGAGGGATGCAACGATGCTGCATAGCCTATAGAAAGAGAGAGAGAGAGAAAGAAAGAAAGAACGAGGAAGAAAGTGTGAAAAAGAAAAGAAAAAAGAAATAAAAGAGTGGATGGGGGTTAAAGCGAGAATCGTGGTAGTGGCTCGGTACGGTACGGTACGGTCTAGTGTGGTATGGTGCGGTGTGGTACGGCGTATTATAGAGAAAAAAAATATCGCTAAATCTCCGTCGACGTAGAAATTAACGAGTCTACTTTTTTTCTCAACTATATAAGGCATATACTTCGTTCTACACTTATATATATTTATATATATTCGTAGCGATAAATAATACACAAAAGCATATAAAAAAAGCTTGAAGCATTTGGTATCTTCGATCTTTTTCGAGAACGCCAATATAAATCTTCCGAATGAGGAAGGATGCACGTAAACGCGTATACCTATGTACACGATATACTTTCTCGTACTGTTAGAGAATCCCCCACGTCTGAAAATTACAGACGTGAGTTGCTTCTGCGAGATAGAAAAAGGTTAGGGTAGATGATACACTGGATTATTAGGGTGGATGGATACATGGATTCGTAAAGCTCGAGGAATAGGACCGAAGGAAATTCAATTTCTAGCTATATCTATGCATATATTTAAATATCTTTTTCTGTTTCTCTACTTGGATCGTTCAGAACTTAAGTAGTACGAGTCAATAACAGCTACCAACTGGCTTTTCCGATTCACCCGGAATAATTAATTATCGATTATTTTACGATGCTAATCTCTTTTCCAATCTTACGTAATATGTACCTAGACACAATTAACTCGTCTGTGCTGTTTATGTAAGATACCTTTCAATATCCTTGAGTTTTAATTAACAGATCGTTACGTGGGAAAAGGTTCGATGCATAAATACGAAGTAAGAAGTTCTTTTCCATTTACTAGCGTAAAGAGAAAGATAGAAAAAGAGACGGAGAAAGATAAAGAAAAAGAGACGGAGAAAGAGAAAGAAAAAGAGAAAGAGAGAAAGAGAGAGAGTGAAGAAATTTTCGCGCTTTCTTTTCTGTCACTTGATTTGGTACAAGAAAACAGAGAGAGTGAGAGTGAGAGAGAATGGCGCAAATTTGCTGTCTCTTTTTCTCTATTGGGCACACACAGTCAGTACAATCTACGGCTTTCTCAAAAAGACTTTACGCGTTGCATACCACTTATAACTGCAACGGAGGAGGCGTCGGCAGCTATGGTAAAACGAGGGAGAGCAATTACGAACATCTGCTCTCGAATCTACCGTACACACATTGCCAACGAGTTTCAGAGTGGCTTTCATAAGCTTGGCTTTAATCCTTAAATGGCTCCTGACGCTCGTCAACGCCGGTAATGCCCGTTAACGTAGATATATACGGAACCCTTGAGATCGTTACGCGATCCCCAAGCGAAACTGGCGTTAGAACATACAATTCTACGACGAAAGACACATCAGCCTTTCCGCGCTTGCTTTCGATTTACCAATTCCACATTCCTCTACTCCTGCTCATCCTCGTGCTCCTGCTCCTGCTTGTGTGCATGTTTCCTATTTGCGTTTGTGTTCGTGTTCATGTTCGTGTACGTGTTCGTGTTTCTCTTCATGTTCCTGTTTCTACTTCCTACTCGTACTCGGCGGAATTCGTGTTACAGACTCGCTTGGCGGTTTGTAACTCTCATGCTCCTTGCGCGTTCTACGTCTACTTTCGGGAAATTTATGCACTGTACACGTAGAGATTTAACGCTCAAACTTGCCACCCGTCATTTATAGCCTTCGCGTTTTAGCCTACGTATAACGACGTCGCGTTAGTTCGATCGTACGTACGTACATTCATTTGTTATTTCGTTCTTTCTTTCATTCGTTCGTTCATTACCCTGCCAACCATAATGTTCGGCAAAACGTTCCTTTCAACTTCTACACCATATTTTTTGTCAGCTTTTTGTTAAAGTGAAAACTTCCTTAGAATGGGGGTGATTTGAAAAAAACAACATGTGTACAAATCACACATGTTAGAAGAGAAACCTTCAAAAAACTAAGTTTTGAGAGAATGAGGCGAATGTACAGTATAAAGAGTAAGATAATTGTAGTATTTATTTATTATAATATTGTTACCATATATTACAAAGAGCACAAGTATGATCAGTGGGTGGAATAGCTGATAAAAAGTACACTTTTCCAAATTCAAGCAATAAAAATGAAATGCTGAATGAGATAGTTATAGATAGACATCAAAATCGTAGGATGTTTATCAAAGTAAATATATTTCGTCGAAAACTAAGTAAATACGAATAATCCTTTTTTTGAAACTCAGGTATACAATTTTTTTTGTTAGTATGCTTTTCAATTTCCCGTTTTCATCTACATTCTTGCGCTGTATAACAAACATTTTAGGATAAACGAAATAAAGACATTACGAAAAACATATGGAAAATACTGCTGGACTGAACAAAGGATCTGGTACAGATGTAATGAGAGATCTAATAGAGATAATCTCTAGAAATGTTTTTTTAACTCTATAGCCTGCCACAATTCGAGACCCTTATTATTTATAACATATCTCGTCTTTATTCTTTGAACCACAAGCTTATCTTTCTAAATACTCTCGTCTAATTAAAAATCTAAAAAACGCATTGAATCGTATCGCTCTCTGAGCTTATCGAACAGCATACACAACAAGTTTCAAATTTGAGCCCCGTGGTAAACTCTACCGACTCACGCTAAGAATTCAACATGGTAAAAATGTTTTTATTTTATTGAAAAATTCGTACAATTTTCTTAAATACGCAAATATAATTAATTTATAATATAATTTTCTTATATGCTTGGGTAAATACATGTCTTTGGATATTTTTTATAAAAACATATAAAAATCAAATTTAATAGATATATTTTGATCTTTATGAATCAAATAAATTTGATGAAGAAGCAAAATTAAAATCTACCAGTAATTTACTTGCTTTTAAATGGAGTTTGTCAGCTGCTTCTAATGTATTCTACAGTGTTGTCTAATTCTTTTTCTCTGATGTATCTTGTAATCCTTTTTTTTGTAAAATATTACAGACAATACAATTATTATATTCTACGTATTTCATAATTATTAATTATAATATTTGCGAAATAAAGAATTTCATTCGTCTCTTTCTCTTCAAACTTAGCTTTATGAAGGTTTCACTTCTCACACGTGTGATCTGCACACATGTTGTTTTTTTTTTGTTTATTTGTTTTTCTTTTTTCTTTTTTCTTTTTTACATTAATTTTTTTCAAAACGGAAAAACTCAAATGTAAAGGATATAATCGAAATCTTTTGTTGTAATACATTATTTATTTTGTTAAATGTTTAAACGTTAATTTCAGTGATACAAAAGCTTTCATCGGATAGCAGCGAATTTAATTTACCGGTCGTTCGAATTTACGTTCTCTTTTTATCCCTGAAATGCGAGCTGAACTAGGAGGGATTGAACAGAAAAAAGAAAAGAACAAAATCGAACGTTTCGTAAATGCATTTCGAGCGTACTTCGTGAGATCATTGAAACTAATGAAACTCTCGTATACGATCGGAAGCGTCAATTATCGTGCGAAGAAAGATAAAGGTGTAAGCGAGTAATTCTATGCATATATGTATTTATGATTCTATGTAAGTGCGGTATAGAGAGAGAGAGAGAGACAGAGAGAGAGAGAGAGATCGAACAATTCAACTTGCAATCGTGGTCGAGATCGTATCTTCCGAATTTCGATGCGTCAACGAACCGAGAAATCCTCTATGCACGCGACGTCGGGACAATCGCATTTCGAGATACCTTTTGCGTTCCGGGTTGGACGAAATGACGTCACGAATTGCACCACTGCTTTGCATACTTCGTCAGTATTCTACATTTTCGCTTATACGAGATTTCTACTCGAATACGGAACGGAAACTCTGCTTTCCCTTCTTCGTTTATTCGAATTTAACGAGGTCTTTCTTACTTTCTCTTTCTAACTTTTTTTTGAAGAATAAACTAATTGTACATAATGAAATCTGAATTGTAATGTAGATATATATACGTAATTTATATCGAGAAAATTAATGATCTAATAAGTAAATAAATTGTTTAACAAATTCAGTATCTCTTTTTAAAATCGTATTATTGGACCTACTAAAATTTAAACTCTGGTGTAGGATTTAGTTTGACAAAATAAAAAGAATAATGAGATTATAAGTTAATTAACAAATTTGCTCTCTTTCTAGAAAAAAATAAATAAAATGAAAATAAATTCATTCAACCTGTCATAATTTAAACTATAGCGTAGATGTCTAATTTTTATTTTGAAAAAATTAAAAACACGATAAGAGTATAAAGTAGTTAACTAACTTTCTCTCTCTCTCTCTCTCTCTCTTCTTGTTCCACAAAAAATAAAATAAATAAATTAATTCAACCCTCTACAATTTGAATAATAATTTAGATTTTTGATTTTTATTAGACAAAATGAGAAAAATTCCTCGCTATATGTTAAAGAGGAAGATGAAGAGAGAGAGATAGAAATAGAGAGAGAGAGAGAGAGAGAGAGAGAGAGAGAGAAAGAAAGAAAGACAGGAAAACGTAGGGCCTATACTAACGCGTTTTATACGCGTTTCACAAGACACTTTAACAAATGAGAAAAGCTTTCTCTTTTTATCTTTCTTTCTTTCTTTCTTTAGTGAGCACGTAATACCTATATTTCGAGTCAGTGATTCTCCTTTTAGATTCTCCTCTCGGAAAATATTCGAGGTAGCTATCATTCGCGTAACATCAAGATAAAGGCAGTGATGAAGTACAGTCGCTTCGTTAAAACGATTATTTGAACGAACGTGTCCGATGCTTAATATATCCATCTGTTCGCTGATGAAACAACGTCTTCCAACATTTATCGAAAGTTTCTATCATGCAAAAAATCTATCTCGTTATATCATCGAGAGAAATTTCTTCTATTATAATGTATAAGAAGAAGATTCGTAATAGTAACTTATATAGTTTACCTAGTTTTAACGAATTTCTTTAATTCGGAATAAAGATTCTTTATCCTCTTCCCCATTCGCATAAGTTTTATACAAAAGAATGAAAAAGAAATAAAAAGAGAAAGGTTATTAACGCGTATTAACTCATGAGAGGTGACTTAGAGATCTTCCTAAAAGCTAAAATATGTCAAGATTCATACAAACGGAATACCATTTAACGACTCTTTATACGAAGGGTAAGCATTTGAAATTAAGTAAGAAAAAAACAAAAAAAAACAAAAAAAAAGAGAACGAAAAGAAGAAAAAAGAAAAATTTCAGGAACGAAAGATTAGCAAAGCCGTAGACGATGATATATTGCATATAGTAGAAAATACATAGTACTTCATACCTCTTCTATATTTTAACATTTAACTGTTTACTCGTGCCGTTGAAAAATGTCTACTGTTGATATTTCCTCCAACTTGAATACCAAGTTCTTCGGAATAGGTATGATTTTAAATCGGAGTTTCCTCATATCGCATGAGAGTTTATAGCATGAAAACGTCCGGTGAATGTTTCTCACCAACCACGCTAGTTTGCACATATTAACGTTGCTTTTGTCTCCCGCAGTTAGCTGAATGTACCGTCGGGAATGGGCATATTGCGAGTTTTGTATGCACTGCTTTAGTTTCGTCCTAGATGGTCCAATGCTACAACTTCCATTCTAAGACGTAGATATATATAATGGTATATATACATTGCGAATTTTATGCGAATCCCAACGTTTAATGTATTATTTAAATATTTCATTTTCATGTGTTTATAATGTAGTTCAAACAGAAAGAAAATTTCATTTATTATGTTTGTATTTAATTTGTATTTTAAGTAAATAGTCATTATTAAAAATACAATATTTATAATAACGTACAATAATATGTTGGCTTTATTAAAATTTAACCCTTATCGGTTGTAAGTCATGTAGGAAGTGACTTACAAATAATAAAAATATGTTATTAATAATAAAATAATTAATACTTTCATATATATTTGTAGTACCTCTTTCAAAAAAATAAATAATTTCTAATAAATAATAAGTTATTCTATAAGTGTTGAATAATATTTATCGAAACCACATAACTTATGTCAGTGAGAAACATCAAGATAAAAACCTGACGACCGATAAGGGTTAATTTTGATGCAATCCTACATTTAATAACAATATCGACCATTCATTTTACATAATATTGATAAAATCAATATCATGAATTTCTATAGAATTAAATAAATTTGAAAAAATTCATTGTGAAAAAGTATTTGAATAAAATAAAATTCAAATAGACACTTATTATACACAAACCTATTTTACTCTTATAACAATGTATCGAAAACTATGGTAATATTTCTTAGCTATCATACAAGTACTTTTTCCCGTTCGAAATTAATCTCGTTGAACGTAAAGAAAATAAACGAGGGGAAAGTATGTCGGTTCTATTAATCAAAGTTCACTTGATTAAGCTGCATCGTAGTAGCAACGAAGTTGAGACGATCAGCTTACGCCGGGATCTCTTTGGAGTTTTCTCAAGAACCATCATCATCTTTCCTTCGTTCGTTCGAGTGACGTCTTGACAAAAATTTTCTAGAATTTCGCATCTAGTTGGATTTGAAACGATCGTTATAACAAAGCATAATCCATATCTGTCGTGATAATTTTACCAAGAGAATATTATCAATCGATAATCAATCAATTTTAATTTAAATAAGCCTTTATTGTATGCAACTCTCGTGGTTGATTAATAATACCTACATACGTCATTACATTTTCTATCTTTATCTCCTTCTCTCTCTTTCTTACTCTTTTCACCTCTAACGAATAACTTAATTACATGGAAATGTCCTCTTGTTTTCATCGATAACGTAATCGAAAATAACTATGGTGCCAGCACGAATTTCATAGATCATAGTGGAGCAAATACATTCAATGGTGAGACTTGAAACTCTTGGTCCGATTAAAACGACGATAATTAACGTCGACCAACCGTTAGCCTTTTCTCTCTCTCTCTCTCTCTCTCTCTCATTCTCTTTTTTTGGTTTTGATTTTCCCTCGACGTTGTTTAATAATAGCTTTGTGATTTACCTTTAACCGAAAAAAATTAATCAAGAGTCGAACAAAACCGAAAATTCCGATCTATCGTGGTACATTCACAAGGATAATGCAATGCAATACAAATCACTTTATTCTTCGAAATTAATACGAATTTCGAATGATAAAACTTTCAGTCGATATTATTTGATTACATTTGTATTAAATGCATTCAATTAAATGTCTAGCTAAATTTATTGTCTATAAATAAATAAATTAAAAAATAAAAAAATATAAAAAGAAAAAAAGAAAGAAAGAACAATACTAACCCTAAACGTGATAGTTAAAGCTAGAAAGGTCTCGCAAGAACGAATACACATCGACGTCGAAAAACGATAAATCGTGAAAGAAAAGAGAAAACGATTCTCGTCGAAATTCGCGAACACGCTAACACCATATCGTTCTTTGCCTTCTTTTATTCCATCCACTTTACCTATATGTATATATACAATACTTCCTTTTTCTCTTCTATCAATGCTCAGATAGCTCGTATACGATCCAAGCTAGTGTGAAAACGACATACCAAGGCATCATCTGTTTAACATAAAATAGACTTTCAACTTTGTCTTTCTTTCTTTCTTTATTTATTTACCTACTTTTATTTAACGTATTTTCGATAATCCATTTGTTTTTCACATTTTCTACGGATATGGGATATGCATGTTATAAAAGTCGACAGAAAATACAGTGTAATATGGATGGAGATGATCCTTTCGAAAAAAAAACAAAAAACAAAAAATCATGTGCTTTTAATTCCAGAGAGATAAAAGAAAGATGTGATCTCTTTGGTAATATTGAATAAGCGTTAGAAGGTATTTACAAAAAAATTCCTCGAACTCGTAAACCTAGGAAAGTAAGAAAAAAGAAAAAGAAAATTGACAAAGGAAATAGACAATAATTGAAAAATATCGAAGATAAAATATGTTAAAACAAGATATTTTCTTTTATTGTATTATATTATATATCAAATAGTATTCGTTTCCTCTAAAGACTCAGAAATCTTGCGACTCTAAGAATTCGTTCGAAGTCTGTTTACCGTACTAGATACTGAAAGGAAAGGGCTCAAAGAAAAAGGAAGGAAAAAGGAAGATAGAGGAGGAAGACGGATTTTTATCTCACAAAGATTGCGCTTCTTCGATAGTGGTTCGTTTCAAAATATCACGCTGCGATACTGAAAAAGATATAAATCCTCTTCTTTCGAATCTCTCGAACACTAAGAGAGAAGAGGAAATAGAGACAGATACATTATTTTACTTTAGAAAATATAGATTTGCAGCATATATCCTGTGAAATTCGACAGATCATTCTGTTCAAAGAAATATTCGGCTTGACTAACTTTGCTAAATATTTCACATTTATTAATTATAATTTTTTATCTGAACAATCGTATTATTATTAGTATTATTATTATTATTATTATTATTATTATTATTATTATTATCATTATTATTATCATTATTATTATCATTATTATTATCATTATTATTATCATTATTATTATCATTATTATTATCATTATTATTATCATTATTATTATCATTATTATTATCATTATTATTATCATTATTTTTTTTTTTTTTTTTTTTTTCTTTTTCCGAGGTCGTCCAGAATGCATTTACGCACGGTAGGAGGGCGCACGAACCCTTCCTCTGTGTGGGACTCACAGACCTTCTGTGACGAAGGCTGAATACTCACTAAACTGGCAAGACCTTACTCCGGGAGACTCCCGGCTCGGGAGCCGCCTTCGCATAAAAACTTCGAGCCGGGGCCACTGAGGCTTAGCTCGCGATTAGAGCTTCCTTCTGTCTTTATTTTTCATCATGTCTGTTTTCTTTACGCTCTTGGTAGGGTGTTTCGTGGTTCCCATTAGCCTTCTAAGCATCCGTCCTCCTTTTTTTTTCGAAGGACGGTGTGTACATAGTTTGCTACAGCTGTCCAGTTTTCCTGCTTTTGTAGCATTTTATCTACGACATTGTCGGCGTTGAATGTTCCGAGCCTTGCTTCCAGCTCTTGTCTCTTCTCCAGCCACTGGGTGCAGCCGAAGAACGAGTGTTCCGCGTCGTCCTTTTCAAAACCGCAGTAGTTGCAGTTTGGCGTTCTTGTTTTGCCCATCTTATAAAGGTATGCCCGATAGTAGCCGTGGTTGGACAGGAATTGGGTGAGGTAAAAGTCAACCTCTCCGTGTTGTCGCTCCGTCCATTCCTTGACGCTTTTGATAAGTCGTGCTGTCCATCTTCCTTTGCGGCTCTCCATCCACCTTTGTTGCCAGAGTTCCCACGTACTGTCGCGGGCCTCTCTTGCGGCTTCTGTGCGACCTTGTCGCTGTTGCGATACGTGTCGAATCCGTCTCTCCCTTGCTAAAAGGTCAATGGGTATTGCGCCTGCTATTACCATTATCGCATCTTCCGAAACCGTACGGTAGGCGCAGGCGACCCTTAGGGCTCCTACTCTTTGGACCTGGGCGATCCGCGACCTCTTTCTTTCGACCTTGAGCTCCTCACCCCATATCTCTGCCCCATACAGCATAATGGACTGGGCGGTTGACATTAACAGCCTGCGTTTCCCAGGTTTTGGACCTCTAACATTAGGCATGATCCTACTTAATGCCTTGACTCTTGTTGCAGCCCTGTCTGCTGCTTGCCTGAGGTGATCCCAGTACGTTAGTTTCCTATCTAACGTCACCCCGAGGTATTTGACTGCTTCCTTAGTCCAAATCTCCTCTTCTTGCACGTTTAGAGGGATGATGGTGTCAATTTCTTTCCTTGTCAGTAGGATCATCTCCGTTTTCTTAGTCGCGAGTTCGAGTCCATGTCTTTCCATCCATGGCCCCACCCTGCGCATCACCTGGTTCAGTCGCATTTGGATGAGCTCAGTAGTGCGTTCGATTATGACTACGGCTACATCGTCGGCGTACCCGACCAGGAACGTCCCTTCTGGCATTTCCTCGCGGAGCAGACCGTCGTATGCCACATTCCACAGATCGGGTCCCAGGATTGATCCCTGGAAGGCTCCTGCTGTTATTTTTTTACGTCTTTCCCCGTCCGACGTTGCGTACGTCAGATAACGGTCATGCAGATAATCTCTTAGTACGCGTAAGAGATAGTCCGGTATCTTGAAAGCGTGCTCGAGCTCCCGCAATATGTCCTTCCATCTGGCTGAGTTGAAGGCATTCTTTACATCCAAGGTCACCAGCAGAACGAGTGGCCTAGCTCCGTGGCATACGTTTCTGGTGCCGAGAACTGCCTCCACCACTTTCTCCACTGCTCCTATCGTCGATCTCCCCTTCCGAAATCCGTACTGTCTATCGGAGAGGTCTCCCGTATCCTGTAGTGCTTTTAAAAGGCGGTTCTTCAGCAGCTTTTCATAGAGCTTTCCTGCTGTGTCCAGCATACATAGCGGTCTGTATGATGATGGGGAGTTTGGCTCTCCTTTGCCCTTGTCAATCAGAGCTAGTCGTGCGATTTTCCATGGTGCTGGGAACACTCCCATTCGCAGGCATGCGTTATACACGTTTAGAAGTAGTAGCGGGTGTCTTATCGCGACAATCTTAATGACTTCTGCTGGTATGCCATCTGGTCCAGGAGCTTTTCCGTTCTTCATTGACTTTGCTGCTGCCTCCAGTTCCCGTCCCGTGAAGAGAGGGACTGGCTCTGTGAGCATCCTGTCTGCTTGCTCCATGATTTCTGGGTGCGTCGGGAATAGCGTGTCTACAATGTGCTTCATATTCTCAACGTCCCTGTTCGTAGTAGGTGCAAGCTTCCCGAGCTTGCCCATCACGATTTGGAATGCCCGGCCCCAGGGGTCGTTGTTTACCTCCTGGCATAGGTTGTTCCAGCACTGCTTCTTGCTTGTTTTGATCGCGTTGCGCATCTTCTTTCGCGCGAGCTGATACTCTGCGTATTTCTGCCTGGCCTCCTGTCTGTTCCTGGATCTTTGGTACAGACGTCTGTGTCTGAGGCATTGTCTTCTCAGTTCGGCTAATTCCTCGTTCCACCAGTAAGCCGACCGTTTGCCTTTCCATCTTTTCTTCCTCGGCATGGCAACCTCACAGGCATTTTTTAGCAACTGCATGGTTTCTTCAGCTAGTCTGCGCGCTCCTTCTCTTGTTTCTCGTGCAGGAGTTACGTTGCTATTGATAGCAGCGAGGCCGCTTTCCACTTCCCGCGTCAGTCGTTCAGTATTCAACTTCTTGATATTCCATCCTGTGTTTCGTGCTATTTCCTTTGTGGCAGTTCCGTCTATGATGTCGAAGACGATGTATTGGTGGTTGCTACCATTTTCGTCCTCGATCACCTGCCAGCCGACTATTCTTGGCCCAAAGTTCTCTGATGCCAGGGTGATGTCTGGTATCGAGTTGCCGAAACCCGGCCTCCGGAATGTCGTTGTGTTCCCTTCGTTCATGACAAGTAGGCCAAGCCTCGCTGCCATGTCCAGGACAGCCCGTCCTTTGGAGTTTGTAGCGGGCATTCCCCATTCCACTGCTCTTGCATTGAAGTCTCCGGCTATTATAAGGTTGCCTTCCATTTTGTCTCGGATGGTGTCCTCAAGGTGCCCTATTCTCGCTCTGTATTCCTCGATGCCAGTGTTTGGGGAAAAGTAGCAGCTAACGTATGTTATGTCTCCACTATTCAGCCAAACAAAGTGATTCTCTGATCCGCCTGAGTCCTGGCGGATCACTCCCGTTTTAGCCACGCAGATTGCTGCCATTTTGGCGGCATCGCTGAGCCATGTAGGAGGCTTGTGGTTCACGTACTGCTCACTCATGAGTGCTATGTCCACCCCTCTCTCGCACAGCATTTGCGGTAGGAGGGCGTCAGCGTCTTTGGCCCCGTTCATGTTTCCTTGGAGGACTCTGGGCATTATCTCTGGCTTTTTTTTCTACTGTCCAAGACCTGTCTGAAGGCCCTGCATGCTCCTGATCCGAAAACATGTTTTACGTCCCCTCCTGTTTGTAGTCCGCTGCAGAGCACACATCTTGGATCCGTGCTGCAGTCTTTGGCCCTATGGTCCTCCCTGCCGCATCTGTAGCAGAGGTGTGTTCGATCCGGGCCCTTACAGTCGTGTCTGGTGTGCCCGTAGCCCAGGCATTTATAGCACCTTTGTATGACAATTCTTCTTCTAATCCGGCATCTGATCCAGCCGACCACTACTACTCCCTTCTTTAAGAGGGACAGGGCTCCAGTCTCATTCATTTCAGCCAGAGCCATTTTCTCCTGTCGTCGGTTCGGAGGCAGCATCGTTACCTTTAGCTCGCCGAGCTCGTCCGGGTTTTCAGTCGCCTTTTGTATGGCGTATCGGACTTCCTCTTCCTGGGCGATGGCTTCGAGGTCGAGAATCTCCAGGGTCATCCTTGGCTTCCTCGATTGGACTTTTCCTGCCGCTCCTATCGCCGTTGAGATGGCCTGCGTTAGAGGTTCCTTGTAATTTAATAAAATTATTATCATTATTATTATTATCATTATTATTATCATTATTATTATTATCATTATTATTATCATTATTATTATTATCATTATTATTATCATTATTATTATTATCATTATTATTATTATCATTATTATTATTATTATCATTATTATTATTATCATTATTATTATTATCATTATTATTATTATCATTATTATTATTATTATCATTATTATTATTATCATTATTATTATTATTATCATTATTATTATTATCATTATTATTATTATCATTATTATTATTATCAATTATTATTATTATTATTATTATTATTATTATTATTATTATTATTATTATTATCATTATTATTATTATCATTATTATTATCATTATTATTATTATTATCATTATTATTATTATCATTATTATTATTATTATTATTATTATTATTATTATTATTATTATTATTATTATTATTATTATCATTATTATTATTATTATTATTATTATTATTATTATTATTATTATTATTATTATTATTATTATTATTATTATTATTATCATTATTATTATTATCATTATTATTATTATCATTATTATTATTATTATTATTATTATTATTATTATTATTATTATTATTATTATTATCATTATTGTTATTATTATTTTTATTATTATTATTATTATTATTATTATTATTATTATTATTATTATTATTAGTTGGCATTAGGAACTCGAAAGTTCATTACCACAAATACTAGATCCCTCCATTGTTCCTGTCCCTGAGCGCGATCCTTCCATTCGTGGTCTTCATATTCTATTTCTTTTATATCCCTTCCAATATTTTCCTCCCATCTACGTCTGGATCTACCTAGTGGTCTTTTCCTGTTCAGTATACCGACCAGTATTTTGCGCGCCGTTCGATCTGTTATGCGGAAATATTTGTGTGAGGTTAAATTTGCGATAATTTCAAGATAACGTAAGAATTCGGCCTATTAAATTCTTGTAATCGTATTAAAAACAAGGATTTCCAAGTTTTGGAAAGAATAACTCTATTTAACAAAGATTCACGTTCGGATACAGACAACTTACAAGTGTAACGGACAGAGTAGAAGAGAGTTTCGGATGTCAAGGGAGGTCCTTTTAAGGGAAATCGAAAAAAGGAATGGTTTAGAAAAAAGGCGTTCCTTATTAGGTTAAGGGTTTCTTATTGGTGTTCCCATGGTGCAATGGGAGATTGCCTAAAATTCCACATTTTTCCGTTAAGGAAGTTTCCTACAGCCCGACGTAATAAAATAGAAATGGAAAGTTTTTATGTTCGGTTTGCTATCCTAACGCAGGTGTAGATTTTATCTACTGGGCCTAGCAGGTCTAAACGGGTTTTCCAAGGGATCAAAAGAGTACACCTAAGCAGGTATTCGCAGCATAGTTCACGTTGAGCCTAAAAGATCCATCCAGACTTAAGTAATAAATCAATGTTGACTAAAGAATTGCCTTTAGTATATTACAAAATCACTCACACCGTATTAATTTACTGTCGTGAGACTTTCCGTACAAAACTTGCGTCTAATTGCAACTTAAAAATTGTACGTTAGTTTCAAACAGATTCGCGTCAGCATAACATATAGTGCGCGCGAACAGCATGCATTGCCTAAATTGATTTTTTTCTTAAGTTCTTCTTTAATTTCGTTCGGCTGGTTTATGATCGATCCTAAATATACCTAAAATTGCTGACCCGTTCAAAAATTTTATCCCGGACGACCAAAGTTCCAGCACTAGGCATATTCTAAATTCTACCGGTGACCATATATTTCGTTTTTTCCACGCTTATTTGTAGCTCCAGATCTTTTGTATTATCTATTAATATTTCCGCGTTATTAATTAATGACTCTTTATTGTCCCCTAACAAAGCAATATCGTCCGCGAATGTCAACAGTTGCGTCGTCCTGTTCAACTGCCGACTATCTTAATTTTTCTACAGTTCTTTGACAGCAAATTCCAATACTAAATTGAACAAAAGAGGTGACAATGTGTCCCCCTGTTTTAACCCATTATGAATACTAAAAGCTTCCGACATTTGGTTACCTATTCTCACTTTATCCCTAGTTTCTTTTAGACAAAGTTAAACCAGGTTTACCAATTTTCTTGGTATCCCATGTCGTATTAAGATTTCGAGCTTTTTTCTCATTTTACCGAATCGTACGCTGTTTGGAAATTGACATAAAGTTTGTGTACTGGCTGATTAAATTCTCATTTTTTCTCTAAGATCTGCCAATAGTAAAGATTTGGTCTGTAGTCGATCTATTTCTCCTAAAACCGCACTGCTGATCCTCTATTATCTCGTCCGCATACGGTACTATCCTAACTACTAAGATATTTGATAAGATTTTATAACACGTTGGTAAAAGTGAGATACCCCAGTAATTATTACAATCCATTTTGTCGCACTTTTTAAAAATTAGAATTTTAATCGACTCTTTACATTGTTCCAGCAATGCTTCCTTATCTCATTTGAATAATCGAATTTAAAAATTATTTTGTAATATTTATTTCAAAATGAATTATAAAACTATCGAGTGACTTTAATCATTTGTTTGGTCTTTCAAAAATCATTTGATAAATTAAAGATGAAGAAACAATTTTCTTCCAATTAATTTGTCCCTTATAAAACGATCTGATTAAATAATTAAAGTATTATTTCTATTATCACAGAAATTAAAGTGATTTGTTTCTAACAAAATAAACCATCAACAGTATAAATCTAGCAAAAGATGGTATCAAAAAAGATAATTAAATAATTTGAAACTCTTGATTGATCTTGTAACACACGTTTGAATAGTTGTAGGTTACTCTGAGTGCAAAGGTTAGAACTCAAAGAGATGGATTAAAGGAAGGTCGATTACGCATAGCACCGGTTTGGTTGGTAACTGACATCAACGTTAAGTCCGAACATTTTGTAGCGTACCAACCGGAAAGAAATCACAAAGGACATCGTTGCTAGAAAGCTCAAAAAGTAGACGAAGCCGGTCTTTTCGCAAGCACGTTTCGCGAATACCTCTCCGACTCTTCGAATCAACCGAGGTCGTAAAAGAAAATGGAAAGGTAGGATTCTAAGAGGAAGAAACATTCAACGTTTAAATTAAAAACATGGCTAACGAAAATTAGAGTTCATTCTTCAAAGTACTCTTTACTTCATTCTTTTCTTCAACATTTATATTTCTATCAAAAGAAATGGAAATAATGCATATATTTTTAATATTGGATTAGCCTATAAGAAATTCAGTAATTTCTTATATTTTATATTTAAATAAATAACATTATATTATAATATGATACATCGCAGATAATAAATAATTATCGATAAAAGATATTTCATTTAGATATATAAAATATTTAAAATTTCAAAATTACTTAATAGCTATCGGATAATAAATATTTAATGTTCAAACTATAAATAATACATATTAATTCCCCAATAATAACGAACCTTATAATTAAATAATTATAACAATTTAATAAAAAATATTAACACTAATTACATAAAATATGAGTAATTGCAAAATAACATATTGATAAAGCTAATATAAATGTTTTACGGTGATATCTTTGTCAAAAATCTAGATGAAAGAATGACAAAAAGTATGTATATTGAATAAAATCGATATCACGTTCGCAAAAGGTTTGTTAGCATCCATTTAAAATATTTCATAAGAATTGGAAAGCACAGTGCGCTCATCGTTTCCGTTTTGTTTTCAACATTGCCGTCACGTGGATCATCGAGAGAAACAAGTTTCGACTTCTACCCTAACCCTTCCATCCTTTCCTACCCTCCATATAGCAAACGAAATGTTCTCCGAACACGTACAAGAAGTTAACGTCACTTTCATCGATTTGAGAGAGAAAGATCTATACATACACCGCTTACAAAAAAAAAATCACTTCTAACTATTTTTCTTTTTTCATTCCATAGACAGCAGTTGGGTCACTTTGAAATATAGTAAAACTCAAAAGAAATAAATCATAAAAATCTTGAAAGTTCGAAACCCCAAAAATGTTTTTAAAAAAAATTATAGATCTTTTTAATACATGAATATTTTATTTCTTCTCAATATCAATCGTTGTAAATCGATAAACGACATTTTTCCTTCTTCAATATTTTAATTAAATACGTTTTTTATTTTTTATTTTTATTGGTTTTCTTTTTAGTTCATTCCTAGAGAAGCTAATCAAATGAAATTCTGTAAAGTAAAAAGGTTAGTCTTCTTGTTAGGAAGAACTTTACGAACAAGGGTCGAATATTTCCTAGTTACTTCTTATTGTAAGCCGAATGAAATTCCAAGAAGTGTCTTTTAGAGAGAAAGTCTTGAAAGGGAAGAAAATTTGAAAGCGCATGACGTTCCAACGTCCAATGGCTTTAAACGATTCGAGATATCGCGAGAAAACAAGAGAAAGGAAAATGGTCTATCGAGACGTTCTAAAAACTCACGAAAAGCGTGTAATTTCTGTGGGTAAGCACGTTAACTTCGTTCCTCGAATAAACACGTTAAGTCGATTTCTAATACTGACGATAGGTTCTTTAATTACGTGAACCAGGATAATTACTGTCTATTTTCGATTATGTTTCTTGTGAGTTTAGTAAATAGAAATAATGAACTTTTAGTTTAATGCTTATTAGGAACATAAATACACTTTCTAACGATCTTTTTAACAAAATTACACAAAAATTAAAAAACATGTGCGCAGATCACACGTGTTAGAAGTGAAACCTTTAAAAAACTATTATAAGTTTCGAGAGAATGAGACGAATGCAGAGTATCAGGAGTAGAATAATTGTAGGGTAATAATATTATTAATTTGCATAAATGGAATTCACGGAGAGACAAGTCTTTTGGAAATTAAATCAAGTGGTGGCAAAGACGCAAGTATATTTGGATATTTAAAATCGTTATATGTGGACATAGTTGGAATAACTTTCTTCTCGATTGATTGGTAAAACTTGTTGCACAGTAAAATCTCATTAATTGTATTAAAATTATCAATTATTACACGTAAGAGTTCTTCATGTTTTGCTCGTGATAGTTTTAAATCATTGTGGAACCATAATCGATCGCATACCTCGAAAATCAGGATTCCTATCAAATTGAGAAACACCTTCAAAAATATATTCATTATATTAACTGAAGAATCACCTAAATATAGAATAACAATAAATGCTTTAAACATGACGTATGTCGATTAGGTATGTGATCTATGAGAAATAGAAATTAATGAAGAAATATATTGAATAGAAAATATTTAAATACTTACGATGATCGCTTTCACTATTTTGAACAGTGCACGCATTATTACCCGCATTAGAAATATTATTCTGAACATTCAATAACGCCTTTTGAAAAGAAATGCATTAACGCGTTCTGTTGAACTCTTTGGAACACTCCTAATCGTTTTTTTCTCCTTATTTTCAAACTTTTAGGCTCTATTTTGCGGCATACTTTATATTGTTGAACAGATATATCAAAAATAAAGTCTTCTGGCGTTAACGATAAGTTATGATGGGGAAAATGTGATAAAATGAAAAAAGAAATAAAACATGTGATCAAGCCAAATTGTTGGTATAATAAAATCTTATTTATCTGTCAAAGAAAAGCTTCGCTTCCTAATAAACCATAGTTGATATATTAGAAAATATAATATTGTCCAAGAAAAAACTGGAGACGTAGCTTACCTTACTTTGACTTCGCCTGTATGCAAATGCAAAGACGAAGTCTTGTTTATGATAAATGTAAATGATAGTAGTACTTAGCCTCCTTTGTCAGTTTTCGTCAACTCTTTGTCGCTTTTTCTGTTGGTTTTAAAAGTGTTCTTAGGAAAGGTTTCAGAAGTGGGGAGGAACGATAACAACACGCTTATATTATTTAAAAAACTATAGACATAAATATTATCGCATCGATAATAAAGATTATGAATATAGATAGATCTGAATATACCCACATAAGGTTTGTCTCTTCTTTTAACTTCTTACTTAGTATCGTGGCTGTTTCATCGCCGCGTTGCATCGCCAACTTCACTCGCATTTCATTTTTTCAAATCACCCCCATTCTAAAGATGTTTTCACTTCAATAAAATTAATCTTTTAACACATGGGCTGAAAAGTCCCGGGTCTCACACACAAATAGCGCTAGTTTTATTGTATTCACCTCATTTTCAGTTAGTACTAACCTTCAAAAAAACAGCTGTTAAAATTTCATGACATTTTATTCATTAGTTTGTGAGTTATTGTGATAAGAGTGATGCTACTTCTGTTATTTTCAAAACAATGGATCAGAAACAATTTCGTTTTTATTTTACACTACTTCTTGATGGGAAAAAATATCGTTCAAGTGTTATGGGGACTACGCTCCATCAGAAACAACAATAAAACGTTGGTTTGCTGACTTCAAACGTGGTCGTAGAGACACCGATGATGCAAAACGCAGTGGACGTCCAAATGAGACGGTAACACCAGAAAACATTTAAAAAATCCACAAAATCATTTTGAATGATCAGAAAGTGAAGTTGTGTGAGTTAGCCGACATCGTAAAGATATCAAAAGAACGTGTTGGCTTTATATTGCATAAGCATTTGTCCATGAGAAAGCTCTGTTCAAAGTGGGTGCCGCGTTTGCTTACTGTTGACCAAAAACAACAACGTGTTGATGATTCTGAGCAATGTTTGGCCATGTTTAAACGTAACAAACCGGAATTTTTGTGTCGATATGTGACAATGGATGAAACATGGATCCATTACTTAACTCCGGAATCAACACGATCGTCATTTGAGTGGAAAGCAACTGGTGAACCTTGTCCAAAGCGCCGGAAAGTACAACAATCAGCTGGAAAGTTTAAAGCCTCGATATTTTGGGATGTGCGTGGTATAATATTCATCGACTATCTTGAGAAGGAAAATACCATCAACGGTGAATATTATATAGCGTTATTGTAGTGTTTGAAGGCTGAAATTGCAAAAAAACGACCGCATATGGCAAAGAAAAAAATTTTGTTTCATCAAGACAACGCACCGTGTTACAAGTCAATCAAAACAATGGCAAAACTACATGAATTGAACTTCGAATTGCTCCCGCATCCACTGTATTCTCCAGATTTGGCTCCCAGCGACTACTGGCTGTTCGCAGACCTCCAAAAAATGCTCGCCGGTAAGAAATTTTTCTCGAATGAAAAGGTTATCATTGAAACTGAGGCCTATTTTGAGGCAAAAGATAAATCGTTCTACAAAAGTGGTATTGAAATGTTAGAGCGACGCTGGAATGATTGTGTAGCTTTTGATGGAGATTATATTGATGAATAAAGCCAATTTTGAACAAAAAAAAACTGTGTTTTCTTTGTTAGGCCCAGGACTTTTCAACTCATGTGTTATGTAAATAGTAGGTTTTAAGAATTTTTGTTAAGTGTTCTCTATATTGTATATAATTATATTTATATTTATCCTTCTTATTACATAATTCATATCTAAAATAAACTAGATAGTTAGCAAAAGGAAAGATTAAAAATTAATATAAAGTAACGGTTAGAACAGGTTTTTTACAGAGGGATAGTTTATTTGTAAACAGGATCTCTGTTTATTCTCCAAAACTTGGAAACATATAAGTGATAATCAAAATAATTGACTGAAATTCATGCTAGTTTTAGTAATAAGTTACTGGAATAAATAAATAAAATTAGTTTATTAACGTGTTCACTAGACTAAGTTAATAAGTATAGACTGTGTTATGGCCTAAATTTCTCAATTAAGAGTTCTCTGGCGATTTTGTATATGCTATGAAGTGGAGAATAAAGGATTAGATTCAGGTGTAAAATAAAACACATGATTGAGCCAATAAAAGATGCGAAGCTTTATTGGCTAGTCAGGGAAAAGCCTTGCGGCATAAAAACCCTGGATGATATTGGTAGAATACAATGATGAAATCTACCATGTGGCATCGCTACGCGGAAAACTATATTTCACGAGAAAATTATATAATGAAATAATCTCACCTCTCGCACTCCTCACGTATAACGATCATAACCTTAACCCTTTCGCTACGGGGCGGATCTCCGCCGCGGTACTCCCGCAGTACGGCGCTCTACACCGAAACAGTGCACGGTGCACGCAACGTTCAAGCCGGTGTCGTAAGACTGATGATCGAGGCATTTGGTTTATTATTGAAGCCCGTAAAAAACAAATGATGCAAAACGAAAGACTAACGCGGCATGTCTAAAGTGAGATACTCTGTGCATAGCAACTGCAGGCGCTTATCATATATACAATTACGCGACTATAGCCGCTCGTAGTATCTCAGCGGCATCACATGGAAAGCGACTATAGTCGCCCGTAGTACCTAAGTGGCATCACATGGAGAGCGACTATAGTCGCTCGTAGTAGCGAAAGGGTTAAGGGTTGTTGGACAGAATAGGCTTACGTTCACAAGTCGGAAAGATTAGGATGTTCTCTTTGTTGTTTCTTGTGAATTCTTAAGTCCTTTATTCAGTATGGCTTCTATGTTCTTTAGATGCTGAAGATGTATCGTCGTATACGTCCGGTGGTGGAATAGGAAGAATGTCTTTTTGTACTGGCCCAGCAGGGCGGATACGTTAGAGGTGTGAGAAGTGGGGATACGAGAGGTGGGGGTAACTATAGGAGCGCTACGATAGTCGCTGGTAGTTGATCGATGCTCGCAATGAGTATCGATCTAGAATCCTAATCGATAGAATCGGACGCGCGCTATTTTCGAATAGCGCTAATTACCGTACGATCATTTCGGATCGTACATAGACAGTAAGATTTATGGTATATTTTTGTAATGTATTTTCAAACACCATTTATGTAAAAGAAAAATGTATTTTTATAAGAGAAAAATAAACATCATTTAAAAAAAAAAAAGTAGCGCGTATCAACATAAACTCGTAACTTAGAGATCGCTGCATCAAGTCTCATCAAGATTAACTTCTTAATTTAATTTTTAATTTTTTTTACTTTTCTACAGTAAGTTGTATTTTTTTGAAAATATAATAGCAAGTATGTGTGTGTGTGTGGTGTATTTCTTTTTTTACTAAACGTTTCATTTCTTTTCTATTTAAAAATGTTTCTATTTTATTGAAAAATTAATATTAAATTCTTTATTTCGCAAATATTATAATAATTAATTATGAAATATATAGAATATAATAAATGTATTGTCAGCAATATTTTACAAAAAAGAAAATGATTACAAGATACATCAGAGAAAAAGAATTAAACAACACTGTAGAATACATTAGAAGCAGCTGACAAACTCCATTCAAAAGCAAGTAAATTACTGTCATATTTTTATTTTCCCTCTTTATAAAATATATTCTTCTTCTTCATCTCGTTATTAGAACTTTGTCTTGTTATATTTTAGTTATATAGTCATCTTCAGGGCGTTTGGTTCCTGCGACGACGATGTCCAGCTTACATACCACCGTTTTGGAGGTCTTCCCGGTGGTCTCATTGTTCCTATCGTTCCTGTTTCTGCCACTTTCGGCAGCCTACTGTCGTCCATTCTGTCTACATGGTCTCGCCACTCTCTTCTTCTCCTTCTTATCCACCTTACCACGTCTTGGGTCTCACATTCTTTTCGTTTTTCTTTGTTCCTTCTTCTATCTCTTAGTAGGTTCTCTGTTATGGCTCGTTACGTCTTCATTTCTGTAGTTCTTAGGGTACGTTTAGTTATCGCGGACTCTGCCCTTGTTTCTATCGCGTAGGTCATTATCGGCCTGATACAAGTCTTGTATATTAGCATCTTGCTTTTGATGCTCATATGTTTGGCCTTTAAAGGCCATAAAATCCTAAACCATTTCAATGATCATAGAAACATATTGTTGCAAAAGAAACCTTTGTGCAGTGTCAGGTCCTTTGAGTGTTAAACAATACTATGTAAATATAAGATTACACAGAAAGAAAGAACATTCCTCCCAAAGAAAATTCCTTAGGTTTAACCCCCACTACAACCCTTCCCAAAAACATAAGATTTTCCTTCTGGAGACACTGGTGGATGGAGCCTCCTACTATTGGTCAATAAGTTTCATTTAGGTCCTTTCCTTTCCAAAGAGGTGCAACTAATTTAGATATAAAAACCTATGAAATAAAGTAAGAAAGGTTCTGTGTTATGACCAAAGATTCTTCAATGAAAATTCCTCTGATCATAGATTGTATGCTCTCGCTCTCCTGAATTATAGCAATCACAACCTTAAGGGTTGTGATGTCGAATAGGCTTGCCTTCACAAGACTTAAAGATTAAGGTGATCTTTTCGTTGTCCTTTGTGAATTCTTAAAGCCTTTTGTCCACTGTGGCCTCTATAATCCTTGAAGATGTGTATTCGTAAACGTCCGGTAAAGAACTAGAAAGAATGTCCCTTTGTACTGTCCCAGCAGGGCGTACGCACTAGGGGATGGAGAAGTGGGGAGGCGAGAGGTGGGGGTAGCTAGAGGGGTGCTTCGGTAGTTACTGGTGGTTGATCGATGCTCACGATGAGTATCGATCTAGAATCTTGATGGAGGTGGACGCGCGCGAATTTTGAATACTGCTAATTACCATATGATCCTTTCGGATCGTACATTCTGTCTATTAAGTATTCTTGTCTGCAATACACTTTGTCATTCATACATCATACATTTATACAGTCCACATTAAACAACTGCAACATAGTCGCCAAGACTTAAGTAATAAATCAATGTTGACTAAAGAATTGCCTTTAGTATATTACAAAATCACTCACACCGTATTAATTTACTGTCGTGAGACTTTCCGTACAAAACTTGCGTCTAATTGCAACTTAAAAATTGTACGTTAGTTTCAAACAGATTCGCGTCAGCATAACATATAGTGCGCGCGAACAGCATGCATTGCCTAAATTGATTTTTTTCTTAAGTTCTTCTTTAATTTCGTTCGGCTGGTTTATGATCGATCCTAAATATACCTAAAGTTGCTGACCCGTTCAAAAATTTTATCCCGGACGACCAAAGTTCCAGCATTAGGCATATTCTAAACTCTACCGGTGACCATATATTTCGTTTTTTCCACGCTTATTTGTAGCTCCAGATCTTTTGTATTATCTATTAATATTTCCGCGTTATTAATTAATGACTCTTTATTGTCCCCTAACAAAGCAATATCGTCCGCGAATGTCAACAGTTGCGTCGTCCTGTTCAACTGCCGACTATCTTAATTTTTCTACAGTTCTTTGACAGCAAATTCCAATACTAAATTGAACAAAAGAGGTGACAATGCGTCCCCCTGTTTTAACCCATTATGAATACTAAAAGCTTCCGACATTTGGTTACCTATTCTCACTTTATCCCTAGTTTCTTTTAGACAAAGTTAAACCAGGTTTACCAATTTTCTTGGTATCCCATGTCGTATTAAGATTTCGAGCTTTTTTCTCATTTTACCGAATCGTACGCTGTTTGGAAATTGACATAAAGTTTGTGTACTGGCTGATTAAATTCTCATTTTTTCTCTAAGATCTGCCAATAGTAAAGATTTGGTCTGTAGTCGATCTATTTCTCCTAAAACCGCACTGCTGATCCTCTATTATCTCGTCCGCATACGGTACTATCCTAACTACTAAGATATTTGATAAGATTTTATAACACGTTGGTAAAAGTGAGATACCCCAGTAATTATTACAATCCATTTTGTCGCACTTTTTAAAAATTAGAATTTTAATCGACTCTTTACATTGTTCCAGCAATGCTTTCTTATCCCATACTAATTTAATTAGTTCAAAAATTTCTGTAATCAATCTATTTCTCCCCTTTTTCTATCAGCTCCGCAGGAATCGAGTTGTTAACTGGTGACTTATGATTTTTTAGTTTTTTAAACGTGTTTTTTACCTCTAACACAGTCGGTTCACTAACAGTAGGTTCCGCCGTGTGTAACTTGAAATTCTCAGTTTCCTGGTCGTTCTCGGATTCTACATTTAATAATCGATCAAAATGATTCTTCCAAGTGTTCAATATCCCTGTTGCATGCAAAACTAAATTATTGTACGTATCTTTCACTAGTTCCGTCCTAGCTTGGAATCTCTTCCTGAGCCTATTTATCCCCGCGTACATACCACGGACGTCACTGCTTTAACAATTTTCATCTATTTCTTCCAGTTTCTATTTTGAAAATTGTCACTTCTTGTTCTTAACACACTATCGTCGGGTAACGTTGTGAGCTTAACTTACGCGTATAGCGGGCGAAAATGAATGAAATATGAAAGCAGTGAACTTTTTAGGAAACATTTTATATCTTCACATCTTATAGTAAGATTTTAATGAAATTTGGAAATAGATATCATCAAATAGTATTTCGAAGATGTAGAAAACAAACTCAATGCTATTAAAATCAATCAACTGAATTTATGCTCCTTCGTAAGCACGAAACTTGCAGTGTAAAAATAGCACATTTCATACAATTGTGGGAAATAAAGGCCTGGTGTCAATATTTTATAATTTATTTTAATTTAACGAAACTAAACTTTATTATTAAAAAACTAAATAAACACATACACTTAATCACAACTCTCTTTACACTCTTTCCTCTGACTCTTACTCTTTACTCTTTTCACACATCACACTCGTCATATATACATCTCTCTATACATCTCTTATCTCATGAAATGTATCGGGACGGGCCTATATATACCCTACATCCCTCTCCATCGTTCCTTGCATTCCTTCCTGAAACCTCTCGATCAATCCCGATCATAAATATGCTAGATCCTTCCTGTACTTTCGGATCGGGAATGTTCGGGAGACTTCGGTAGGACAAACAAAGGCGATAAGCGGTGTCGCCTTACAAACAAAACACTCTCACAACGCATTCTCTCCCCACTCATACTCATATCATCACACTCACATAAACAAAGCATAACATTTCTTTAGCGATACAAAAAAATCGCCTATCAATAACTCCAGAGTTTCGGCACGCAAACTCGCATCCTCTCAATCCTACACAATTATTAATTTTTCTTCAAAACTAATAAATTTAGTAATACAAACTGGTCAGGTTTTACGAAAAACAACCAAAAATGATACACGATACGAACAATACAAGTAATCCTAATCTTTCATTTATGAATCTAATGTCTTTTACCGCGGATAGTATTCTTTTCCTAACCATGAACCCGACGCCGAAACTATGGATCTCCGACCCTCAATAGTAAAGCGTATAAGCCCCCGCGTTGACCGAATCTTCCTCGGCCCATCTAGTTTCTTGTAGTGCGACGATTTCTACCCCGTACTTCTCGACCTCCCCGACCATCACCTGGAACGCCCCGGGTCTGAACAGGCTTCGCACGTTCCAGGTACCCACCTTGAAGTCCCTTCCGTTTTTTTACTTTACCCGACACGAATTCTCCAAGGTAGTCCCCATCCGGAGATCCGAATGGGGGACTAGTCTTCTTCCGGAAAATTTTACCCTAGTAGAATCCATGGCGGTTTTCGTTGTTTCATGATAAAGTCGTTTTACGATGTGGGGTATTCAGACCTACGCTCAACCTCCGAACAGGAGGGCCCATCCCAAGTCGGCTGTCCGCGACTGCTTATTCAATTTATTCGCAGCTAACCTCCGTCCCTATGCAGGACAAAGAGGTCCTTCCTCTATCCGCAACCTGAGGACGCACTGTGTCGAGGTGATTGGGACCCACTAACCCCAGGGACCACTAACAAACTAGTTTTCCTTCCCCGAGACTAGCAGCTGTTATGCTTACACAGAAAGTTTCTCATATATTTTTAAATTTATATTTATTCGCTATGAAAGGATATAAATAATAACAATTTTAATTAAATAAGTTATAATAAATTTCTCTCATATTTAACTAAGCATATTTTTTAATTTTATTATGTACAATAACAAACCTATTCCATCATAAACAGAACTGGTGGTTCTTGGTGTACCGGAAAGTCATTACCGGTTTTTCTAACAAATGTCGCTAGGCTTGAGTATGCAATGTTATGATTTGACACATATATCATTTTATTCTACTGACATCAAGCTTCAAAAGCTATATGGGTTATATTTTGCGAAAATAACACGTCATAGATTTATACCTCTTGGAAAATGTCAAGTTTCATGCCTGAAAACGTGCATTCGCGGCGCGCATTACTTTTCTTATTTAATCAAAAGAAAAAAGCCGCTGAAAGTTATCGTTTGCTGGTAGAAACTTACGGTGAACATGCTCTAACCCTAAAAACTTGTGAGGCGTGGTTTCGAAAATTCAAAAGTGGTGATCTCGATGTGCAAGACAAAGAACGTTCTGGTAGACCGAACAAGTTTGAAGATGCGAAACTGCAGAAGTTATTGGATGAAGATCCAACCCAAACTCAAAAACAATTGGCAGAAGCGTTAAATGTGGTCCAAGAAACGATTAGCGACCGATTTTTTCCATTTTCTTAAAAATTACGTAGTTTTTCCGAAAAAACCGGTAAGGACTTCCCGATACACCTATGTATTAACCCTTTAAAGGAATGAATTTTTAATCATTTTCAGACACTGTTAATTGTATTATAATCAAAACAAAATAAAAAGAAAAACAATAAAATACTATAAAATTAAGACTGAATTTCGTGTTTAAATATGAACTTGAAGGTCAAATTGAGTAAATGTCATTTCGTTCTTAGTAAGTTCCTGTTCAGTAACTTTTTTCGGTGGTGACCATCAGTAAACTATAATCGGTAAGACAACCTGGATGCAAACGGGTATCTCTGGATACGGTAAATTGAAAGCTTCGTTCGGTGTTCCCTTGATGGAGTTTATACGATACCGGTCGAGTGATCCGCTTTACGTTCAATTTATCCTCTGTCGTTGCTCCCTACCTCGAGATATTCGATATTGGTTTGGAGAAGCCTGAATCAAATCGCAACCCCTTTTCTCGTATTTTTAAATTGGAAGAGCTTCACCGCATCACTGCGTTACCTACCGACCTTCACCTCTCTTCCAATCCCTTACCTCTTTTTTACTAAGAAACGAAAAGGACTCTTCGTAGTACTTATATACTTACTAGTTACTACTACTACTACTATTTTCGATAGCCACCACATCATAAACTCTTTTCTTCATTGTCCTTTTTTTTCACAGAATACAAACTTATCTTCTTCTTTTTTTCTTTTTCTACTTATTTTTCTGAATAAGCCATCGGATTGAAAATGAAAATGTCTTTTTACTCTACCATTGAGAAAATTCTTTTCATTTTGTAACTTCATTGTTGGGACTTTTATAATGGTAGAATATAAGTGTACCTAATCATATTTATTTTAAATCATAATTATATTTTATTTTCAATATTGATCATTTATTTTCATAAAATAATAACGAATTAATGATATATTTCTAAGGTCATTTCATTTAATATTTCAAGCTTTTTTTTAATATTCAAAGAAAAGTTATTTGCAGGATGTTGAAAAAAACCGTTCAATATTTATACGGTATATAAAATGCATTGTACTGAGTAAAAAATTTTAGTAAACGAAGGTCAAGAAATCAACCGTTTTTGAGATCTAAACATTTTTGTTTGCTATTATCATGATTGACTTACTAACATTCATCGCATGTAAGTAAACTTCAGTGTTCTTAAACCGCGTTCTAAATGTTTTTATTCAAGTGCCGAAAGTAGATTTTATTGGGAATCAATCAGTTGTGGATCGACAGTTATATGTATATATTATATAGTTACAAAGTATCATGAAAATGTCAATGAAAGAAATGTGAAACTTTCAAAGGAGTTCGAGACTGTAAAAAGAAGATGCCAAGTTTGTACAAAAATAGAAGGTAAACATGTGGAAAATCTCCTGTAAACATCGAAAATTTAATAGTAAATCAATTATGATATACACAAACAAAAATGTTTAAATATCATAAACGGTTAACTTCTCGACCTATGTTTACTAAAACTTTTGTACTCAGTACAGTGTATTCTATATACCACATAAATATTAAATGGTATTTTTGAACACCCTGTATATAACTCGTGTAAAATAAATATTCTAATATAAGTAGAGTGCATTAAAGTATTCAAATAATTATTAATTAATCAAAAGGAATGTGTTTTGTTACCTGAAAATACGGAGTATATGATCGGAATACCGTCCTCTTCGAAATTCACTTTCAGACTGGCACGTTGTCCTCTATTAAAATACTTTTATTAAATATTGTGTGGGACGAGCGTCTCCATGCCAAACTTATTAAGCATTCGTGGAGAGAGATCGATAGGTGGGCCCTGGACAGCTCAATGGATAAGAGCAGTCACCCGGAAAGCGGAAGATCCGGGTTCGAGTTCCGGTCCAGTTCGTCCACCGGTCCAGTCTTTTTTCCACGAATCTTACATATTGTTTATATGACTATCCGTTGCACATGTGTAAAAATGCTGAAATCAGAACGTTTTAATCCTAATTTCTATTAATTACATATAATATTTCTGTTTACACATAAGCAACATTCGGAAAGTCATATACACAACTTTCAATAAAAAAATTTTCATTCAGGACAACATATTAGTCTGATGCTGAATTTCGAGGAGGACGGTACACGGATCATATAGTTCGAGCTTTTAGACAACGATAGACATTTCCATCGATTAATTAGCAATAATTTTAATACTCTAATGCACTCTACTTATATTACAATAGTTATTATACACGAGTTATACACGAGGTGTTGTAAACAAAAATGTTTAGATCTCAGAAACGGTTGATTTTTCGACACATGCTTACTGTAACATTTTTACTCATGTCAGTACAGTGTATCCTATATACCATATAAATATTGAATGGTATTTTTTGAACACCCTGTATAACTACATACATATATTTATTACAGATATAATGGATATATAATTTCGTAAAATATAATGTAGTAGAATTGTAAGTGCGGGTGACCCTCTATAACACGGTAGATAGGTTCCTAAAAAATGCCGTGTTGTGTGAAACCGTGTTGTATGAGACCCATAACCAATGGAAAAAGGAGGGTTACGTTTCGAAAACTTTTTAAAAACAAATATTTTTTTTTTTTGAAGTGAAAACTTCTTTAGAATAGAGAGTGATTTGAAAAAAATCATGTGTGCAGATCACACGTGTTAGAAGTGAACCTTCAAAAAACTAAGTTTCGAGAGAATGAGACGAATACACAGTTTCAAAAATAAGATAACTGTATGATTCATTTTATATAATATTAATAACATATATAGCAAAGGGCATCGGTATGGTCTCTGGGCTAGATAGTTGATAAAAAGTACACTTTTCCAAAGTGTGTACACAACGAGCCTCGAATTTCAGCACCGTGATAAACTCCACCGATTCATCACACATGTCATTTCTTTTCTATTTAAAAATGTTTTTATTTTATTGCAAAAATAGTATTCAATTCTTTATTTCCCAAATATTATAATTAACAATTATGAAATATATAGAATATAATAATTGTATTGTCTGCAATATTTTACAAAAAAAAAAAGGATTACAAGATACATCAGAGAAAAAGAATTAGACAACACTCTAGAATATTTTTCTTATAAATATCCAAAGACATGTTTTTTATTTTTATATTTGCGTATTTAGGAAATTTATACTAGTTTTTCAATAAAATAGAAAAGTTTTTAAATAGAAGAAACTGGACACACGCGTGACAAAAACAAATAAACTTTATTTGCTATTATAATTCAAATTAAAATACATTAATATAACTTATTTTAGAGATATAGAGAAAAAATTTTTAAAATGTTAAAAAAATTAAAAATTAAAATAACGGAAATGAAAAATAGATTTTAGAATCGTCGTAATTCAAAACTCGATGAAACGAAAAAAATACGACCATTATTGTTTTGTTCTTTTTCAAGCATCTAAAGGAATAAGTAGCGACAAAAAAAAATACTTAATTGTGCTTATCCATGATAAAGATATCTCAAATTCACAAAAAGACTATTATCTACCTGAGTTACAAAAAAGGATATATTACATTTACTTAGCTTAGGACGGCGTATCTTCCCGTCGACAAACATTGTACAATTTTTTTTTTTTATCTATGGTTATCGCATTCGACATTCTATTTTAATTGATACAACTTGAAACTGATAGTTTTTGTTAACTACCTCCATCCCAAGACCATACCAGAGCTCTTTGATATATATGGTAACAATATTATAATAATTAAATCCTAAATTATCTTACTCTTGATACTGTGAATTTGTCTCATTTTCTGGGAACTTAGTTTATTAAAGATTTCACTTCTAACACGTGTGATCTGCACACATAATTTTTTAAATAAACATCTTAATTTTTATTTAAAATATAAATGTATGAACAGTACAAAATAAAAAATATTATCCTAATTTAACGCCACTTTAATTTAATTTATTTCTTCGTCGTCACTCAATTAATTCAACCGAGAACGTTTTTTCGGTGGAATGATATCGTCTTCACTTTCAGAACGTTTTTCTTTTGTTTTAAGTTCTTGCATCTTCTTCCCTCTTTAAAAAATCTGTAATTTTACTTTGCTTGTTGTTTCTTACCAGGTCATTGTAAATTTCTTGGTATGGAGCTAGACAGTTTTGATGCTTCCTTTTGAATTTTCGGCTCCTTTCTTTGGAAGGATCTGCATTCAAGAAAAATGACTCGAAATTTTCAGCTAAGTTTAGGCCTTCTTGTAATATTTTTAATGTTAACTTATTAACAGCACAATCTTCATCAGGCTAGTGTCCTCAGGATCAATTTGATTTACAGTTCCGGATACCATTTCCATTAAATCCGCTTCGTCAACTTCTTTTTCCACTAATAAACTTTGAACGTCTTCAATAGCCATATCCACAAAATCTTCGCCTCCGATTGATTTAGCAAGTTCTAATATGCCACCAATTTCATTTTGTGACGATTCACGCACGTTTTCTATTTCAATTGAAGAGGGCCATATCTTCTTTCAACACGCATTTAACATTGATGTTTTCAGTTTATAACAGCGTGAGACACTTTTGTTTTCAGGCCATGGAGATGAAAAGAAATACTTTCCAAAACACTGTATCTTTAAGACGGCAAGCTTTGCCGCGGCTGTAGGAGTACAATGTTGTAAAAAGGTTTTTTGAAAAAAACCTTTGCCGCAATTTGTAAATCGTGTTATAGTGAAACTGTATTATGAGATACCGTGTTGTAAGAGGGTTACCTGTACATATTAACATGAGACAAAAAACACTCCTTCCTGTTCACTTTCGAATTTCTCCTATCCTTATATATTTAATTGAATATATTTTTTAATCAAATTTTTTAATAAGCCTTTTCTACTATACATATATGGGACAGGTAGTATCTACGAATCCTTTAAATAAATTAAAATATTTTATTTCTTTGATCCTTTTTAAAATACTATAATTTAAATCCCTCACTCAAACTTGAAATTAATTTCATCTTTACTTTATCCTATTTTTCTTTATAGATGTAATTAGGAGTGTTTACAAAATATTACAAAAAAAAAAAAAAATAGTATAAAAAGAAATGAATTTTAATAAAGGCAATTGATTTCAATGATATTTTTCAAAATATTTATTACTTTCATTTTACCCACTGATCATTTTTATTTTAAAACATACGTCCCATAGAGGTACTTTATTTATTAGAACAAATGTCTAATTCATTGAAACAATTAAAAGAAAGACATATTTGCAAGAATAATTTTTCAATCACAGAAACAGACAGAAGTATTTTTAAGATAAAATAGTTCGATGAACGATTGTGCGTATCATACCTCAATGGATTCTCTGCTTTTTGGATTAAAAATTTACATCGGATTACGATCACGAGTCCGAGATGAAACATCGAAGATAAAAAGACAAAGAGGATATTTTCGAACAGAGGCCGACAGTGTGAAGCGAGTTCGATCAATATTCTCTCTCTTTCTCTCTCTTTCTTTCTCTTTTTCTCTCATACACACACACACACACACACACACATTTTTTTTCCTTCTTCATTTTCATGGTCGACGAACAATCGCCTGTTGGCAAAGCTTGTCGAAACCGAGGTAGTATTTTTTTTACGATATCCGAAAAAATGACCGTAGGCTCGAACCAGGGAAAAAGGAATGATAAAGATAGAAAAGCTAAAAACGTAAGCTAGCAGGTGTCAAATATCTTTGTTTGCTTCGTTAGGGGTTGCTTCGTGTACTTCATTCACACGCTATAACAGTGTTACCTAACTTCCTCTATACTCGTGGAATAGTAAGTGCTATTTAAAGCGTATTTACATAGGATATACTCGCTACCCTTGGCAAAAGATTTCATTGAATAAAACAATGGATTAAAAAGTTAAAAAAAGAAAAGGAAGAACAGTAGAAAACAAGATGGACGTTAGCGCAAACTTTTTTCTATTAACATTGAAACTACTAAGTCAGCTCGCACTCAACGTTTAACTCGACAAATTTCCTTCAACTTCGATATAAATAATCATTCTCGAAATATTACGACAATGAACCAGTTTAAAAACTTACACATTCATCCTATTTCAGTTAATTTCTTTTTTTTTAAGTGACAGATGAGAAACAGGATTCTTCTAAAATATCTATAAACACGTGAATAATTAAAATGTAATTTAGCGGAAAGCTTTTCCAAAATTTCTCTACCTTTTTTTCTTCTTCTTTATCTTGTTCTGCTGTTCGTGAACGTTATCGATTTAATTTATTTCTAAGTAAATTCTCGTTATTTCGTAGAAATGTATCATTCGTTTAAGTTGTCTTTTTTGCATCCACTTGGGTTTCCCGTTTGAAAGGGGACGAAAGGGTTAGCAGTAGGACGTTCAATTACGTTTCCCGTTTAAACTTAAAGACCATTGCAAATGCGTTTGCACTCGTATGGTTGCTTTCTAATTACTCTAATGGATTTAGTGGACACAAGCTTATACATATACATATGTATATGTAAACACACACACATATATACATAAATATAAATTTTACCACGAGTACCATAAAATTTAAATTTCGAAACAAGTCGCACGTGTATACCATTCGAGGAAAGGAGAATCTGTAGACTATAGAGGATTCGATAGCTATGAACTACCTTTCCACGCGTACCGCCCAACTCTCTAGCAAGCCTTTCATGCAACTTCCATAGCCAGAATTTCAATTGTGAAGCAAAATAGTTTGGTTTCGAATAGGTGCAATAATATCGACTGTCCGGCTAAATACTCCACGATAGCGTATGTGAGTAAAGTTTAAACCAATTCATTGTACTAACGATTGTTCTTTAAGTATTTCTATAATTATCTTCGAATTAAACAAAATAAAAATAAAAAATAAACCAATTTGTTATACAGATGGTATAGGTATGTTTAGAAATAAAACGAGTGTTTTTATAAACATGAATAAAATTTATCAATCGTAGAGAGGAGAAAAAAATTGATCTTACGATTCTCAGTGAAATAATTATTAAGGTATATATATTTATTCAGTGATATAATTAGGAGAGAAAGAATAAAAACAAATTGTCAATTCGCAACTGTTACTCAGAAATACAAGAATTTTGAATAGAAACAGAATTCGTTGAATAGGACGTTAATTGCAAAGATAAGAACCAAAAGAAGAGATAGATAATATTTGAAGATTCTGAATTGGAGGATCTTCGTTAGGTGAGAGTCGCGATTTTTCACGATAGATAGTAGGATCGAGCTTTTGGAGTTTTAGTCGGGTTCGATATCGATAAAGTAGCACTCTTTCGAAGAGACAAGAACGCACTTGCTACCAAAGTACCACTAGCTACGAGAGTAACATTCGGTTCCCAAGCACGTATTGGCACCCGTGCTTGCATCTAAATCTAAAGAAAGAAAAAGAAAGAAAGACAAAGAACTGATGCATCGCACATTCACCCTTTTGTCCTTCTTCTTTTTCGTTGTTTTTTCTTTCTCTCTCCTTCTCCCAAGATTTGCTTGCATCTTCGAGCCACTGAACGATATAATAGCGAAACTACACCCATAGATATTCTCGATCCTTCGAAAAGAGAAAAAAAAGTTGTATCAAAAAGTCTTTTCTTCTATGAGAAGAAAAAAGATGAGAAAGTTCTAAAATTCTAAAACATAAAGAATCAGACAGAAGTCTATAACATTTTATTTCGTGTATATGCGTGTATTTCATACTTATTGCATACCATACACGTTATTACTACGAATTAAATTCGTCGCAGATGCACCTGTTATACAATTCGCATGAAATACAACGAAACACTATATACACGATTATGTTATACCGTAAGTTGTGCTGAAAATCTACCGTATTTTTGATTGAATAAAATCAATGGTAAAATAAATAAAAACGGGATTACTCACAGCAAGTAAATTTTTAATCGATACTAATCGAAGTTAAAAAATATTGAGACAATATTATAAAGTTTAAAACGTTTTTCTCACGGATATTTCTAACACGTTTCAAAATCGGCAAAATGTTGTGAAGAGACAGAAAGAGAGAGAGAGAGAGAGAGAAATTACGATGAAAAGACACGTCGCGATAAACTCACACGTTCACGTTCATACTACATCTCGTTGCTTCGTATTTGATTTTAATTTAATGAACTGTCGATGTTTGCACACACGTATTTTATGTCGATTCTCAATGCTTCATTATTACAAAAATTAGCGAACAAAAGCTAACTAAACTAAAATCGAAAATGTTACGAAATTTCCTGTATGTTAATTTTAAAACAATAGGTATTATTTACTCGTCATGTTATTTAGTTTATTTGAAAAATATGTTCAATGAAATGTTTGATACATACACAGTTATCAGAGAAATAAATTTAATACGAAAATGAAAAAGAGAGAGAGAGAATCGTTATAAATTCATTAAATTTTGTCAGGAGATCGAAAGTCTCTTCCATTAATTCAAATAATCAAGTTTTCGACATATTCACGATCTTGAAATGTACCACATTCGACTAATATTCCTCCAGGAAAGTTCTGTCGACAGTAATATCATCCTATGTTTGCATGTTAGCGAAATGGCTAACCCATTTAATGCTGTTTATTCTGTTATTCCAATAGAATTAAATGAAATCGGTAGTTCTAGGAATCGCGAATGATAAGTTTTCAAATGCATTTAGTACGCGTGCTGTGTAATAATAAACAATGATTCGTCGGTATGCGAGAAATGGTCAATCAACTATTCGTATAACTCGCGCTTATAAACCAATTCGTTTTATCTTTCCTAATGTATATTTCAATATGTCAATCGAGTCAACGAATCTCCGAGTATAGTTCCTGGTACGCGATGAGATAAAACGATACAAGCATGTCTTTGTTCAAACAAGCGTTACTTCGCTATTGAACATACTGGTTCTTCTTCATAATCGCTCCTACTTTATTCTTAATCCTTAAATAATCACGATTAAAAGAAAAGAAACTCAAAAATACTTTTATATGAATGATACACTACGTCTGTGTTTGTCTGTAGACGATTGATTCATGGAAAGAAAAAAAAATTAAATATACAATTCGATCCTTTTTTCATTTTACATCTATATTAGACCAAAGATTGAACAATAAATTTAACAAAAATGATTTTTATCGTTACGTTCAAAATATAACGTAATACGTTGATAAAATATTTGTTATTAAATGAAATAATGAAGAATCATCATTGGACAAAGAAAACACACGTACAATCAATTATATAAAAATTATTTTAGTCTTCATATTTAAAATATAACATTGAACGTTAATAAAGTATTAATTATTATTTAAAAAAATGCAGCGATTTGTGGTACAATAAAGGTAACGACCATGCAGTCAGACAGGAGCGTTGTACGTATTTATACAGGTACAAGCAGGTAGAGCGATTATCAGATTTATCGTTTGGCCGCGAGTGGAATCGTTCGGGCAAGTAACGTCACAGTGGATGAGGGTATTTAGACATCGTGCGGTGCAACGATGGCTAGATAAAATATTTCCTATCACGTGGTCGCGTCGCGGACGATTTACAAAAAATGAATTTCCGATCAGACGAGCAATAGGTTGTACATCGATCGATCCTACGAATCGGTTCTCCTCTCTCATACGGGTTTTAAACGACCAGCGCAGAGGAAATATTTATTATTTGTAGCACGCTTGAATTTTTTAATCCCCGTGGCACTGCTGATCACTGATTGGCTTAAATCTTTTCTGCTTCAAGCTTCGATCTGCTTCGATCGCATTTGTAAATAATCGATCGCGAAGCTAACCTTTTCGAAGATCGTTCTCGCGATTTCATTCACGACGATACAAATCTTTATTTTATTTTATTCCATGCATAAATTAGTGTACGATTAATGAATAAACAAAAAAAACATTGAATCATTCATTTAATTTATTTGGTCCTATATATATATATATATTAGGGTGGGTCAAAAAAATGAATTATTTTTTTTTTTTAAGTGCTTTACAAAATTCGTCTAGCACATTTTTCTGTACAATTAATAAATAATGAGGTATGAATTTTAATCTATTGAACTGAAAAAAAAATAAAAAACTGCAATGCGGAGGATCTTCCTATTAAAATTAAGAGCTCATATTTGGTGAGAATTGTTTTAAGGTGTCTAGCAACCTATTTTTCCGTAGCACTTGAAAAAAAAAATAAGTCATTTTTTTGACCCACCCTAATATATATATTAGAATCCTTATTTACATCATTTTGAAAGTTTTTCTCCCGCCCTCTAAAGTTCTTTTAAATATATAAAAAAAATCCTGTAAATTTTGAGCTTTTAACTTTAATATTAACACGTTCCCACTATTCGGGGAAAAAAATGATAAAATTTCATAATATTTATATGTTATGGCCGAAATTCCTCAACTAAGAGTCCTCTGGCAATTGGTTTATACTATGAAGTGGAGAATAAAGGGTTAGGTTAAGGTGTAAAATAAAACACGTGATTGAGCCAACCAAAGAAACAATGCCTTTTTTATTGGCTCGTCAGGGAAAAGCCTTGCGGCATAAAAACCCTGGATGAATACTTGATTATACAATAAGAAGGTACCACGTGGTGTTACCACGAGGGAAAATACCGTCGATGTGAAATATATATATATTGGAAAGATCTCACCTCTCGCACTCCGCCAATATTGCGATCACAACCTTAAGGGTTGTGATGTAGAATGGGCTCACTTTCACGAGTCTTGAAGATTAGGAGATTCTCTTCGTTGTCCTTTGTGAATTCTTAAAGCCTCTATAATCCCTCAAGATGTGTAGTCGTAGGCGTCCGGTGAAGAATAGAAAGAGTGCCTCTTTGTCCTGCCCCAGCAGGACGTAAGTACTAAGGCTATGAGAAGTGGGGATGCGAGAGGCGGGGGTAGCTAGAGAAGCGCTTCGATAGTTACTGGTGGTTGATCGATGCTCGCAATGAGTATCGATCTAGAATCCCAATCGATGGAAGTGGACGCGCGCGAATTTCGAATACCGCTAATCACTGTACGATCCTTTCGGATCGTACATTATAGACTTAATGTATATAGAAGTAATGAACTTAAAAATTTTTAATTTAAAGGATGTACCATATTTCAAACAGATTCATCAATTTTTGCCAAAATTTATGATTTTTATAAGCATTATTAAAAAAAATTGCTTGTATTTTTCATTACAAACTTTGGCGACTCGGGGGAGCGTGTTATTATTACTATTTATTGTAAGAGCTTAAAATTTACAGGAATTTTTTTTTATATATTTAGAAGATATTTAGGGGGTGGGAAAAAAATTTTAAAATAATTTAAATAATGATCATCTTAATATATGTAAGTCACTTAATCTTATATAATATAAACGACTAATTTGGAACTAAGCCAAATGGATGACACCGGTGCAAGTACACCGATTATGAGGATTAGCGGCATTCGAATTGTAAATGCAGGTAGAACAAATGGTAGTATACCGTATGGTCGGTGCTGAACGTTATAAACTTTAACGGAGATCACCGGCCTGGTAAACGATGTTTCGTTGCTTTCTCGTTCACAACTGTAGAACGATTTGCCAGGCGCAAACGACTGTCCACTAGCTAATTAATCGCTTAGCATCGTTACACGTTTCGGTTAATATTCAAAATTGTTACCGTGGGACGAACGACAACGTTGATACTAATTTCGACTCGGCCACTGTTCTTGCGTACTCGTCAAATATGATAAGCTCCAAAAGAAAGGTGGGAAAGAATAACACGCGAATGTGTGCACATGATTAGGACCTACTTGTTTCACACAAAGTTTGATAAATAAATTTAAAAAATGAAAATATGTTTTTTCGTTTTTTTTTTTTGTATATTACTAACATAAAGTAATACGAATATTCTTAATCGAAAAAAAGAAAAAAAAACACACGCTTATGTATATTTAATTAGAAACTACTAACAATTATAATAATCTTTTTTATACAGCCAAGAATATGACAAAGAAATTTAAAGAATAAACAAATTTCTAATATTATTATAATATCATTTTTCATTATTTTTTTTATTACCAATATAATAAGAATGCTCGTAAAAAGTTGAGAAAACAAATATAAGATGTAGCAGAAAATTATCCAACCAGGCAAATTCGTCCATCTGGATGAAGAAAAGTTTCCGGAAAAGATAGAACAGAATAGAAAAAGTAAGAAGGAAAAGAAAAAGAAAAATAATAAGATGAAGAGAAAGAAGATGATGACGAGAAGGAGGATCAGGAGGAGATGAATGAGACCTTCGAAAGATGCCGTCGAAGAAGATAACGTTTTCGATGAGCTTTTACTTTGACGATCCGGTTTATAATACTGTGTCCTTCGGAAGAGTTTCAAGCCGTAGTTATATATATGGTATATACACATAATACATATATAGTAGTAAGTTGAAAGAGAAGAACAAACAATCGATCCATTCATTTCTCTCTCGTATCAACACAATTTACCTCTTAGAGCCAATTTCGCATATTGCCGGAAGGTGAATCTCTCTCTCTTTCTTTCTCTCTTTCTCTTTCTATGTTACTCTTTCGCAACTAAAGCTTGGCACGCAAGACAGACACGACGTGCAACGAGTTTGTCGAGAGGGATGCGGATATTGCGTGTGCGCTTCTCTTCGCGAAGTAAACATCGAAAGATAGAAATGGAGATGTAACCAATAAACAAAGAGAGAAAGAGAAAGAGAAAGAGAGAGAAAGAGAGAAAGAGAGAGAACTGAAGAAGAAGATATAGAATCTCGCAATGTAGCCGACTGTCGGTTAACTTACTTTAAGTGTCTAAATGTAGAGTCGCTCGGTGGGTAGCCGGCACGTTAACTTTATCGGAACTCGTTTTAGCGAATTGCGATTAGACGACGACGACATTCTATGTTGTCTCTCCCTCAGGGCCTTCTCCGACGGCCCGGGAATTGGACGAGAATTAGGCTGCGTTAATTTGAAGTTAGATTACGAATCTAGAGGTTCTTGCGAATAGGATATGTTCTATTCTCGTTTAGACAGTATAAACTCTCATCTGATATCGTTAACTTCGTTTCACAAATTTTAGGCATAATCATTCAAATATACGCTTTTAATTATCTTTTCTCGATTTTATATGTATATTGTAAGTATAAATTAAATTATTTTTCTTTTACTGTTTAGTACTACTTGACAATTATTTTTAGAAACAAATGATTATTTTTGTTCAGATGTTTTATTTCATTAACTTCATTTCCGAACGATTTGACTACCATTTTTCTTGTTTTAATATATTTCGTAAGTAAAAGAAATGGAAAGAAATTAAAAAATCGATTCCTTTTCTTTTTGGCCACGTAACTAGTCCCGAAACGCATTATTCCGTGAAGTAGGTGTAGTGTAGCCTGACGACTACTCTTAGAGATGAACGACGAAGTTACCACGAAAGGAAAGAAGCGGTTTGAAGATGGAAAAAGGCCAGGGGCGATACACGACAAGTCCATTTCGCTTTCAGAGACTCCTTTACGTCTGGAGAAATAAATTGACCTACACAGAGGAATACCACCGTGTGATTAGGATCACAAACTGTAACTGTATGACGTTAAAATAGTCGTCGTAGTAACGCTATAAAGACACACATATAAAACTGTAAGGGAGAAATGAATTAAGAAATGTCATTGATAAGTAATGTAAGATATCATCTAAAATGTTAGAAAAAAAATTAACGACGTTATAATAATCAATACTTCTCTCAAATGCCATGATATATTTTCTATTAGAGCCATGAGAAATGTCACAAATTGAGCCATATCGAGAAATACGAGTTGACCTCAATTACTTCGTATTTCCTATGTCCTGATTTTCGAACCGAATACACACTTACTTATACTCATCTAGTTGAAATTCGTAAGTAGTTAAAGACTCGTGCAAAAGTCATGAGTTAAAATTGACGGACCATTAAGAACTGGAGCATGGTTAGATAACCTCGTAGTGTTAGCTATGCACGAGTTTAATTACATTGATGAATTACGCAAACTCTATCCCTTTCTCTCTCTCTCTCTCTCTATATATATATATATATATATATATATATATATATATATATTTCTCTCTCTCTTCTTCTCTCTTTCTCATTCTATCTTTTCTGTCTATCTATCTCTCTTATAACCAAGTTCAACGGAGACAACGGATTCATCTTCATCGCGAATGCGAAGTTCCTAGAATCGATACTCCTGAGAATTTCTTGGTTCGTATCATTAACCGGCACCTGCAACGTAAAGCTTCGCTCGATTACCGAAAATCGATTGATTACGTTACCCCACGCATTCAAAGTTTTTATTAAAGTTAAGTCAATTTCAAATCTAGGTAACAGGGAATATCAATGAAGTTTCAATTAGAAAATTATCTCAAAAATTTATCAAGAAATATATTCTGTACACGCCGATGATTGAATGTACTTCTTTCTTTTTTTCGAATAGATTTATCAAATTTGAAATGATAAAATATTAGCAAATATAAGTAAATAAAATATCGATTATAACATATTCATATAACCATAATTTTCTCCTTATTTTTTGACGAATTAATTTACATCGGTTATTTTAAAGATATTTATATATATTTTTTTTTTCCAAATATCGTGTTTCTCTAAATTTACGTAGAGTTTCCAAGCTCTTGGTCAGTAGTGCATATATACATAGATAGATACAGGAGCTTGATGTGGAAAATTGGTCTGGCACAAGTTCCACACTCGATTTGTTGAAAAGCGTGAAAGGTAAACGCGACACCGGGGGCAGTTCTCGTCGATATTTCCCCAGGACTGTCGGCCGGCCTAATTGAAATCGTCAGGCCTTTTATCACGCTAAACAAATGACGGTAAAGTCAGAGAGCGTGGAACTCATTACGCGTCGCGGAATCATAGAATGCGGAATAAGAGAGAAAGAGTGAGAATAAGAGAATAAGAGAATAAAAGAAAGAGAGAGAGAGGGAAACAGACAGAGATATTCGAAAGAGCTCGATAGGAAATTCGCAATCGACTACTGCGAGGATGCGGAAAAGCCTTCTTGTTCTTTCAATGGATCGACTAAAACAAAGGGAAACCATATAGAGATGCCGATGAGACAATGAAAGAGGAAAAGGGGGAAGGTTGGGGGTGAAAGGTTGAAACACGTACAAGTTTAGCGCATCCTCATACACGATATCCGATCTCAGCTTTGATCTCAAAAGCAGGGGTATGACTGCCTCTCCAAGGTGCCTGTATCTAATTTCGCCAAAGAAGAAAGAAAGAAAGAGATAAAGAGACAGAGAAAAAGAAAAATAGAGAATACTCCTACGCGAATTCATAGGAACGCCACCTGAAAATTTCCAACTACTGTCTTGTTTCTATCGACTATGAGACATGGTCGTCTCTTCGAATTTCGATACAAAAAAACGAAAAACTTCTTAGTACGGTACGTTTTTTGAAAAACTCTAGAAATGGGGGTTCGTGAAGAGTGGAGTGAAGTGTTGGTTGGTTGGCTGGTTTGTATCGCGCATGCCACGGAAGCTTATTCCATGATTTCGGATAAAATTCACGAAGTAGATACTCTCTCTCGATATCGAACTAAAGGAAATATTGTTCGATATTGTGGATTATACGCTACGATACTTGGATATTGGATTGAGTCTGTATATTTGACCTTTTAAGAAATATCTATATACATACACATATTTGTATTTAAATATAGAAATAAAAAGGAGAAAATTATAATAATTTGGAAAGCGACTAGAAAGTATTTCGATTTCGAAATTTAAGATAACTCTAGAAGTTAGTTGTCGTAAGAGAAAAGCTAGTTGGCCGAGTCAATTTTCTTTCAACCAAGGTATTCTCGTGACTTTCGTATAGTCGAAAAGAGGTCCGTCCGACCTAATTTTCCAAACTTCATGGAAACGCGTCTCTTTGATGACCTATTTATCGCAACGTACTCTAGTAGGATAAACATTTTGTTTGAGAGATATGAAGAATGCAAATTATTTTGTAAAATTAATTTTAATTATATCTTCTTATTTTTCTGCTGTTTTTGAAATAAAAGATATTAAATAATAAATTAATATTTAATTAGTAAATATTTTATAAAACTTTTGAGTTAATATAATATTATAATTAAATAGCTAATATTTATAAAAGGAAGAAAATCATATTAAATTAATATATCGAATTATATATTTAAGATACTGAAAGTACTCGTATTAATGAAATTAAAATAAATTGAAAATATTGACTTAAGAAATACCAGCTAAATATGTAATAACTAATAATAATAAAGTGAAAGAGACAATAAAGAAACACATAGGAAGGAAAAAAAGATATAAGAGAGGACACAAGTTGAATCTTCTGACTTCTTTGAAGACTCAGTTGCAACTGTTCTATCCTAAGGTATTCCCAACACTTAACATTATTTATGCTTCGCTCGTGGAGGTCGCGAAAGCGAACGAGGGTGGCGGCACGAACGCAGAAATACTACTTTCGGAACTTGGAGAAGTTCTGACGGAAACCACCACGAGCTTGGCAGAGCGGAAATTTATGGATTTTGTTTGGTACCTTCGTCTAGACTAGGACCGAGCTTCGATTTATGATAGATTTGAAAAAGTATCGGATAACGATGATAAGAGGATGAATAGATGGCTTTCTTCGATTTTTCTTTTCATGCCGTATGTGATAAGAAAAATAAAGAAAGTAATTTTCTTTACGAGTTCAACAAGAATTGACAAAAATATTGAAGTTTAAAACGCGTAACTTTTTATTTTCCCATACACATGTTATTCGTGCTTATTTTTTTAGAAACATAAAAGCGTATCAATTTAAGATACATTCAAGAATTTTTTAGGAGTAATAGAAACGCAAACAAAAGGGCTTGGAGAGTAAGAAAATCTGGAATCAGAAAAAAGCAGCTTATGTCAGCATCAAAGCTAACGCCTGAGGTCCAATGTGACACACGGTGATGCGTGAGAAAGCTGTTTTATAATAGAAATCGTTATCCTGGTGCGCGCAACGTGGTATCGAAGAAGTCGCAAAAGCCTTCTCTCTCACCTTGGCTCCATAGTGGATTTCTCGAAATAGTAGAAGAAGAAGAACAAGAAGAAGAAAAAGAAAAGAGATAGAGAGATAGGAAAAGGAAGTTTTCCACAAGACGGCCGTAAGTTCTTCCTTCTATTCCCATTCCGCAAGTACACAGTGTACCTCCTTTTTCATTTTTTTTTGTTTTGCTCTTTAGAGTTCACGTTGATACTATTCGAAGGAACAATCCCGCAATCTCGAAGGACACAAATGCGAGAGCCATTCTTCTTCCTTGTCATTCGAAGAAGAAATAGAAGAAGAAGAAAATATGAAAGATGAAAAGAACGATCTGATATAAAAGTATAATTATTCTATGAATTTCGATCAATCGTGAATTCTCCTTCTACTTTAGAAATGTTGATGAAAAACGTTCAAAGAAATAAGTACTAATGCTTATATATGTATATATGTAAGTTGTTAAATAGGATTTATCGCAATGGTCACGCGACCACGAAAACGTCGACTTATTGCTTGACATAACACCACTGCTCGTTTTCCTTGAGGCTTTTAAATTATCGTCCAAAAAGTAGGTCGAACAGCCGTCTAATTCCACTTCTCCTTTTCGTCGCGAAAAGAATAGAAAACTTATGGACATGAAATGGTTGGAAAGGCTATCCATTATGGGATAAATTTTTCAACGACTATGAAAAGGTTGGATGTTTGACTTGAATAATTTACATGAATAAAACAAGAAAGGAAAAAAGGAAACATAATATATACCGAAAAGTTCTCCTTTTGTGTAAATGGTATAATCGAGGTCGGACTGGTTAGTTTTAATTAGGGTTCAACATTTTCTAATGATATGTTGATATCAAACAAATCATTCCGTATAAAAAACATAATTAACAAATAATATTTGTTCTAACGGATACCACTTCTGAATTGGTTGACTTATTCTCTTATGTATCGGTCCATCGTAAATCCCGTTCATAACATTATTGGTAACGCCGTAGAGGCCGGCAGTTAGTTTACCTCGTTGGTGATCTCAGTTAACCGCGTCAGAGGGACTTAATTACATTTCTCTCCCTAACTAACATAATCTATCTCCGCCTCCCGATAACCAAGCAGCGTCTGTCAGTTTCTCTGAAACTGCTGTCAGAAGGAGAGACTGGTTCGAGCTAATTAGTTAATGTTCCATTGCAAACGAAGACTTCAATCTTCTCTCTCTCGCGCGCACGCACGCACACACATACATACATATATACTTTCTCTTTCACTCTCTCGCTCACAGACTGTCAACGCTTTCATCCGGAGTAGCCGCTAATGTTCAGTCTACCAAGTTCAAGAGAAAGAGGATTGAAATAGGGTTTCGTTGATAAATCGGGGAAACCAAAGCTACGTTCACGTATCGTACACGCTTACGTAAGTGTAAATACATTCATGCATACGTGAGACGTACAAATATCATTGCAGTGAAGCTTAATTGAGCATCGTTTAACGATACCACACGCGTAAAGTGTTAGAATCACACCAACGTAAAATGAATCATTTTACTTTCTCCTACGATCTCGTTCAAACAACAAATTAAAAAAGTTTCGGAATCGTTTGTGTTCATTTCATTCAACTTCGAAATTTGTTAATCTTGATCGATAAAACAAAAGAAAGAAAATAATAAATAAAAATCAGTATATGTGTGCAGGTATTAGATACGTTCGAAGTGTAATTATTTTAGTTTCTGTTTCTCTTTGTGCTAATAGACTAGATTTATTTTTATACATTTTATTTCAATAATTTTTATAACAGTTTTATTAATATATAGAACTAATGTCTAGAATTTTCCATACATCGTTGAATTGTTGATCAACTGACCTTACACACGCACAACTACCTAACTCTGGAACCTTCGATATTCTTCGTTCAGGAACACACACACACACACAAGTAACATACTTTAGAACCTTCTACATCCTCTCTCATATTTGTATTCCTACATCTACATATATATATATATTATAGATAGGTATTCCAAGTACAGTAACTTGGAAGTATGCACATTTTGCTCAGTTAGCGTCCAAAATGTTACAATTTGTCGTTGCGTCATGTATATGACCTGCACACATACTGATTTTTTTTGGTTCTATCTATCCGTTCCGATCCAGTAATGTTCTATTCGATTTTCTAGGAAATTTCTCCCGTTAGAACAGATACACCTATGTTGTCGAGTACGTTATTATCGGTTAGTACCTATGTAAATGTGAATCGTTATTTCGTTCGATCGAGTACGATTGATTGATCCCCTTCAAATGAGTTTTACGTTATTTCTCTCTCTCTCTCTCTCTCTCTCTCTCTCTCTCTCTTTCTCACTTCAATTTTTTTTATTTTTTTTCTAATTATTTTAACGAAATAGAAAGAGAGTATGCTCTAAAATTGGTCAGCTTTATTACAGGATGAACGAGCAATTGTAATAGAAATGGGGTTCGTCGATATCGATCGTTTACGACGATTACCAAGCGTTCGTTCAACATGAGCTTCTCTCCGCGAACCTTGCGTCGTATCAAAGGACGCATTTAATTAGCACCTAACGCAGCGTTCCTCCCACCCCTTTTTCTCTTTCTCTCTCTCTCTCTTTCTCACTCTATCTCTCTCTAGCTTTGCTCCAGCACACATTTTGGGTATACACTACTAAAAGGAAGGAGTGGAAGGTATATCGGGTGTCAAATTAAATTTACACTAGACGTCCTTTGACCGTTTCTCAAAGTTTCCACTCTCATGGAATTTCACTATATCTTTCTAACCGATAAATTTTCAACTTATTCTTTTTCTTTTCTTTTTTTCTGTTTCTTTTTCTTTTTATTACAACTTCCATTACGGATCTGATCGAACATAAATCATCGAACTTTTGAGATTAATTGGTTGTAAGTAATGTCTACTCTAAATTTTGGGGAGGAAAACAGAAGGAAGATGAAAGGATAAAGTACTTTTTCCTCTTTTTCTGTTCTTTTTTTTTGTTTTTGCTTTGAACGCAAACTAAAAGAACAAGAAAATTGTTCGTTCGCAAGTGGAACCGTTTGTATATTTATTTTTTTATTTTTTTTGTTTTTTTTTTTTTGTTTTTTACGGTGAAAAGCTAGAATAGAAGACGGAAGAGGGTTGCGATCGTGAAAGTTTCTCGCGGGAAAAGAGAAATGTGTCGGGACTTAAGAGAAACAAAGAACAGACTGTCTCGCAGCGGCCGGCACGCATATGTCCTTCGTACTTTCTCCCCCAATGAGAAAATGCTGAAGGTACCAGCGTCGTGAGGTAGTGCCAAGCTTCGAGTGAAGGAAGACAAATAAAAGGAAAACGAGGGGGTTATCGTCTATCGTGACAAAGGCGTTAGGAGTTTGCTAGAACAAATGTTTCAAACCGGCTCAGTCTTTTATTGAATCAAGAAACTCGTTTGTCTTATCTTTTTTCCTCCGTTAAAAAAAAAAAAAAGAAAAAGACAAAAATTACAAATTACTTGTAAGTTTATAATTGATTATTCGTAATTCTTACTATATTTATTGGGTCAATATTTAACTTGTTGCCATGTAACAATTTATGAAACTTGTGATATTCTTCTTGACATAAATATGAGAAACACGGGTTAAAAAATTATTATTTATAGTGAAGAATATATTAATTATATAATACTAAAATAAAATAAATGACTACATTTAAAAATTGTCTTACAAAAATGGTATTATTATCGTATGACTAAAGAAGAAAGATATAATTAAAAGTTCACGTAGACACCGACTGTGAGCTTTATGTTAGGTTATGTTCAGTGGTACATATTATATTAAAAAAAATAAAATAAAATAATAAACAGATAAGAAAAAATTTAATTTCCTGTTACTCTACCTAGGTGAAACGTGATTGTATCATCGAGGGTCGAGTGGAAGAAAATTTCATTTCCCCTCGTAAAACTCGGCCGAGGAAGAAAAAAAAGAGAAAAGAGGAAGAAGAAGAAGAAGAAGAAGAAATATGCTTATGTACACTCCGGAAGAAACAGGTATACTTGAAAGTTCTTGGAACGAAACTTGAGAGAGTCAGCCGTCGCCGGCGCATTCAGTGTACTTTTAAAACTACGATACTGTGCACTTTACACAAAAATTCTTATGAAATAGAATTAAAAGTCGAGTACTTCGACCGTCATTATTCCGGGTCAAGAAGAAGAAAAAAAAAGAAGAAGGAGCCCTTTTTTCTTAATCTCTATCGGATAGATTAAAAAGTAGAAAGTACGAATAGTACGGGACAGAAATAACACTATAAATTCAATCGATATCAACGATATGGAATTATAAAAGCAACGAAATGTTGACAAACGATTATGTTATGTATTGTAGAATTTTATTTAATACTATAAGTTAATATCAATAAAAAGTCTAATCTGTTTGAAAACTCGTTAAATTAGTTGAAACTATGAGATTCTGTTTTTTCCCTCTCGTGGTTCGATAAAATATAAAGGGATAGGTCTTTTAGCGAGAAAGATCGAAGTAAGAGGAAAAGAAAGAAAGAAAGAAAGAAAGCTACTGCAAGATTTCCGAAGAAAAAGGCTCTTTCTCTCAATTCGAATTGTCCAACTTGAAAGCTTATAAAAACAAATGCGGAAATTACAATCGAAACTCAAGCGGCGAGCATGAACATTGTATGAAAAGCTAGCAATATGCTAATTGGATGATGAAAATTAGTGAAACTGAAAATGATCCGGAGGATGATGAATTCAAATTCTTTTTCATCGAGTTTGATGAGCTTTGGGGGTAAAGAATGCTCCGTTGTATTTCATTCTTATCAAACAACTTTATAATTTGCAATATAATTAATTTGTCCAATATAAATTCATAGAATTTTATCGTTATGATGTAAAACATACATGAGAACATTTCCTCATTGCGTTTCAACCAAAATGCTAAGAAAAAAAAAATGTTAACGCGTCACTTTCAACTTATTTTTTCCAACAAAGTTTTCTCTTTCTATACTTTTCTACATTTTTGTTCGTTCGTATAAAGAAGAGAAGAAAACGTTGGAATTTAGTATCACTACTGCATTTTTTAGCTACTACCAAAGGTAGATATCTTGCTATCTCGCGAATGTAATATTTAGCTTTTTAGTAAATGAAGTAAACTCGATCTCGGTCGTAAATAATGGCTGCAGAATTTAATCAGAAAAATCTTTTTACCTTTTTTATCTCTCATTTGTTGTTCCTTTTGTTGGAATGACAAATTAACTTACAAGATAAATAATAATTCTTTTTTCACTGTCGATTGATAAAAGAGCAAACTTTCCGGGAATAAAAATAAAGAAAGTAAAGAAGACAAAAAAAACCATGAAAATAAATTCTCATTTTGAAAGGAAGAAAGTAGAATAGCGTTTGGACCGGTCGCGATGAGCATTGAAAAAGCTTAGCGTTGATCGTGAAAGGACGTAAGGAAAATGCGGTTTGAAGGTGCATTCGCGATGTTACTTGCTTTTGCATCCTCGAAGAGGTTGCACTTAGCGTCTTAGGTTGTTACTTTTTTCCTTGGATGAAGAAAGGAAGGGAAGATAGGTAAAGGTGATGCTGTCTGATGGTGCTGTGAGTAAAAACGGAAGAAAGAAAGAAAGAAAGAAAAAGAAAGAGAGAAGGAAATAGAAGAGCAAAGAAAAAAAAAGAAATAGAAGTAGTAGAAGAAGAAGAAGAAGAGCGAGGTCGAGGTTTTAGCGAACATCTGCCAAGCAGGCTGATTTCTAGCCAACGATAAGACCTCGAAATGCAGCCGAGCCGTGCATCAGGGTATAACCGCGTCGGAATTCATTAGTTAACTCCGCGGAACGTTCGTGGTAGTGATGATGATCGGAGCCGCCATATTCAGTGACTCTTCTTTTCGTATCGCAAACCCTATTCGCGCGCTGCACTCGGAATAATATCGTGTTCAAGAATTCAACGAACGCCGGCAGAAATTCACTGCTTTTAATGAGAAAACAGGAAAATGTTTTCTAAAAAGAAAATAAAGCTCCACCGACTTACCGAATTAAACGTGAAAATGTTTCAAATTGAGAAATCTATGGCTTGAATTTTTTCATATAATTATTATGTCACAATTCCGTTGATAAAACAAAACAAAAACGATCGCACGTTATCACCAACTATTTGTTTGCAATTTATTTTTTATCCAACAATTTGAACACATTTTCTAGCTGATTGCGATCGATCTATCGTATTGCCATCAGAAATAACATATATATCTTATAATTTTGTATCATGTTTATATAATATTCTATCTTTCTCTCTTGTCAGTAATAAAAAAGAAAAGTACATATTCGTATTCCACGCTTCGACGAAATGAAGCTTCCCCTAATCTAAATAGCTTCCGATTGATTTCTGCGAAATAACTAAATGGATTTATGTGGATAACACGGTCTGCAGTTAACACATTGGTATTGGATGACTTATACGATATGCGTAATGTGTATTTTCTACTAGGAATCGGATGACGTAAAAGTACGTAATTCTGATTTTCATCTATTTACCTTGGGAATATAATCAAAAAACACTATAAATGAATACATACATTTTCAATTTTCGATTTACTATTTTCGAGTTGACTATCTTGGGATTTCATATCGAAGAAAAACGCTTTAACAACTATGACTACCTTACAATTTTATACATCATAAGAATTATAGCTGATTAAATAAGTAATTAAGGGGGTATTCTGGTCTAGAGGCATGAATTTTAGGTACTTTTTCAAGTGTAATAACAAAAAATCGAATAATATTTTCACTATCTATAATGTTACAAAATATTCATTAATATTTCGAGAATACATGGAAAATAAAAATAGTAAAAAAATTTAAAATTGAAAAAGATATAGGCTGATGAAGTGGGGGGTCCCAAAAAAACGGCGCGCGGCAAATGTCAAGATTGTAGCTCTCCTGGTAATATGAAATAAAAAATTAAAACGGATTATTAATTAAGAATAATGCCGCTATCGTTCAAACTAAAAGAATTGAAAAAAGTTTTTTTTTTCGCTAAATTACAGCTGTTTACATTATTTTTACCACCTTTTTTACTTTTCCGAATTTTTTAAAAATAGTAAAAATTGAAAATTTTGCAAGATTTTAGTTTGCACGATAGAGTTAAATGCATAGAGAAGACTCTTACCAAATTTCAAGCAAATCGGTTTAGTAGAAATTGAGATATCTATACATTTGTGGAAAAAAAAAACAGTTTCGAGAAAAACGCGTTCAAAGTTTCGCGTAATAAGGGTAGGATATAGGATGTCGCGTCACTACAACAGTTATATCTCCGAAAATAAATTGAATTTTGAAAAATCCTTTTGAGGACATATTCTTAAAAGGTTAAGCTTTGAAAATATGAGAAAAAAATCGATTTTTTCAAATTTCTAGACCAGAATACCCCCTTAAAAAAAGAATTATTGTTATGCCACCTTTTCAAAAGTACATGTTTGATAATACCATTAAATTCGAGAGTAAATTTCAAAAATCGAAGAAAAAAGAAAATGACAAACGGAATTAGCTTGCGCGGTCACTTATCTCGAACTTACAATCGGTTACCTGAATCGTGCGATTGTACCTACTACATCAATATGAGGTTCGCGAAGTAATGCGCGTTCAGTGGGTGCGACCGCGTGCCGCGGAAGAAGCTGAAACGCATGCGCCGAATCCTTTAGTAAATTTATCTCTCTTGCTCTCAATAAGTTTACCTCTGCATCTCGTTCGGATGACTTCGTCAGGAGCCACGAGCATCGTCGGGTATACTCGGGTGCAGTGTTCGAGTGGTGGGGATTTGAACGGACATGTTGTGTGCGTAATGCTGGATAGGTAGTGCCGTGGGGTAGTGTTGGTAGGGGAGTTGAGAGGCGGAGGGATGGTTCGTCGGTTGGTGTAGTTATCGTCGCTACGTTATACTCCCGTCGTGTGAGAAAGAGAAAGAGTGAGAGAGAGTGTGAGTAGTGAGAAAGTGTAGGTGGATGGGAAGAGTGGGGAGGGATTTACTAACACATAGAAACGGACGATGCCACTCGAGCGAATATCCCCGCTCCGATGTTCGCGGCAGTCCGACGCCGGTCGCGTAGCTAGCATGGCTGGATTTTCTCGCAGTTTTTCGCCGGTTCTCCCGTGGTAAAGAAAGAGAGAACGAGAGAAAGAGAGATAGAGGTAGATAGACGAGACACGTAGTAGCAGCAGCAGCAACAGCAACAGTACAGAAACTCGCGTTGTATTCGATAACGCATTCCTTTCGTTTCGTTCTATTCAGTCGTTTGTCGTACATCCTAGCATTAAGACATTTGCTTTTTATTGTATTATTCGAGATAAGCACAAAGAAAGAAAAAGAAAGAAAGACAGACAGACTGACAGATACAAAGAAAAGAGAGAGAGAGAGAGAGAGAGAGAGAGAAAGAAAGAGAGAGCTAGAGATGGAAAGAATGAAGTAAGAAAGGAAAAGGAGGGAGAACATATAGGCGATCGAGTCGCGACGTGAGCCAGAACGGACGCCAGATGCTCGAACATAACCTCAAAAGTGAAACTCTGTAGTCCAGTCTCTTACCATTTTCTTACTCCAGCCACGAAAGTTCAATAAATTCATAATACACAAAAAAACCTTATTTCTATGATCTCCCATCTTTCTTTACCACGCGACACGTGCTCGTTCTGCGTGCGTTCCAATCAATCGTTGCTCTTGTTGTCTGATTCCTCGCGTTGAGTATATCTCGTCTTCGTCATTTTCGTCGTCGTTGTGGTGGTTGTCGTCGTAGTCGGTCGTGTCGTCGTCGTTTGTCTTTCTTCTCGCGCGTGTTTATCACTGTGTTATCATAAAGAGAGAGAGAGAGAGAGAGAGAGAGAGAGACAGAGAGACAGAGAGACAGAGATTTGGCTAATTGTCAACTTTAATCGTGTGTATGAAAATTTAAAGAATAGATAAGCGATTTAAAGAGACTAATTGATACTAATTGAAAGATATATATATATATATATATATATATATATATATATATATATATATATATATAAAGGAAAAGAAAAAAGTGTATCGTGTTATTGTATTATAAGTGATCGAAGAAATAAAAAAATTTGAAGATAGAAATAAAGAGAGAGAAAGAGAGAGAGAGAGAGGGATAAAGAATAAAATCAAAAAGAGAAGGAAACGCAAGGATCAATGTTGATCGTGTTTTCTCTTCTTCACCCTGCTCATCCTCTTCCTTACTGTTATTGGATCGTTAAATCTTTGATGTCCGACAAACGGTAGAGGGAGTTTTTGAAGAACTAGTTTCGTGTTCAACGAATCTCGTTGGAATCCTCCTCTCCCCGCAATCTCGTCTCTTAAGTTTCAAACGGTCGTTTACGGTAAGTTTACATAGCTATTATATCTTTATATAATCTTTATTTATGCTTTTTTTAGAACCTTCTTAGTTCTATTTGCGTGTGTATTTTCTAGCCAGTTTGTGGGAAATAAGGATTGATAGTTTATTTTTTCATATTATTATTCTTTTTATTATATTTAGTTTTATTTATCATTTATGCGTTGCATAATCAATTCACGACAGGTTGCAGGAGAGAAGTTTTGTTGTTCTGCTGGAAGGTTTATCGCGTGACATATTCCTGTAACGCATCCGTATAACGCCATGCGTTTCCCTCTAAAGTAAACAAACATCCCAATGTTGTGCTTTTTTATTTCTAGTTAATTTTATCTGCGATATATTATATATGCCCCAAGATAAGCGGAAAGTTATCCTATCTTCAACCCCCTTGACAATCTGAAATTGAATATAAAATTTGATGCGATAAATTTTATTTTGGGTAAGAAATATTTTTAAAAGCTACTCTTCTACTGGATCTATTTTGATTCTATTCGTGTTTTATAATTGTTTTCTTTTTTTTTGTTTCATTTATTTTATAGCGAAGTTTTTTTCTTAGTAAGTGATTTCGTTGTTTTATGTCATATATTTTATTGTAACATCAAAGTAGAAATCTGGATTGGTAATTGTAATAATTGTATATTGTAGAAATTGATATTCTTTTTACAAAATAAAGATCACCAAATTATATAATTTATATTATATTTAACCCTCTGTTACTTTAAAATCAAATACTCGTTTACTTTTTTTTATTAATTTTATTTTATGCATTTATTTCAACAGTATTACAATTATCTTATATTTTAATGTTAATATTAGTTAAATTCAAGTTATACTCACAGTTAATTTTATATAATTATACTAATGTTAAATATATTATCAATTCCACTCAACGTACGTCTTTTGCTGAACTAAGTTGAATAATTGTTTTGCTAGTTTTAAATGTTTACGTAATTTGGCTTAAATCTTTTTTATCTTTGACGATTCATCATTTACTTATAATTTTGTCTATCGCTCTCTCTCCCTCTCCCACTCCATTTTTTTCACTTGTTCGTTTCTTCTCAGTTATGAAATGTTTTTTTATTCTTATATCATAATCCTATACTTCGTGTTTCTACTATGTTCTCCTTTTTTTTAACATATAAATGCCTCAGGATGTTTCTCTGGAATCCCTTTTCTACCTTGATTAAAAAGTTCGTTCATCCTAATTAAGTGTGTAACAGAGAAGAATCTTGTTACGCTGACACGTTACTGGAATGAAAAAGACAAAAGAGGATTATTTTTACTATGATCTAGAATTAAATACAACTTTCATGTTAAATGCAATTTATTTTTTCGATCAATCCTATAATTCAAACCCATTGATGTAATATTTTTAACTTAACAAAAAGAAAATTAATTTTTTATAAAATTTATCATCCTTTTATTCGAATAATAATATTGAATTAGTTTATTATAAAAATACGATCAAATTATGCAGAAAATTATCAACCCTAAAGATGACAAAAAATTAGTTAATTAAATTAGCACAGATCACGTTATTTTACTAAACATTTCTTAGCCATAAACTCATCAATTAAAATACAAATTTCTAATAATATTAATTATGCAATACCCTAAATAAATCGTTAAAAAACGTTATGAAACAATAGAACAAAATAAATTAATAATTTTATTTTCTGTTATTTTTTTTCCTTTTTTTTTTTTAAATAAAATCTTTAAATAAAATTTAATTAATTTTAAATCATTAGGGGGTAGCTCTTTCTGTACAACTTAGCTCAATTAATTCTTGTGACAGAACGAATATAGAATATTTTCGACATGAAACTAGATCGTTCTCTCAAAGAAAATGTTACGTAGAAAACTTCTATTATTGTAAACACAAAATAACCCTACGTGTTCTATAGAATGACGTGGCGGAGAAGGCTTCGTCAAGAAGAGCTCGATCCAGGAAGAGTAATTTTACAGCGCGCAAAAGCGAGCCGGTCGATACTAAAACGTGAGACGGACTACGACGTTCTGCAGCCTTTTTTATTCGCTTTTTCTTTATTTCAATCTTTTTCTAAGAAAATTTTCTTAAAAGAAAATACATTTATCGGTTCTCAAATTTCATGCAATACGAAACATTAGAAATAGAGTTTGTTTTCTTATTTAAAAAACAATTAACATTTAACTAAAAAAATAATTTTGAAACCTTTTACAGGTAATTAAAAACTAATTATTATTATTTTTCATGCTTGAAATCGAATAACATGAAAAAATATTTTGTTCAAGAATACTTAACGCAAATTTACGAATGGAAATAAAAATTTGTGATTTTACATTTTTTTAATAATCGATATATATTTTACTAGAATATGATTATTTTCATTAACATATAATTTAAATTTAAACAAATAGAATAAATAAGATAATATGTATAAAAAAAAGAAGAAGAAAGATACTTTAGTAGAATAACTTGTAAGTTAAATGACGTTATAGAGGGTTAACAATAAATTTCTACCATCGTGTTAAAAGAATAAGAAAAAAGAAAATTCAGAAAAAGTAGAAAAGAGAAAGAGAAAGAGAGAAAGAGAAAGAGAAAGAGAAAGAGAAAGAGAAAGAGAGAGAGAGAAAGAGAAAGAGAAAGAGAGAGAGAGAAAAAGAGAAAGAGAGAGAAAGAGAAAGAGAGAGAAAGAGAAAGAGAGAGAGAGAGAGAATGAGAGAACGAATGGAGCCACGCGAATTAATTATTTCTCCGATCGTTTCTTGACTTCCGAACGAGTTTCAAGGCAAGTTGGAAAGTCGTGCCGAGCATTTGCGATTTCTTCCTCCGAGTTCGCGGAAGAAGTTGGTAAGGAAAAACTCGTAAGACCGTAATATCGAGGGACGAACCGGTCGATCGTTCTTGATCATCCTAGAATGACGGAGCGAAACTAAACGCCGAATACGCGACTACTAGTTATCATCATCTGTTACGAGACAATTGCTTTCAGCTCGAGTTTTAATCAACCGGATATCCTAGTATTCCTTATCTTCTTGGAATGAATATTCTCTGAATCTTATTGTAACGTTTGTTAAGAGTTTCATTATTAATAATATTCAATTACGATCTGGACACTATTAAATTTAATAAGCTCACGGTATCGTATCTATTAATAATAAAATGATTCCAATAACCGTGTCGATAATTTAAAAAATTTCAAATTATTTATTTTATAACGAATAATTCTAAATATTTTGCTAAATTTTCGACTTAGTTTATTGCCATAATTAGTTAAATATTTAATGGTAATTTTTTTATGTGCTTATGTATTAGTATTTGTATTCAGTCCGTGTACGAATCCTACCATCTGAACTTTTACTAAATTTTGTTATACCTTGAAACAATAAGAAACTATTCGCTACTCTATTTTGATGCAAATGTAAGTAGTAGTCGCTATTGTTAATGAAATGATAAACGAATGATAAATAAAAAATTACGAGTACTGATACGTGGTAGAATAAATATAATAGAAAAATACCATTGCATCGACTCATTCTTATAATAAATACAAATGTAGATACTGTTAATAATGAATATTCTTCGAACAAAGAATTGTATTTTAATTTTCTTTCGAAAAGAACTTTTGTATTCCAAAGGGAGAGAAGGTGGTTGGCGTAGTTACGAACGATCGTGCTGATTCGTTGGCTGATTCAAGTCGATGCTTCGTTAACGGGTTAAATTGGATTTCCTCGATTGTCGCTATAACGATAGTTCCCGCGGTGACGTTTAATTAGATCGTAGTAGAGTCGTGTGGAAGAAGATGGTCTATCCTAGAAAACAAAATGCCTTTAGAATGATAATTTACAATCTATAAAAAATAAATCATAAAGAAAGAGAGAATTAATTCTTATTTCATATTAATCAATTCATGAATTCACTCACAATTTGTTGTATACTTAAGTAGCTACAAACAGATCAAAAGAAAAATATCACAAAATTTCTCTAATTTCAGATCGTCATAACTGATAATGCATTTTTGTTTCAAATGGTTAAGAATATTAGTATGAGAAACAAAGGCTTCCAACTTCTGTTACTTTTTTTTATTTCTGTGTGTTCGTTTTGTTTTGAAATTATAAATGCAAATGATGGGATAGCGTTGAAAAGGTAGATAAAAAATCGTTACGAGCTTGCTCTTTGAACAAGCGTCATAAATAAAGGTAGTAGGTACTACTCGTGAACATAGAAAACACGTTAACTCGTGTTCCTCAATGCCCGCTTATATGCGCCAGAGAATCACGTAACAAGCGATTTTATTTTACCGTATATGTCTTCGTTTCTCTTTATAAACGAGTAAATAAGTATATACAGAGAGATATAGATAAAACGAGAGAAATAAGGGATAGGGTTTGATTGTTTGACGAAATAACGTTTGTATATAATAGAAAATGTGCGTGAATCTCGTTCATAAAACGCGTTAAGTCATCAACGCGAGAGACTCGTTAATCGTTCACACCACGAAGAAACTCGTAATCGGAATGATTAAGCGTACCGCTTATGCATACCATACGATTACATGGTACTTTTATTAAACGATTACGCGGCATCCTACATCCTGATTAATGTAAATTTCATTACCAATCTTTTTTTCTTTCTTTTTTCTTTTTTACCTTATGGCTTAACCATAACGAGAATTTTAATGAACTGATGAACGCACAAAATTTATCCGAAGGATAAGTAGATGGTATTAAAATGTGAAAGAAGTTTTATAGAAACCTTTTTGTTTTTGTTTTTTTCTGTTTTGTCATAACGAGATATCAATTATAATTTGTGAATTATGTTTCTCGTGATAGAGAAAATATCTTATTAAAAAGAATTCGCTTGCTGACCTGGAAGACGATAAAGACGTGATGAAGGAGGAGAAAGGGGGAATGGGAAGAAAGAAATCGCCGTAGGTGTCTCCCAAAGCTTCTTTTATGGCTCGTAAAGCAAACGTTGCTCGTATGTAAATAAGTGTAATACAACGGTGTTACAAAAAGGTCCCGTCGTTTACCTTATGTGTTGCAACTCATATTCCAAGATGGTCAAGCTGCAATCTAATTATCAAGTTTAACGAGTATCGCAGCGTTTGATTACTTTCAAAAGCGAACTCGTAAATAAACTATTGATGTTACATTTTAAACTTTATTTTATTTCTTTAATTAATTAAGATAGTTCTTTACGTAATCAAAGCGGTAATTATTTTCTAATTTGATATCGTTTTGCAGGACATTTTTTTGCTAATTGTTTATTATTATATCGTTATATCATTCGTTGATCAACAAAAATATTATTCGAATTCGTTGATCAAAATAAATATTATAATTATTGCGAATAATTTAATAAAATTGCTTAGATAAAGAATATGCATCGTTTAGAATAGATTTTCTAATAATAGTCTTGTTTTTCAGAGGATGTAAAGAAAGACTTATTTTCTATTAAATTATCTTTCGATATTTTTGTAGCGTTGCTACAAATCGATTGGAAACTTTTGCATGTTTAAAATAGTCTTAATTTTTTATTTGATATTCGCTGCTCTATTATTCCTAAAATATTTTCTATGTTTTCATCTATGCATTCATTGACTAAAATTAACATTATTACGAATATTATGATAAATTTAATAAAATTGTTAAGATAAAAAAGATCGTATATTCGTTTTCCTAATAATCGTTTTATTTTTAAAACAACAGAAATAAATTATTACTACCCATTACGTTATCTTTCGTATGTTTACTCTTCTCTTATAAATTAAATAGAAAATATGCTATGTTCAGAATAATCCTAATTTTTAATTGTAATATCATTTATTCTTTTATTCATCAAATATTAATTATGCAACAGCTATTTATTAATTCATTAACTTAAATAATTATTATTATGAATATTATGATGAATTTAATAAAAAGTTTTTAGATAAAGAAAATCCTTCTCGTATTTTCGTTTTTTTTAATAATCGTCTTGTTTTTTAGAGGACATTGGAAAAGTCCTTATCTTTTGGAAATAGGAGAATAAACGGGAGGGATACGAGGCGATAAAAGGAAGAGGTAGTTCTCTCTCTCTTTCTCTCTTTCTCTCGTGTAAGTGAGGGTACGAAGCCACTGTCGATTTAATTGGCCATGGCGAAGTTAATCCAAAGTAGATCCTCGTCTCTGCTTTTGGTAGCTCGTTGAAAAAGATAGAAAGAGAGAAGGAGAGTTTAGAGAACGGCTTTTCCATTGGTTAGATCACCTTTAAACGACATGTTCTACTTTAATGCAACGTCTTGGAAGTTCCCTTTGGAATCCATAGTTCGGGGGATGTTGGAAAAATTTCTACATCTTCGAAAAGCTGTTTTCGTTTTTTTGTCTTGGTGAATAAGAGGAAGGAGGAGGGGAAAAGCAAAAAGTGAAGTCTACTTTAAATAGGAGAATGTTTAAAAGAGGAAGATAAGATTTTTATTTTCGGTCAATTTAAATAAAATGATATTGGAATTTTTAATATTATATGAATACTAAAATTATTTATTTAGATGTGGGATATTAAAAATTATCTCTTTCGATAGAACACCGTAGAGATATATAATTTATTTTCATATTAATATATATTCTGTCTTTATTTAAATATGAAATACAAAATATTCTAGATTAAAAAAAAATATTTTATGTAATTTTTTGGATATGAGTTAAATATATTTGAAAAATAATAAAGTATTATAGCGTTACTTAAAAACAAGATATTAAAGATATAAATTTATTTAAAAATTAAATATCATCGTGACTATTTCGTATAGAAAATTTCCATATTCTTTATTAGTCAACTCTATAATTATCAATTTTGTGAAAGACTAGAAATTTGACTTACTCATGGGGGAATAAAATGAACGAAGGGTTTGAAAAAGAGTTGAAGAAAGAATTTGATTAAGGGGGTATTCTGGTCTAGAAATTGGAAAAAATCGATTTTTTTTTTTTCATATTTTTAAAGCTTAACCTTTTAAGAATATGTCCTTAAGAAGATTTTTCAAAATTCAAATTATTTTCGGAGATATAGCTGTTTTAGTGACGCGGATTCCTATATCCTACCCTTATTATGCGAAACTTTGAACGCGTTTTTCTCAAAACTGTTTTTTTTGTCACGGTTGCCATGATATCTCAAGTTCTACTTAACCGATTTATTTGAAATTTGGTGAGAGTCTTCTCTATGCATTTCTCTATCGTACTAATCAAACCTCTTACAACAATTTTCAATTTCTACTATTTTGAAAAAATTCGGAACAGTAAAAAAAGTGGTAAAAATAATGTATCTTTTTTTCAGACAGTTGTAATTTAGTGAAAAAAAATTTTTTTCAATTCTTTTAGTTCGAACGATAGCGGCATTATTCTTAATTAATAATTTTTTTTATTTTTTTATTTCGGATTATTAGAAGAGCTGCAATCGTGACAACCGTCGAGCACCAATTTTTTGAGACCCCCCACTTCATCAGCCTATATCTTTTTCAATTTTGAATTTTTTCACTATTTTTTTTTTCATGTATTCTTGAAATATTAATAAATATCTTGTAACATTATAGATAGTGAAAATATTATTCGTCTTTTTGTTATTGCACTTGAAAAAGTACCTAAAATCCATGCTTCTAGACTAGAATACCCCCTTAAGGACCAGAGTTATTCTTAGCTCGTTAAACTACGTGAAATGTTAAATGACTTCTTTTATTTATATCGTTTATTACTTATAAATCTCTTTTTTTCTCAATAAACTTATTTTTGCAGTATACTACTAGATAACATAAAAGTAAAGAAACGATATTTCTAGAAGCATAACAGTCTGTAGAAAGACTTTGTTAGGCATACCGATAGGAAGATTCCGATTGGCGTTATCGAAAATACCGATGTATTAAATATCTAATCGAGATCATTTCGTCGTTCTGCCAGCTTTCGTTCGTAGTTTCTATTTATGATTTACTATTTACGTCTAATAATCATTGATAACGTGATTGCAATATCGATTAGCGTTGCATAAGTTATTGACTATTATACTTCTACATTTAGTAGATAAATATTTATTATTTCTTAGAATCTTTAAGTTATTTTAATTAAGAAAACAAGACGCAAAAAAACAATCGTTTATTCTAGGAAAAATAAAATTTAAACAAGAGAAAAGATGAAAAGAGAGAAAGAGATAAATCTAAAAAAAATAAAATCTGAAGTATTTGTTTGAAAGAGAACAAATTGGATAAGTTCGATCGTCGAACGTCATCTTATTAAATGAGTTATTATTGTGAAACTTCCAGAAATCTCGTTATCGATGCATCCAAGTAGGATGAGCTTTATGAGAGAAGTAACTATCGTTGTAGAAGGAACCGAGAGAGTGAGAGAGAGAGAGAAAAGAGAGAGGATCTACAAGAGAATCTTCGACGTAACTTCGCGTGCCATTGGCGAGCCATATACCATCCGACTTCCTGAAATTCCTTTGTCTTTGTGCCATTCTCTTTCTCTCTCTCTCTCTCTCTCTCTCTTTCTCTCTCTCTTTCTCTCATAACGTTTATCTTATGACAGTTTCATGAAATCAGGTGAACAGAGAAGAAGAAGGTGGTAGTGGTAGTGGTGATGGCGTGTTGGTGGTTGTTCGATAAATTCATCTCGTGCTTTTAGGTAAGGGCTTAGGTAGTTAGGTAGAGTAGCTTCAAATATTCCAACAATATAAGAGCAAAATGATATATCTTTTCAAAAACTTGCCATCTCTTAGAATTATGTGAACGATTTGATTTAAAATATTTAGCTAGTTTGAGAATAGTTTGTTTTTCTTTTATGTTTTGCAACGAAATTATCAGGAACTTACCTGTAAAATGCATGTAGAATGAAAGAGAAAAAAAGAGAAAGAGAAAGAGAGAGAGAAAAAATTTGAACCAGCCTATTTCGTGCTCTAGCTTGCATTATAATTTCCATCATCCTCGAGTAGATGCTATAAAAGGTATTAAAACGAATACGGTGGGTGCGGGTTGACGATAATAATGCATCGTTTGGTCTGCAGATGTAGCCTTTAAAAGGAGACTAGGCGGATAAGAAGGAGGCGCGTCTGTTCCTAAAGCCATAATCGTTGGATACCATTCCCCTTTTTCTTTTTTTATTCTTAAACTCCTTTACCACCTATAGGTGACGCAACTTACGATCTCCGATCGATCTTTACATGTTACATTATAATGCGGTTTAGTTATATCGATAGGTTACGAGATCATCGTTCGTCGTTAATTTTAAGTAGGTGTAATACCAGTATAGCAAATTTTCCTTAAACTTTACGGTTGTTTTTTTTTCTTTTTTACTTTATATAAAATGACGAACTATTTAAAAAGAACGTTTCATGTAGCAGCGAGACGTTTATTTTCCTTCTAAAATACCGATTTTACGGAAATTGAGTAGGAAGAAACTTCTTGAGGATGGTTAAATGAGGTTTCGAAAAAAAAGAAAATAAAAAAAGAAAAAAGAAAATGCTTTTGAAACTTATAACACGTATATATTTCGAGCTACGAGGTCACTTTGCGTTTGCTATTTATTTTGTACTTGAAGAGTTTCCTAGATAGATAAGAATATTATCTAAAAAAAATTTGAGAATTTACCATGGGAAAAAAGCAACTTACCCATTTCTATTTATCGTTTTAATACTTGATATAATTTTGGTTCGGATTAGAACTTTATAAAAAAAAATGGAAGACCTTATTGTTTATTAAATCGATTTACGCGAAGAACAAAGAAAATAAAGGGGAAGGAAACATTATTATTTAGTCTATTATGCCATATGACGAGTATTCTTTTTGTTATTACAATACTAAAAATAAAATATACTATTATGAATCGAAGCAGATCCGAGTCGATATGAAAAGATAACATATCGTTATGCTCCATTGGTCTTGATTAACACGTCGTACGACTAACTAATTGGCTCTGCAAGGGAACACAGGATCCATCCGGCAGGATTTGCATATGGCGATTCGCTTGATCATCGATCGACTCTAGTCGCGGACACGGTATCGTGCAGTTCGTTCGTGCAACTCCCTCCCCCCACACACACACGAGAGAGAGAGAGAGAGAGAGAGAGAGAAAGAGAGAGATACCCACGATCACGAACACATATACATATGCTCAAAGAGCTACAAGCTTTATAGATATATACAGTATATTATAGAGTGTAGGAGATAAGAGGAGGGAGGTAAAGAGAGGTGGAGACTAAGGAGGTTGAGGAGGAGGAACGCGTTTATCTGCACCAAGCTTCGTGCATGATAATTAAGCGTATTCTAATGCATTCCGCGTTAAAAGGACGAGGCAGCTAGGAATAATGCCTCTGGCAGACTGCCGGTAATACTCGTATAGCATCCTCACGATCGTCGTTGACAATGCAGCTCGTTTATCGGCTAAGACGCTATCGCAAACGACAAACCTAGTTTGCTCGATGGTTTCGCACACCAAACCAACGAAAGAACGAATGAATGAATGAATGAAGGAAGGAACGAACGAAAGAACGAACAAACCAGCCTTCTGGCCTCTTTTTTCTTCTTCATTCTTACCATTTTAAAGAAATTCGATGATGGCAGCAATGCCATGTCTTATCGTGTCGTTGATAAAAGAAAAATGAGCTTCGTTCTATTCATTAGGTATGGTGACCTTTTCAATTTTCCTCTTTCCTACTTTACGGATATATTTATCTTCTCTTCTTTCTCTTTATTTTCTTTTTGAATGAATGAAATGAAAATAATATTTGTTTATCATTTAGCTTTTATGTATGCAATATATCGTAATAATTATTTATACTATATAATATTGATCGTAAGATTCGTTTATATTTGTCACGTATTGGAAATATACCTATCAGTAACATATATGTATCATATGTTACTGTTAAAGAGTGAAATCTGTTAATCAATAAAATAATTAGTCATTCTATGGAATAAATAAACTGACTAGTTAAAACATGAAATTAGGTAGAATTAAATATATAATACTTTTATAAGAAGCGATTAATTAAAGTATGAAATTAAAATTTGATATCAAATATAACAAAAATATTTTTCGATTATGTTTCAATTCTTATTTATGCTGCATTGTTATAAATTCGGAAACAATAAATATGAATATGTGCTTCTTTATTTTGTAAATTTCCATACGAAAGTTATCTATTCTTGAAAGTTTCTCTATTGTATATATATATATATATATATATACTAAATATATAGTATAGTAATACAGTATATATATACTTTCGTATCTTGATGGGAATTCTGGAATAATATGAAAGAGAACAACTTTCATCCGATCCAGAAAGTCTTCTATGTTCGGCCTTTTTCTATGCCACGAATTCGATTGTGGTGCTTTACCCGCTTCTGCTTCGATTTGACCTAGCAGGGAATAACGTCACAAGCAGAACGGTGCGATCACCTCGATCAGGAAGTAAACGAGTTCCCTGGTTCGGTCCAGCAAATCGGAAAAAGAAGAATAACCGAAGAAAAAAAGATATAGAGAGAGAGAAGGAGGAAGAGTGGGGAGGAAAGAAGGATGGAATAAAGAAATAGAGGAGAGTAGAGTGGGGCTACAGGGATAGGAGGTGGGCGGGTGAAGCGTGAGCCAGCGCGTTCCGAAGCAGTAGAATGAAAAAAAGGGATGGGTATAGAAAGGGCAGGGAAAAAATGAGATGAAGAAAAAATAAAAAATAAAAAAGAAAGAAGATAGCACCGCATACCTGGCGTTCATCGACTACCTGCTCTGGTATAACTCGATCACTGTAAGCAGTAACGTTCCTTTCTCTTCTTTCGTTTGTATACGTGTGTGCGTAAAATGATCATTGGCTCTTACCTTGGTTTGCTCTCCAAATGTAAAATTAAAAGAATCCCTTCGATGGTCTCAACCCTTTTTTTCTCTTTTTTATTTCTTTTTTTCTTCTTTCTCTGTGAGCAAGTTTTCTTTTCGTTTTCTCTATGAAATCCTCCTCTTGTCATAGCAGCTATTCAAAAATTTTCTACACTAAAGAGACATATATATATATATATATATATATAGACTAGAATTTTCTTCTCTTTCTTCGTAAACTTAAGCTGAAACCCCTAGTGACTACTACTTCTACTAGTTTACCTCCGACTAACTCGTGGCTTAGAGAGAAGGAAAGAGATAGAAAGAGAGACTCCAGTGAAACGTACCGACGCGTATCCACGAACTATTTATAGTTGAAACGTGTATATACCCAGCAAGCACACAGGATGCTACTGCGTCGATCTGCAACATTGACTTTCTGGATTTAACTAGGCCGACCGAGAGCAATGCACCGTGTCCGACTTGTTTCACGTTTACTTCGGACCCGGAAAACAACGAAAATGAAAATAGAAAATAAAAATAGCAAATATTCATTCCTGTTTCAACAGTTTTTTTCTGATTAATTACTTGTTGAACTTGTTTTACGCCAAACGCATATATGTGCGTGCGTGGGTGCGTGTACATTTTTGACAATTTAATTCGATCTACAAAACGATTTTTATTGAAAATAAATTGCGATCTTTAGTGTGAAAATACATTGATTCATTTTAATTTAATTCCTTTTTTTTAGGCTTTTTTCTCTCTTTGCTTTTTATCCGTCCAGTCATAAAAATAATTCGTCCATCTATTTTCATTGAAATTCATCATATACAGTACACGTAATAGATTGCGATAGGAGAGAATCGAGAATTGCAGGAAGGCCGGTACGGCCTTGTAAATCATCCCCATTGTGTAATTTAATTACATTTTCGGTAATCGGCAGCTGCGATCGATTGTGTTCACGAGCAAGCGTAATTTGCAAACTTAATCGGTTGTCGTGGTTCACGCTTAAGGCAAAATACCAGTTTGTCGGTTATATATCCCTCTCTCAGTTCGCGTTACGAATCTAACGCCTAATATGCGTTTACGCGAGAGAAGATCGATTTGCGACTAGTAGTTATTTCCAATTTCCCTTAACTTCCATGTTCCGCGAACGTTTACGCGTCATTAAGAAACACTCAAGTGCAACGCTCACTGCACTATAACTGTCAATATTTTCCTATTATTTCAAAAGCATAGCAAGCAACATTATTGATTTTATTGTTACAATAAGTATACAAAATGATTTATAAACGAGCGTAGATGAAAATTGTTTGCTTGTTACATAGCACAGTTGCTGTTTTATAGTTTCAACATTTATTTTGAAAATAAATAAATTGCCAGCTCAAAAATAAAACAAATTATTGTAAATATCGTTATTGGTACACGTGGCGTGTTAACAACGTTTCCTTAAAAAAGGGTTCGATACGGAAGACATTTAAATGGCTCCGAAAGTGAAAGCTTAATAAGTTCAGATTATGGTGATTACGCGTTCGTCGGATTTACTATGTCTTATTTTAATTAGATAAAATTGCAATGCGTTTAGACATGTGGCAAACGCTTGGATAACTTTTATTTTTAATCATCCATTAATTATAAACTAAAGTATGTAAGACGTTAGCTCGCGTAATGTTTCTTTTACATCTATGATCCTCTATAATAAAATGTTTAAATTTCAACAACAAGTTTCTATTCGACGGTAAGAAATTTTTCAAACATTACGAGTTTCTCTCGTTCTCCTTGAATTCTCCGTGATCGTCTTGTTCACCCACGCAAGATTGAAAGACATCTTACATTTAGCCGATCGTACGTACGATTAGTTTCACGTTTCAACGAGCACGAGTTTATTTTTTCTTCTTATTTTTTATTCGTCTCTAGTCTATCACTTATTATCTATTAAATCTATCGTGTATAAATGATTGGATATGTGGAAAAACTATCATTACATAAATACGACGTGATACCAGAAATATGAAGAATGACCTTGTTTTAGTAAAACTTTGATTAGCTGAGAGTTAAGTCAGTCTTCGAGAAGATTACTCGTCGAACTAACGATCGACTAACTAAGCTGTATTCCCAAGTGTATCGAGAAACTTCCTTACTGCAAAAGGGAGGATCCAAATTGTAGGAAACAGTTGCGGTGAAATGCTTAGTTAGCCATTTTCCTTCTAAGATATTAGATATCCGTATCTACTTAAACTTGATGGCGGTTGTTTCAATTGCCTAAAATTGTTTGTTTCTTTTCTACTCTTATTGTTCCAATTGAAATTTCTTCAGCAGCGTTGAAAGTGATTTTTCAAGGTCGTAAAAAAAATTTCTACGTCAAATGAAATAATGTAACACAGAGGTTCGTGCAACAGTTTCAAATGCTTTCTATTTATGGGTTAATTTATTTATATTTATTTTTTTATGCTTATATTTATTTTTTTTATATTTTTATTTAGTATAAAATATCTTTTTGTACCTAATGTTTGCATGGAATTTTAATGCAATCGTACAATTATTTTATTTAAAATAAAGATAAATATATTTCTATCGTGTTTTTCGTAATTATTGGAATAAATAAATTTCACCTTTCGCGTTGCTTTCTATATTTTGATATTTTATTATAAAATACCAGTATATACAATAAAGTATCTATATAGAACCTTGGCGTAATCCTATTCCTACTAAAAGTACTAATTAAAATGTTCATATACACATTCATATATGATGTCTTTTCGCAATATTTAAAATTATGGAAATAAATGAATTCCACTCTTTGTTCTCTCTCTCTCTCTCTCTCTCTCTCACTCTCCTATAATTTTATTTTTCAAAGAAAAAAAATAAAAAGAGGTTAATTTTTATTGGACTTTATTAAACATTTCATTTTTGTTTAAATATATTTTAACAAATATTTTCATAAAAATAATTTGAAACGTTTATTAAGAAGAACTAGTAAGTAGGTATATCATTAGTTTCTTCCCTGAAAAAGAAAAAAGATTAAGTTGAGACTGTTATGCCAGAAAGATATTAACGGGAGAGTAAAAGAAAGAAAAAAAGAAAGGCCAGTTTAGGTGAGTTTGCGTTTTAATGAGACCGTTTCCCGAGTCGTCGCTCGCTCGTCGAATAGGAAGAAGCAAATCGGAGGCACGCGATATGCTGCTATCCATGCGATCTCGGAACGGCTAATTACTCGAACAAGTGGAAAATCGATCCATTCAGCAAGCTCGTATAATTTATACGCGTTACGTACGCGCCTGTCGTCATTCGAGAATCGTTGCCTTTCATTGCCCGATCGTCTGGCCAGGTATTTCCCTTCGTTTGAGGTATGCAACTATATCGTTTATCGATGCTCATTAACGTGTTGCTGAACAAATTTACAAAAAATCTTTTATGGATAAATTATTTAATGTTAAATAATGTATATTACAATAAATTACGTTTATATTATTGCCGTTTTCATTTAATATTGTATTTAATTAAATTTAATGTAAGTCATTTTTCAAATTACATAATTAAGTATTGTAAATATGTTAATTTTTGAGAAGTTTCGCGTTTAATATAAAAACAATTTCTTTTCGGTCGAACTAACTTTTTTTTACAGCAAAAAGAAGAAAAAATTTTTTTATTTAGTTTCAAAACTTTCCAACCAACTCACATATATATTTTTATTTTCATAATTATTTTTATTTTTTGTTACTGTACTATATTTTTTATAGGAAGCTTAGTAATATTTTTGTTTTATTTTTTAAGTTGATATATATTTGTAGGGAAATCAATCGTTTTGTATCCGGCTAAGGATATCTAATCTCCCCGTGTTGCCGATACCACTCGAGATACAAAAGATATCCTTTATTTCCACAAGTTATTGTTTATTACATTTACAATATAATAACGCTTCGCAACCTCTCACACTCAATCAGACCTCACAAAGTCACTACTCACTCGCTATTCTTTCACTATTCACTCACTATTCACTCACTATTCACTCACTATTCACGCTCGCTCTCATCGCTCGGTTCTCTCACGCTCCTTCCAAAAAACGCTCCACACGCGTGACCGCCCTCTCCTTATGAGGTTTCTCCCCCACCCTGCATCCCCGAGGGACAAAGCATTTTCGAATCGTTCTCGAATTTTCCCGACGTCCAGCTCGGCCTAATAAACAAATCACTGATATCGCTCGAGAACCTTCTAGACTCACACAGACTTACACACATAACTTCCCCAACTTACAAAGAGCAGTCTAGATATCGTCTTTCTTTATTTCGATAGTCTTTTGTTGCTTACCTACTTATCTATGTTTACTCTTTGATATCCAAAACTCCCCTACATATTTAATATAATTGTGATGTATACCGATTGTTCTAAACATATCTTTGAAAATATTTCTTTCAAAGAATATCTTAATTATAAACAAAAAAGTATTATACCGTTCGTTTAACGAAATGCAAAAATTATTGTTTTTATACTATTGTGATACAAAACTTGAACAAATTTGAATAAAACAAAATAAAAATTTGTCTATTACTTTTTTCCTAGGTGAAGAAAAATACTTTACACGGTCCGTTTCTACTTTTGGGCGTAAAAATTAAATATTTAACACGCTCGAAATATTTGTTCCTCAACTAGGTTTGTAGATATTTATACACAGGCGTTGAAAAGTACATAACAGAGCGCCTTTCCGTAGATACATATAAGAAGGTGTTTCAGTTTTCTGCACATACACACGAACACATGCTAGCGCATGCTCATAAATACACATATACATATTATAAATATGTTGCAACGTGTTGTATGAAAAAAATGTTCACCAATTTTCTCTTGACTCGACAAAAGCTTGACATTTTTGCGTGTCGCGTATAACTATCGTCACGTAAACATTTTTCTCTATCTTTCGGAAGTTTCGTCGAATTAGCAACTTCTCATGTGTGCTACGTAATTACCATCTTTATAAAAAGAAAAAATCAAATAGATAAAAGAAAATGAACAAAGCGACTTCTTATCTTTTATTTCCTCTTTTTTTATTTACGTTCTCTTTTTTTTTACCTACGATGAGGGGTTTCAATCTGTGCAACAAAAAAAGAGAGAAACAAACACACGCAACCCTTATATTAATAATAATAATAATAATAATAATAATAATAATAATAATAATAATAATAATAATAATAATAATAATAATAATAATAATAATAATAATAATAATAATTCGAATAAATTTTATTAATGTCAATTTTCCATTGCCAATGTTCGTGAAATATAACAGCGAAGATGGTAAGAACGTGTAAGTAAAAACCGAGAGAGAATTTCTTTCATCTATCCCAAAAATTAATCTAAAACGTAGTTCTCTCTTTCTCTCTTTCTCTTTCTCTTTTTCTTTCTCTCGCATGGACTCGTAGAAAGAGTATGCGTTAGTGTGAAAGAGTGACGTTTTTTGTCTCTATATGTGTACATATGTGTATATGTATTTACGTTTATACGCGCACGTGTGTGTGTGTGTGTGTGTGAGTGAGTGAGTGAGTTTGTGTATGTATATGTCCCGTATTTTTCTCGACGTGGACAAAATTGCACAGCTGCCGCGCCCATTCTGTTTTCCTCACTGACACGATCTCTCGTGACGCATTACGTGCATGAACTTTCTCTGCAATTGAACGTACTGGATTACTCGTGCGCGAAACAATGGCGTACTAATGAAAAGCTCCTGTTATCGTGAACCGCTAGTACATAAATGGAAAAAAGTGAAAGAGTTGTTGGAGGAAGAAACGGGAGTAGTACGGGTGCCGAGGAAATAGGGGATGAAGCGAGAGGGTGAATGAAATAATAAAAAACAGGAAAGAAAGAAAATGTAAAATAAAAAAGCAAGAAAAAAAAGTAAATCCAAAGCAACAAAATAAAAATAGAAAAAGTTTTTTTATTCCTTACCATTCGTTCCGATAAAGTGTAAAAAAACTACTATATATATATTTAAATGTATGAATATTTAAAATCCCTTTTCTTTCTGATCTCGAGAGAACTGAAAACAAAAAAAAATGGCTTGAACGATCGTAAAACGATCGAAATGGATTGAAAGATATATATATAAAAAAAAAACAAAAACAAAAAAAAGGAAGAAAAGAAATGAGATAAAGAAGAAAGAATTCGTGATCGGATTGGGTACATCCTCCTTCTCAATGTTGGAGGATAATCGGAGGAATTACCATCGTTATTGTCGTTATTAGGCCGTTCCATAGCCGAGGCTCGCTATTAAACCGGGCAAGTTCGTTGAGAACAAAGGCTCCTTTGTACTTGCTCTTTCTCTACTTCTCATGATTTTGGTTCCTTGTTCGGTCAGCAACCTTAAGGATCTGGAAACCACCCTCTTCCGGTTTCTTTCTTTTTCCTTCTTTCTACCCTCCAGAAACTTCTAACGAACTCTTAAAACGAACTCGTCGAACTTGCAAACCGGATATCCGTTATCGAAGAAGCTTAGATCTTTGGGGAAGGGGAAAAAAGAATCGCGAAAGAAACTTGGGTACTTGAAGGAAAATGGATAGAGAAAAAGAGTGAAAGCGAGAGAAGTGGTCGGCAGGGGTTTTAAGGGTGGGAGGGAAACTCTGAATAGACAATTTATCGCATGTGTACGTTTCTATTTAAAGGTATTACGATGGACCAACAACGCTCGAGTTACACTGTCAAGAGAGTAGACCATTGTCGTCTTGTCTTATCTCTACTACTCTTAAGTAACTGATGATGCAATCGAGCGATTCAGTATCTCTCTCCCTTACTCTATCAATACGCTCCTTGCTTTTCTCTTTTTTGTTCCTATTGTCGAATAAGAAGACTTACGATTAATATGTTACAGTTGAAGACGAACAACTAGATCGTTCCATCTGACCTACTATTAAGGGGATAAGTCATTTGAACTGGAACACGTTAATATCTTCTGTATTAATTGTTTTATCGAAACAAATTTTTAGGATATAATTATTTTACTGAAATTTTTCATAATTTTTATTATATTTTTTATATGAAATATTTTTTAATTCTAATATTGTTAAAGAACTATTATGGTATCCATGGTACAGGATTTCTTAGAAATATTTATATTAATTATTTTCTAAAGTTATGGTTTTCTCATTGAAATTTTTGTTTATACAGAATTATAAACTATTCTATTTTACGTAATATAGAATATAAAATAGGAATTGCTTAGAAATATGATCCTAAAGATATAATTATTTTACCATTACTTATTCTCTTTCTCAAATACCGTAACTTTGTCTTAACTACTTTTCACGTAAAATCATACACACATAAATGAGATGTATACAGGTATCCCTCCAACAACACGGTTTCTCCTAACACGGTTTCGTTATAACACAATTCACAAATTGCGGTAAATCCTCCAACAACACGGTATCCTATAAAATGATTTTCTTTCAAAAAACCTTTTTACAACATTGTACTCCTACAGCCGCGGCAAAGCTTGCCGTCTTAAAGATACAGTGTTTTGGAAAGTATTTCTTTTCATCTCCATGGCCTGAAAACAAAAGTGTCTCACGCTGTTATAAACTGAAAACATCAATGTTAAATGCGTGTTGAAAGAAGATATGGCCCTCTTCAATTGAAATAGAAAACGTGCGTGAATCGTCACAAAATGAAATTGGTGGCATATTAGAACTTGCTAAATCAATCGGAGGCGAAGATTTTGTGGATATGGCTATTGAAGACGTTCAAAGTTTATTAGTGGAAAAAGAAGTTGACGAAGCGGATTTAATGGAAATGGTATCCGGAACTGTAAATCAAATTGATCCTGAGGACACTAGCCTGATGAAGATTGTGCTGTTAATAAGTTAACATTAAAAATATTACAAGAAGGCCTAAACTTAGCTGAAAATTTCGAGTCATTTTTCTTGAATGCAGATCCTTCCAAAGAAAGGAGCCGAAAATTCAAAAGGAAGCATCAAAACTGTCTAGCTCCATACCAAGAAATTTACAATGACCTGGTAAGAAACAACAAGCAAAGTAAAATTACAGATTTTTTAAAGAGGGAAGAAGATGCAAGAACTTAAAACAAAAGAAAAACGTTCTGAAAGTGAAGACGATATCATTCCACCGAAAAAACGTTCTCGGTTGAATTAATTGAGTGACGACGAAGAAATAAATTAAATTAAAGTGGCGTTAAATTAGGATAATATTTTTTATTTTGTACTGTTCATACATTTATATTTTAAATAAAAATTAAGTTGTTCATTTAAAAAATAAAATATTTGTTTTTAAAAAGTTTTCGGAACGTAACTCCCTTTGTTGCCGTGGCTCTGGGTCTCAAACAACACGGTTTCAAATAACACGGCATTTCCTAGGGATCTATCTACCGTATTGTTGAAGGGAGACCTGTACCTGTTTTTTTTCTCTTTTTTATCTTGTTTATTGTATAAGACAGAGAAAGATAGAAAAGGAAAGAAAAGGGATTGTATGTGAATCTTCGTACAATGCAACGATCTGCGAACGATCAAGATATTCTTGCTGACCAATATCTCTTTTCGAGTTCCGCAGATTGAATTTGTCCTTATTTCACGACTCTTAGCTTTTGTTTGGTTTTGACCCTTTCTCCTCCACCACCTTCTCTACTTCTTCCTATCTCTGTTGCTCTTAACAAAATCTAAGAAATCGTTCTCGTTTATCGCGACTCTGCTATCATTTTCTTTTCTTTCGATGCTTCTTTTTCATCTTTCCTTTTTTTCTCATCTACCGTTTCAGAATTCTTTTACCTACTTATTCGTGTGAGACGAACGCCTCCATGCCAAACTTGATAAGCATTCGTGGAAGGAAACTGGTCGGTGGGCCCTGGATAGCTCAATTGGTTAAAGAGCAGTCGCCCGGAAAGCGAAAGATCCGTGGTTCGAGTCCCGGTCCAGTCAGTCCAGCGGTTCAGTTTTTTTTCACGAATCTTACATTCGTGTAGTTAAAAGTTTTATTAACTTTGTTCTTTCAATAGCGAGCAAACTCGTCTGCGTTATTTCGATTATATCGATACGAATAATAACATTTAATTATAATTACAATTATTTAGTCTGGACAGTTCCGATGAAGATTTTCCTTGATTTAAAAATGAACTTTTGAAATTCCTAATTAGTAATATTCGTTTATTCGAATATAATAAAACAATAGTCAATGCATATGTAGGAGACGGCGCGTAGAAAATACACGATCACGCTTAGGTAAATTTTTAAAATCAGTATAATTCACTCGGAAACGTTCGTAATACAATTTTACGCTCGATGAACACATGCGTTCGTTGCACTTCGTTGTACGTGTATGCATACACACGCACACTCACATATTACAAATATATTGAATAAACGTGAGAAATCGTGGAAAAAAATTAAGCCAGCCGTGAATATTTCCTTTCTTATTATTATTATTATTTTCTTTTTTTGTTCACATCGCAAAAGTTAAATAATTGCGCGCGTGTACATGAAGCACATATATTTGTACGTTGTTGTCATGATTTATTAAAAATTTGACATATCAGTAAGTTTGATGATAATCAATAAGCACAGATTTATAATATTACGTTCTTGGAAATCAATTGAAATTTTTAGCCGAATATATTTATAGTCGCAGCGGAATTCTATTTTTTTTTTGATCTGATCAAATATTGATGAAATTCGCGCATTACGAGGGTAATGACAGGTTATGTTGGGCGAATACTCGAGTTAGCTAGAACGTTGCATTAAACTGGCTCGATGTTATTTGTAAAATCCGATTAGTTTTAATTATCAGTTTGGAGATCGATGCTTGAATACATAAAATCTGACTAAATTGCTAATCAATTTTTGTTGAGATATTCATTTTTACATTTTAAGGGGGGATATACCTTTAGAGGTTCGAAAAAAACGCTTTTTTTACGATTTTTTTGAGGAAAACTGGCTTTATATTTTTTGACGAATAATCTTTAGTTCAAAATATACATGTTTGAAGATAATACAGTAATTTTTTTATGTAAAAATATTGAGACACAACCGAGTTATAACCAATCTACGTGATGTCCAAAAAAAAAAGGTGGTTTGCGGTGAGTAAAGAATCTCTTTACTGGATCATCTGAAATAAACAAAATCAATGCAAATACCTTGTATAGATGTGTCTTAACAGATTGAACGATCAACTTTTCCAAAATATTAATTTTTAACAAAATGGCGCACTTTTGAAAAAAAAGCTCTTTTTTTCATCAAAAAAACGCCTATTTATCGGCTTAAAAAAAAAAAAATTAATTAAAAATAAAAAACCGATCGTTCAATCTGTTCTCTATTATGCTTTTAATAACTGATTAAAATTTGAAAGCAATCGGTTAATCCGTTCGTGAGATTTCTTACTCACCGACTTTGAAAACGTAGTTTCGAGAAAAACGCGTTTAAACAGGAGATAAATTAAAGAAAGAATTACATATTATTTCTTTCGTCTACAATATCTCCATAAATAAAGGTCACATCTTTATGAAATTTTAACAGAATACTTTCGAAATGATATACTTTTAGAAAATGCAACAACAAAAAAATCGATTTTTTTTTTTCAAAATGTATATCCCCCCTTAATGAAAGATCGAAAATAAAGATTCTCAAATTTAGATGAAGGATGAACAATGTGCTTTTACTTCCAAAAAGATATTCGAATTGATAGTATATTTTCTTTTCTATTTTATTCTTAAACTTGTATAAATATAACAATTGATGTTTCACTCGATTATCACATTAACACAAATATTTCTATCATCTCGTTTTGTTGTTTCGCTTTTTTGACGGAACGAAATAGCCATATTATATAGAAGGATTCACTATAATACGTACCAATATTAGAATATATATCATATATAAATAAATAAACAGTAGGTTTTTCGCATTACTTTTTCAAACGTACAAACACGTTCTGTATTCAATGTGTTGTTTAAGTTAGTTTTTTGTGGTTTATTCAACGGTTTATGAACATTCCAAAAATGATGATAAAAATATTTTACATGTCTCGTATTACCAAAGGTGTTGCGATATAATATAAATAAAGAAAGAGAGAAAGAGAGAGAAAGAGAGAAGTATGCATATATACATATATGTAGGTACGGACGCGCGATGTCATTGACGTAGACTTTTCTGCGGTCGTGGCTCAGGATCGGATCGCCTATTGACTTCAATCAACGCGGAAGTGTCGCAAAAGCCGTCCGGCTTCAATTACCGTCCGTCGCGCCCACGTAGCACGGCTTAACCGATCCACGCATATGTACAACACACAACAAGAGTTGCTTGGTCTCCTTTACAGTTAAGCGAGCCACGTCTGTAAATATAGTCATTGAGTACACCGAGTTAAAGTCGTGACCCATGTATTTACTTACAAACATAAGAATACACACATAATTATTGCGTAAAGGATGATTCACAAATAAATGTATCATTAGATTTGCATTTGCTATTTAATTATCATCATCATAATCATTATCAATATTACCATATTGGTTCATTTATTTGTTACTAATTTATTTTTAGATCTAATTTTCTTTACGTTAGGATCATTGTTCGTAGGATTGATTTATTTGTTGATCCGAAAATAATATCAGATATTATCTTGAATAATATCTGCGCGAATATTGTGGGGATATTAATTCATTCGCGATCTTTTAATTAGAAATATTCCATTTTGTTCATTTATTTAGTAATGATTAATCTTTCGATTTAATTCTATCTAGATCGTTGTTTATAATACTGCTTTTATATGTACTTATTTTTATCTGAAAATAATTTCAACAATTATTTTCGGCTAACTGAGATATTGAAAAAAATTCATTAAATGCCAGAGGATCAACTAGTAACTAACTCATCTCGATTTTGTTAATTTTCGTATCACAGTCTTCAAATAAATCTTGTCAAAGTTGAAAAAACAAAAATAGAGAAAAAGGAAATGAAACAAATGTAGTCTTCGTCGTTCGTAAGTAACGTGATAAGCGATAAGCGATAAGGGAGAACGCGTTTTTCAGGTTGAAAAAAAAGAGCAAGCTATTGATCACTTTAAACGTTTAAGCCGAGTTAACGTAGAGAGAGAGAGAGAGAGAGAGAGAGAGAGAGAGAGAGAGAGAGAGAAAGAGAGAGAGAGAGAGAAACTTGGCGATAGTTGATAAAGGTCGAATCTGAAAAAATGAAGCAAAATCGGAGAAGAAGAGTTCGAAGAGAGGTGGCTCTCGTACTCTGCCAATGCCATGCGGGTCAAGTCGATCAAGATAAACTTGGATGAAATGGTGCAGTAGAAAGGAAGTGTGAAAAAGAGAGCAAAAGAGAGAAAGGAGGTGGAGAAGGGGAGGGGGAGAGGGTAAAGATTCTCGCGATAAATTGTCGACATTCATGATGATAATACGTGATAAGCGTAAAGAACTTTCGATGATGAACATCGAACCTTTCTCGTTTTAACCTTCCATAACTCAATACTTTTTTCATGTCTGGAATATACAAAAATTTCAAACGAAAATTACTTGCTTGTTTTATTTTTCTTTTTTTTTTTTTCATTTAATACATTACTTACTGACACCTGATTGATAGATTTTACACTGATAATCCTACCTATTATTGTTCTGTTTTATTATTTCAGTAACAAATAAATAAAATATTGTTTCGTTATCTTAGCTTTCCTAGTATTCTTATTAATAATAATTAACAGTCCATAGAAAAAACGATTTCTTAAAAAAAAAAGCATAAAAAGTACATTTACACGAATTTACATTCACGTATACTTAATCGTTTAAGGTTACATATTGAAGTAAAGGGTTAAATTTTATTCGCGTTAATTTAAAGATATCTCTTTCTCTCTTTTCATAGAAAAACTTTTCTAATAATAGTAAAATCGCATAGATTTAATCTCGAAGTTGGTAACAATCCTCATAAATTTCTAAACTTAAGGATTACCTTTAGACATTTAAAAGGTTTCATATAATTTAATCGTAGTACTATATATATAATCGAGTAATTCCATGCCTAACTAGGAAAGTCATTATAATGGCGGAAAAAAAGTGACAGATATAAGAATGAATATTCTATACATCAGTATATAGAATGAAACGATCGTCAATTTGATTTCTTCGATTACGATTGAGCACATGCTAATAATCGAATGCTTTCATTAACCGTAATTAGGTGTCATATCCTGTGATGATGCTATTAACAATACAGATATATTCAACTTTGTTACGTGTAGTTGTATTCTCTCTTTCTCTCTCTCTCTCTCTCTCTCTCTATTTATCATTAGGTCTCTGTTCCTATTCTTATTCTCTTTAATTTTCTACTTCTATCAGTGCCATTTTAATTGCGCATTAACAACCATCGAATCGTTCACTATCAAAGAGTCGTTAACGCGACTAGCACGACTAACTTTGTCGGTAGTTCTGTTCTCATTCTCTTGGTGCACCTCTTGCTAACGCTATCATTAATGATGTTCAGTCTGCAGGACGTCCGTTAGTATGTAATCGATTTTCGTCGGAACACCAAGAGCTCCACGGAAGGTCCGATATTTTGGCACGAAACCACCTACAACGTTGGTCGACGTTGGCATGTAAAATGGAATCGATGGTGGCTCGAGTTTTAAACGGCTAAAAGGTCGCTTTTTCTCTCTCTCTCTCTCTTCCTTTTTCTTTCTCTTTCCTGAAAAAAAATAATAAAATTCTGTTAGCTTTGTTAAAATATCAGGGAAATGGATATTTTTCTCTCGCCTTTTTTCTTTTTCTCTTATAGAAGTGAAGGACAAAATTTGTTTAACGTATGATGCGAAAAATTGCATGGTTCATTTTGTTTCGGTATAAAGAATAAATTTTTCTCGGTAGTTTAAACATATTTTTATTATTTTTAATAAGTAAATTTTAGTTGCTCTAAAATGATAAATCGTATCAATATTTGATATTAACTACAGGAGAAAAGTATTTCAAAGAATACCGACTCACAACAAATAATGTCTATTCATTATGATAATTAATGGAAACAATAAAGTCATTTAAGTTGGTACCGAGCTTATTATCTACTTAATGAGCTTTAGTAACAATAAAAAGTACATCTGAGTGTAATAATTTGAAGGTAAAATAAAAGGGAAAGAAACAACTGACGTACAACCGGTGCAATCATTAGGAATAAATTAGCACGAGTGAATAGAGTGTCACGGCAAAGTCGAATATCGTTAAGGAAGAATTAAATGCGTTCTTTCTTAAGGAAATAATTATCGTCGTTTGATAAGATCTTGCTTGGAACGTGTTACCGGTCTTGTAGATTCGACGATAGCGAACTAGTTTATGCGATATATCTACGCGTCGTTAGAAAGAAAAAAAATGAGAGGCGTATGAAGAAAAATATCAAATGCCATCGTAAGAAACGAAGTAAGGTAGTATGCATAGTGGTAAATGGTGGTGGTGTACCTTTTGCCGAACAACGAGAAAGTCGTTTACCTTAATAAGTTCAACCATAACTGAAAGTTAATCTTGCGTGCCTTTCTCGTTCTGTGAACTCTTTTACCTTGTTGAAAAGCTAAGAAAAACGAGAAACAATTATCGTAACGCGACCTCGTAGATCTCTAAATTCGTATGAAAGAATACATTCAATTTTATTCATAATATAATTTACCTTAAAATGTGTATTTTTTTAAAGTTATTTATATTTAGAATAGATAAATATACGTTATGAACGATACATAATAATTCATAACAAGTTTTTGAAGTAATTACTTAGATGACTCGTTAAGATTAAACCGATAAATGTATTTATCTCGAGTTCAGAAAAAAACAAGCTACAATTTATCGCAACATAAATTATAAATGTTTGAGTATATAAAAAATAAAATATTTTAAGTTAGAATTTGATTGATTAGAAATACGACGAATTTTATACGAGTATATCGAACTATTGTTATTAAGAATTGATAAACATACATATAATAATAATTCTTACCAAGTATTTGGGCTAATTACTTAGGCAACTCATTAAGATTACAGCGATAAGCGGATTTATCATAAGGTAAGGATCTAACCTCGACCTACTAGAGCTATTACGAGCCGACACAAGACACGATGCTGGTACTAAACATCGCTTGGTCCAATTAATCCTATCATTACGGATAGTACCAGTAGATACCTGAGATAACGCTGAATTTTAGCTTTGATCTTATCGATCCTTGGATTGCCAAGCTTGCATACAGACAGATAGATAGATATTGTTCAAGTAGGTAGTTGCATATACATACATACATGCATATATAGATACGTAACGTGAAAATTGTTGGTTACTCGACCACGTGTAATCCAGTTAAATCCTTCGATCCACGTAGCGAATCCTCTTCGAAATAAGCTCACGAATGTCCAAGACTATCATCATCCTCGTCGTTTCATATCCATAAATTCTCTGGACGATACAAGGATGCTTGGATCGTTAATAGACGTCGTCGTCTCTCTTCCGGATTGGACGGTTTTGGTGTTGCCCTAACGATCGTTAAAATTAACGACTTAGATATGGGTGACTGGGGAAGAGAAGGATGACGATGAGGATGAGGAGTGGCAGTAGATAGAGAAAGAGGAGGAGGAGGATTGGTGGGTTAGCATCTTGCACGCTCGTATCTCATCCTAACAGGAAGCACATTCGGGTCCATTAACGGTTGGCATCTCGATATACACTGAATTAAGACAAACATATTGGCAAACAGCCTTTGGATTACAAAACGTCAGCTTTAATTTTGTATATCGTTATTGTTACTGTAAAATCACATGCCTAGATATTATACATGTATATATTTGCTAAAACTTATTTATTTTTAACTGCTATTTATTGGGATACTATGCGTAATAAAATATTTATATCAATATACAACCGCGATTTACGACTATTATTAATTGCGATAAAGCAAATTGCGAAAAATCTATGTTGGAAAAAGTACTTTTAGGGTTATTATTTTAAATAGATTGTCAATATTTCAAATTAAATATTAGTATATAAATGTGCCACAGTGACTCTATTATAAATACTGATCAATTATTATTTTAATAACGATCCGAAATGATCGTTGGATCGATGGAAAATCAGATGGAAAAAAGTACACTAGCCGTTTTTGTCTATTCACTTCATTGATGAACGGCTTCTTTTTCGCCGTTCTGCTGTATATGTGAGCCGAATGTATAACTTTTCGAATTGTTTTCGGATTCACTGTATTTCCCCAGTGTGTTGCGACATCAACGGACAATCTATGAGCACTTACAAATGGATTTTTTCCAACTTGTTTAATGATATCACACCGCTCCCTCATTGTTTATATTTTCGGTCGGCCTGACCGTTGTCTATTTTCAGTAGTGCCAAACCTCTCACATTTTTTAATTATATTTTTTACACTCAAAAAACTAATTTTTAAAGTTTTTCCAATTTGGCGATAACTGTCGCCCCTTTTACGAAGAAAAATAATTTCATTTCGCACCACAGTCGACAGCTGTTTTTCTTTCCAACCATGTTTCCTTTGTGGAATAAATATTGAAACTAAATACTTATATCGAACGCAGAAGCCAAGATAATATGTTAATTTACATTTGTGTTCTTAGAAATGGTATAAGAATTGTCTGAAAAAGAGAAACTGAAAACCTGCGATTACAGAGGTAACTGTGCCAATACTTTTTTGACTATAAAATTTTTGTTATTTTTTTATAATTTTTGCTATTATTATTATTACGTAATATACTTGGGTATACAACTAGTGTACATTAAAATATATAAAATGACATACATGGTGTTAGCAATATCCTTCAATAATTAAAGATATTTACAAAAATTTTGGTGTGCCAATACTTATTCGATCCACTGTATGTTAAATTCTATAAAGAAACAAATCTTTGTAGCTTATCATTAAAATTGTTCTACGCATATTCGTGAGACAGCTAACGCGAAAAAGGGTTTTCCTTGGAGCAGAACATTGTACCTAGGCATATGTATAACTATAATCCTTGAAAGGAAAGGGAGTATTAACGGAGACTTGTGCTAGACGCAATTGTCATTCTGCCAACTTCAAGCCACATCAAGATCCACGGTCAAAGGACGCCTCTGGTCTGTTTCCTTTCTTTCTTTTCTCTCTTTCTCTTTCTCTTTCTCTGTCGAGTCAAAGTTTCATCGAATTATTAAAGCTGACACGGACGACAACGCTTTTCCCAAAGTCAACCCTCTGTTATTTGCATTTCAAACGTAGAAATTATCACTTGGGAACTTTCTTCTGAGCTAGACATTATACGAAAGATCGTCCTTTTCTCTCTCTCTCCCTCTCTATTTGCTTCTTTCTTTTTCATTTACCTTTTTTTCTCTCGTTCGTCGTTTTATTCTGATTTCGGTGATCGAGCAAAATGACGAGCGAGTTGAAAATCTTTCGTTCCATGGATAAGAAAAGAGAGTTAACGATCTCTTTAGATCAAGCGACCGCTATCGTCACGAATGACGAGCTTCACCCGGAGACACGTGACATACAACGAATACGTTCAAACGATAACGTTCTCTTCTTCCTTTTATATACACTATCGATCAAAAGTTGGAGTACGTCTACACGTATATGAAATATCTTGAAATCATTTCAAGTTACGTTTTCACAATGCTGTATTGCGAATTTTTTAAAAGACTGCGAAATTCGATGATACAATGATTAGAAACTTTGCTGATCATTTCGAACAATTTTTATGAATATAAACTGTCAGGGATTATTGGAACACGAAAAAGGCTGTAAATTTTGAAAGATGTTATAAGTTCACTTTTTTGTCGTTGTCCCACATATTACGAGACAGCTAGTATAATTGAGAAATTCGTATAATTAATTTGTTATAATTGTCTTTGTTTACAAATTATTTTAATTATTGTTAAGATCCCACGAACTTACTCTTGGTCTCGGACACAACATGGGAACCTACAACTTGTACATGAACGATTATAATACAAATGCAGTTTGTGTATTCAAACTTTCGGTCGGTATTGTAGATACATTCTTCCAATTCCTGTTGTCATCATAGTCGTTACACTCGTCATACTCGTCATAGTCGTCATAGTCTCGTCATAGTCGTGCTCACTTAAGATTTACGAGAATACACCAGTGCGGGATAACTAGCGTGTGCTTTTCGCTTGTCACTGAGCTATAATAAATATATGCCTGGTTCCGAATCGTGCAAAGGTACATTTTTCCGAGGGCGTGAGTACGCTCAAAGCGACCTAGCTTATATACTATATAATACATTTATACATATATATATATATATATATATATATATATATATATATATATATATATATATAGTGTATATATGTGTGTATATGTGTGTGCATGTGTGTGCATGTATATAGAAGAACAGCAGCGTCGAAAGTACGACGGGAAAGATTTACGGCGGTAATCCGAGAGCGAAGCGAACGTTTCTTCTTCGCGTAGGCGCCATTAGTTTCGCCTCTCCGCTATAATTCCTTATGATAATAATTCTGCACGAGTATGAAGGGTAGGACGTATTACTATATGTACGAGCTATCCCTACTCTACCTTATCCTTTCCTCCACCTCCTCCTCCTCCTCATCCTCTTTCGTCCCTCTATCTTTACTTTCCCCTCCTTCTCTCCCCCTTCTCTCTTTTTTTTTCTTGGTGCTAACTCCCCACAGAAAAGTTTAGAAAAAATATAGCCACTCCAATTGTCTCATGACTCAAATGGGGATGCAGATCTCGACGAATTTTATTTATTAACCTGGATATTGTATGTGTCATATTTTATCCTTTTTATAAGAATATTTTTCACGAAGAACATCCTTGCTTCTTTTTATTTTTTTATTTTTTATAGCATTTACAAGAAACGTGAATTTTTGTTCTTTTAATTTTTTGAATTTGAACGACGTACATATATGTTGAAAATTGGAAGAGTATATTTTTAGAATGAATATTTTTGCGAAAAGTATTTTATTATTAATTCCATTGATTATTCGGCGAGATATGCGATGAATTTTTTGCTGAGATTTTCGGACCTTCATTATTTTTGTATTACTCGTTACAACCTTCATATATTTTCACATATCATTCCTTGAATAATTTTAGTGAACTGAAGGAATTTAATCTTAACCATTTGAAATATTTCATTCTTCAATAGAAACCTTAATAGTAACTTAACTGAATTATGAAATGTCTGCAATGGTTATTTTAAAATTACATAATTAATTCAATATCTCTGGCAAGAATATTTCGATTTAACAGTCTATAAAATATGAATTACAATTATTTTATTTTTTTGTTTTATGTTGTGTACGAAAAATAATTTCTAAATTTTGAACAGAAAATTATGATTGTACTCATTATTCTTTGAAGTCATGATTGGCGTTCCAAATAAAAATATTCACGTTTCGTATAGCAAAATCTACCTTGTTAATAGGCTAGATGTAAAAACTACTATTAACGAAGTCTTTTCAAAATATTATTCTCTTTCTATTTTTTTCTATTTTTTCATTTTCTCTGTCTTATTTTGAACGATTTTCTCGTTTAATCGAAATCGTTGCACACGATTGAAGATACTATTGAACGAACACATTTCCCATAGATGATATCTTTCAACTGTCTATCTTGTTCGCTCCATTGAAAATTATAGGAACTTATGGAGAAAAGTATGTACATATGTTTTTGTATTTTTTTCCTTCTTCCTCTCCCTCTCTCTTTCTTTCACATTAAAGATTTTTCTTTTAAACATCGATCGGAACAACGAAAATGCATGGACGCGTGGATTTTATCTGTTTGCTTATTGTATCTATCTTTCTTACACATGCACACATATACACGCGCGCGCGCATTCTCTTTAACATTAGAGATTTATCTTTTTTTAATTTCTTTTTTTTTTTTAAAGCATCGATCAGAAAGAAATTGCGTGGCACGCTTTTATCGCTGCGTGCCGCATTATGGCAATACGTCAGCACGCGGTTTTCTCCGCATCAATTGCCATTCAAATCAGCAGTGCCGATCGTGCTTCAGGCAGGATGACGGGTCGTTCTATTCGTCTATGTGTGTGTGTGTGTGTGTGGGTACATATACGTGTACATATGCATATGCATATGTATGTGTCTCTACGTGGTTAAGAAAGAGATGGAAAAATAGATGTCTGTCGTCATGATGACGACGACGACGACGACTTCGATGGAAGAGGAATCGAGGTGAGCATTGTGTCAAGGCTATGGAACGAACTCGATCGTGCATTGAAATTTGCTCTGATCCCTGAGGAAAGAAAGAGAGAGAGAGAATGAGAAAGAAAAAGATCGATCGTGATCGTAACGTCGTATGTTTGTCTTCTTAACGCCGGTTCGGCTCGTTAGATGTTTCAAATTTTCATCTAGATCAGTGGTTCCCAAAGTTTTTCCTATCGTCCCCTTGCCCCCTTTTTCCTTGGAAATTTTCTGATGATCTTTTTTTTACAGCCGTACCAATCGCCTCCCCCTCTGCCCCCTGAACCGTTTCAATTGCCCATCGCCCACCAAGCCCACTATGCGCGGGGATAAGGAACAAAAAAGCCTAAATAAGGGAATTTCTTTCTAATATTTTATTACTATTGACACAGTTTGACACAGTTTGACACAGTATCGATATATCGGCATTGTTTTGTAGCGTAGTATAGCAGCGCGGGTCGGCCTCCGCTGACAGTTTTTCCTTTTTAGTAGTTCATTTCCCCCATTCTTAAAGTTCACCTTTGGTTGTCATCGCCCCCCTGGACCGCTTCATCGCCCACCAGGGGGGGATATTGCCCACATTGGGAACCACTGATCTAGATGATCACGTACGTTTCATTGCTGATTCTTATAATAGTAATCGTTCGATAAATTGATTATTTTCTTTTGTGACTAGAATTTTTTGTTATATTTTTATTTTCTTTTTTCTTTATTCTCAAATAATTGTATGACTTTTTTGTTTTATCAATGCTTCTGTTCACGTTTGGTCTGAAATGCCTAATGGCTAAACGGTGATAAATTGTTTTTTTCTTTTCTGATAGATATACTTACTATATATTTGCTTATTTGTATAAATAATTTTTCCGTAAAATAGCTGACATAGTACAGTAATTTTATGATGAATAGCAAATGATATTTTAATTATTGTATATTTTTTGTTGGAGAAATTTTTGTTTTCTTTTTAACATAATATTTCTAATTTTTCATTTATTATTTAATCTTGAGTATTTTATTTAAATTCATTATTTCATATAATATATCTCATTCTTGGATGTTTGAAATATAATAGTTTAGATGGGTGATTTTATAGAATATTAATTTAGTATGTAAAAGATATAACGAGAATGTTGTCATCGTTATTTATCCAGCTGCCAATTAGGTTATACGACTTATTGCGTACCTTTGAAGAAGTCGTCGACAACGAAGACGAATGTAGCGTACTTTAAATTAGAAAATTTGAATGCCAGTTGTACGAAGGCTTTTTCTTTCCTTCGTTTCGTAGGAAGCTCCTTCTCAATGAAAGACACTTTTAAAGAGTACGTTTATCGTTAACGTTGGGAAAAAAAGGAAAAAGTAAAAAAAAAAAAAATAAAAGACAAAAAAACAGAAAGAGAAAGATAAAGAAAACGACCATATTAGTATTATACGAACGTAATATTCTGTATAACTAGAAGAACTCATTCGTTATCCATATTGTCCTAGTATTCTCCGTACTTTTATTTTATTTTCTTTATTGTTATTGCGAAGAACCACATTATTATTACTAAGGAAAAGTTTTCATCAAAGGAAAACACAGCCATACTTACTTAATTACTTGTTAAGAGCTTCCTAATGGTTACTGCTCTAGCTTTGAAAGTTCGATGATTGGAAAACCTTAAAGAGAAAAGATCATCGAATTCGAAAACCTGTATTCTTCATCGTCGTGTCAAGAAACTGAAGAAAATAGAAGATATTTATGGAAGGTGAAAGCCCTTTCATTCGTCCAGCAGTTTTACTCACTTTTACGATGTCTCGTACCTCACAAAGGAAAGAAAAAAGGAGAAGGAGAAGTAGGAGAAGTAAAGAGAGGTAAACGAGAGAGAGAGAGAGATTGAATATCATCACCTTTGTCACTTACCGTAGCCTCCGGCCATCTAAAGCATCGTCTGTTCATGGAAGAAGATATCCGTGTCGCGTCAAGGCCATGTGACATGGCAGAATATTGAAACTACCCTTAGAGAGTTGAGAAGAAAGAAAGAAAAAAAAAAGAAAAAACGAGCGGGACATTTTCGATCTTTTTACAAAAAAATACATCAAGCAATGCTTCTTCTTTTTATCATCCGACTGTTCCATGTCAAGGTTATAAACTGAAAATTTAAGTTATCTGCAAAACAATAGGAATGACTTGCTACGCAATAATTTTTTGTTGCATCTCCTTTTATCATTTATTTCTTTCTTTTGTTTATTTAGATAGTTGTTTTTATTGTTTTTTATGTCGCAATGTTTAGTTGTGTTGACGGAATGATGATAATGATGATAAAAAAGAGGATCGTCTGCGCCGTCAAGTTCTGTGTAAGAATATAGGATGCACTTGGTCATTAAAGTTTTTTTTTTTCCATGTCATGTTTATCTACTGCAGCGTATGCATATGTGTTTATATACTACAGAGTGAAGTATTTTAATCGGAACACTTAAATATCCATGTTATTTATCTTAATATATATAAATGCTTCTCTCTTATCTGTATTACGTATTTTGTATAGAAATGTCGTCTTTTATGTACATTAACAAATAGATCGGTTTAGAAAATATCTGACTTTTCATATTTCTAAGAAACTATGTTACATATTTTTTTCAATGTACTAAAAATACTAATAAATAAATTTGAAATTTATTAATATATGACTTATCGGCGTTTATTGACCGGTAGACTAAAAAATTGACTACTTCTATTCAACATTTATTATTTCTTAAACATTCTATTATTTTTAAATATTGTTTTAGTAACATATAATACAATATCATTTATTATCTTAATTTTTTAAATATTATTATTAATAATTATTAATAATCTTCAGAAAAGAAACGATGTTAAGTTTTTATTATATTTTATCCCTACAAAGTCCCCTGATATTTACAAAGAATTTTGAGTTCACATTGATCGATATTTTATACGATAAATAATGTGTTAAAAACATTACATACTTCGAAATGTCGAGAAAACATTTTCCGAATAATAACGAAGACCATTTAATTGTTCCAATTAAAATATCCTAGCTTGTATACGTAAATGTTAGTTTAGTATATGTATGTTTGCACAATGGTTGATTTTCACACGTGCGCTTAAGCAGAAAATATAGAAGAAAGGTGGTTTTGATGTTGGGTTCTCATACGACACGTTCGAAATTTCGAGGTGAATCGTACGGTCTTCTGTATGAGAGAGAGAAAGAGAAAGAAGAGGGCAGAGGAGAAGAGAATGAGCAAGAGAAAGAGAAAGAGAGATAACTAACTGCAAACGGATAGATAGCGCTCACGGGACAGGAAATGCAAACGCGTTTACTTCGTTGGTATACCCAAGCTTCTCTCATAGATACAAAAATACATATATACACACACACTCGCAACCTCACCAACACATCCACACACACATACACAAACAAACACACGTAAAACGAGAGAAGTTCACTTTGCATTCTAAACGTCTCGTTAATTTTGTGTTTCCTACTTGTCTCGTGAAAGTCAACTCGAAATTTTCCTCAAGTCTGATTAATATTACCTATTTAAAAAAAAAAAGAATTGAAGAAAGATAATACCTAAATATACAAATTAAATAATAAAACAATAAATTCGTGTTTGTTTGGTCGAAGTTAAAAAGTTTTGTACTTTATTAATTAGTTTTATTTTACATGTAAATTTTATCGTTTTGAAAAGGAAAGTAAAGAGGATAAAGAAAATAGAAAAAATAACACTTAAAATTAGAATCTTATCTTTTTCTATATAAAATCGATTTGATATCGATACATGATATCGTTGTGTTGAATCAACAACGTCAAATCTTGTTTTTTTTGCGTTTAAGAAAATATCGATATACTCTTCCAATGTTAACCCTACTCCAACGCACCTATCCACCTCTTCCATCAGCTTTTCTACGAAATGTAATTTATATTTCTCAGTTGGTCGAAGAAAGCGTAACATAACATCGACTCTCTTATCTTCGAATCGGAAGCAAAGCAACGATACCACGGTAGCCTCTAACATTGAGCACAAGTTTCTCGTTTCTTCGGGCATCGAATTGTCAAGATAACTCGTTCAAGAATTTACCGATACGTGAGTTCATTCTTTCATATCTATCTCTTTTTCTTTATCTACTTCCTCTTAGCTACGTCGTAGTTATCTTTTAAAAGGTCTCGATACTTTAACAATGAAAATTCTATCAAAAATCAAACAATTTGTTAAATAAGTTCATTGACCCTCTTCTCAATGAAATTAAAATATTCATTTATTAGTTTATTTGTTACTTTAAATCATTTCTTTGCTATATAGTTTAAAATAGTTATACTAACAGTGTTTATTGATCGGTAGTTTAAAAATAGGATTTTTTTTTTAATAATTTCGGTTATCAATTTAATCGACTGATAATCGACTTTAACTAAATGGAAAAAATACTCAATGTAGCTTTATAAAGTAGCTTTATAAATAAATATTCTCTATGTACATATATAATATTACGATATTTAATAGTATATATACTATTATATTATATAATATATGTGAAGTATATATATGGATATTATATATTATGATGTTAATATATGATATTTATATAAATAATTTGTCAATATTTTGTAAATAGATAATCAGTATTTATAGTAGAGAAAACATTGATTCAAGGTCGCGCATGAATTTTATTATAAAATATCAATAAATTTCTATAATAATTTTAGGCATACTGATTATATGCGCTTTAATTGAAAATTTTACGTATCATGGGCAGTCTACCCAAAACTACATCTATCATTATGGACAGAAAAAAATTTATGTTACCATAAAATTGTCACGCAACCTTTTCGCGACTCTTTCGTATACATCTTCCAACAATATTCTTGCGTAAACCGCAAATTTGAATAAAACGCATATATCCAATTCTTTTTTTTTCTTTTTTATATCAGTATTAATTCAATAAATTCTAAATATGCAAGCATAATTTTTGAAACAAATCAAACACTAATTATTTCTCAAACATTCGACCGATAAATCGTTATATACTCGTAACGTAATTACGACAAATGTTAGTATTTGTATACTCGTACGTATGTATCTATGTAAATAACAAACATAAATAGTTTCTTTCCTTGTTCAACCTATTGCGATTAGAAACCTTCGTATAGGAAGGTGCGAACACGCGAACAAGCAAAACGTTTCTTGATTCCGTTCCTTTTATTACTCGACCAATTTCTACACGGCATTTTATTGGCCCTTCGGTCTCTCTCACATCAGTCGCTTTTCGTCGCGGTTAAATTATAGCCGTCATGGTATGAACAGCCAAACGTTATTACGAAACGCCCTTTTAATGTTCCGCGAATCGCGTTTGTAAACTACCGATATGAATAACGCTATTAAATTCCGAGTATATAAATAGACAATTTTACACGTATTACGAGTGTATCATAATCATCGTTCTACGGATTATTATTTATTTTCTCTTAAGATTTACTATAAGAATAAAAACAAAATTTATATATATATATTTTTTTTTTCTTTTTTTCTTTGATAAACAAAACAGATTTATCAAGAATTTACAGCTGAATATAAGGATGTTATTTATTTCTATCGAAAGTGAGTTTTGTTTATGAATTTGTATTTTTTGATAGATACGTGAAAGGAACGCGGAAGTGAACTAGCCTCGCACGATTGAGTTAAAGTTCGGCAACCTTTGAACTTCATCGATAATATGGCTGATCCGCCAACAGCAAAATCGTTTCTTCGAACAATCAGGATCGGTTCTCGATGTACGGGACTTAGTAAATAAGGAGTCGTACCGAGCCTAAAGACGATGAACGATAACGACCGTTCGAGCTATCGATCGGCTTTGAGCCTTCGAGAGAAGAATCGATCACGCGCATGGGAGGATTATATCGTGTATGACGTAGGCGTGTATAAAAGAGAGAGAGAGAATTTCTAATGGGTTGTGTGGGTTTATATTAGTACATGGTACCTCATTAAACCATATCCTTCATTTGTAATGACACAAAAAAAAATTTTTTCTATTCAATTTAAATGGTATTAAATATATAATATTTATTTGGCAACAAATATTTTTATATCGAAATAATTTTATTTGAAGCTTTTTAAGTTTATTTGTCTATATTTATCATAGCTGATATGTGTTCTTAAGGTAATTTTTGATTGATAAAGAATTAAAATGAAAAATATGAGATTTGTTTCTATCCTGAAATGTAAAAATCTTGAGGAAAAATAACAAAAATGAGAGTCAGTTCAATGACTCGACAAGCCTACGAACGAAGGCTGCTGCAATAAATGAACTTTACGACACGCCGACGACGCACACGTTCTTTTTTTCTCTTTCGTCTTTTTCTATTTCTTCGACCTTTCAGCAGAGTACATACAACCCTTTTCCTGAACGATAATTCGCAGCTTCGAAGCACTTGTCATATACACATGTCTTCTCGTTAAAAGTTGTCTACGATAGATTCTTTGCATTTCCTTTTTTTTTTATTCCGAAATTTTTTAAATAATCGATAATATTTAATAATATTGATATTTTGTTAAATAAATATTTTATTCAGCTATAAATTTTATGAAAAAATGAAACCAAACATTAATATTATGTTCCAAAGATTGATCATTTATTTAAAATACTTAGTCACTAAATACTAACCTATCGAAGATATTTTAATTGAGAAATTAAAATTATGCTCTACTTATCTATAATCTTGTTTTCTTGTTTACTTTGATAAACCATTTTCGTCGTATGTTTACAACGACTCGATTTACTCGAGCAAATTGCGTCTTCGATCGGCAGACTATAAACCGTGACTATTCTCATATCCAAAGTCCTATAGATACAACATAGATACATGTATATATATATATATATATATATATATATAAGTAGGTATATATACAATATATAGATAAAGATATATATGCAAACGCGCACATATTGTATACGTATATATTATACAATATGTAGATATATGTACGTAGCATAAAGATATATCTATATACAGGAAGTAACCGTATATTCGCGGCATTCGATAGAACTTCACCGAGATACATTACGGTATTCCGCTTTTCTCCACTTACACGATTACATGATCTTACTACGTATGACATTTGCGTTACGCTAGACACCTCTGTTTATGTCATATATTTATATGTCTACAAAGAATAGAAAATGTCTTTCAATGCTTATGTTATATGAAAATAATATTATTAGAATTATAATATTTCTTTTTCTCCGCCTATTTCTTTTTCTTAAAAACAGACACACATTTTTAATTCGTTTCCATCCTGTACTCTCTCTCTCTCTCTTTTTCTTTCCTTGTCTTTCTGTTTTTACTCTTTCTCTTTCTCTAATTTTTTTTTATTTTTCTCTTTTTTCGTTATTGAATAAAATCGTAAAAAATCGATCTTTTAATATTCTATTTTTTAGATTGTTTTAATATTAAACACGTAAACCATAATATTACTAATAGTAACAACAAAAGCAACATAGATAATAGCAAGGACGTTGTTTTTGATGGTACGAAACGGCAATTAGTTAATATATGGCTCAGATAATACGCGCTATTACCACTATTATTGCTACCGTGTTTGATGGTAAACGCGTTAGTTTGACGTACCGGCTTGACGCTTGACGGTACGTATTTGGGCATTCAACGGTAATATTATGAACACATATTTTTTGGCCGAAAACTTGCTTTCTCGTGGTGGTGGTGGTGGTAGTAGTGGTTATAAACAATTTTGGTTTTAATAGCAAACGATCAAACGAACGATCTAACTAACTCCTTGTTTCTTTTGTTCAACTAAACTATACACATATTTCATTTTATTTAATTATATATACATGAATGATTAAATCGATTGTATTTTATTATATAATATATCGAAAACTATTATCGAAAACTTCCGAGCTTGATCGACGTCAAAGAGTACGTTTATATTATATAGATAGAACTATGCAAAGAGAAGAGGATAACATATAACAGGGTTCGCGTGTTCAAGAACGACAAATAATGGCTCCGTAGACGCAGCATCGTCTTGTTCTATACGAGATAGTGTTAGTTTTCACTACTTCCTATGGAGATTTCTCTTTATACGAATGTATACTTACTTATATACTCACCTATATACTTACTTATTTGCTTACTTATTTACTTACTTAATTACTTACTTACTTACTTACTTACTTACTTACTTACTTACTTACTTACTTACTTACTTGCCTTGTTACGAGAAATTCGATAAGATAATTCTAACGTAGATTTCTATGTTGAATTTTTTTCCAACTTGACTAGAGTATCGCTCGAATTTGTTTTGCAAGTTTTAATATTCATACATTTTCTTAAATTATTTTTTTATACACGTTTCAAAAATTTCATAATTTTTTTACTGGTAAATGTTTTTTTTTAAATAAGTTATTAGTATTTATGAATTTTATTTTTTAATATAAATAATAATTTATTAATATTTTGTTTTTATAAGAAGAGGGTTTTATTAGAATTGTATTTAAATACAGGAATAATGTATTATTATTAATATTTATTTGATATACTAAATTCTAATATTGTATATTGATAATTAAATACATTTGACTATATTATCAATATTTTTAATTAATACATGATTGTATGGTTATATTAATTTAATACTGACCATATATACTTATATTCGTCAGTATTTATAATATTAAGTGTTGGAATTAATTCATAGCGTTGGTCAAGCCATTTATAACAAATTATTTTAAATAAAAATAAAGAAATACATTATTCAAAATACTGCTCATTTCTTGTTATTACTGTAAGAGTGAGAGAAAGACGAAGAGTGCGAGTGTATGGTGTGCGTGAAAACAATTGATGAATGTGAAAGATGTGTAAGAGTATCAGCGATATCGGTATAAGTGTGAGTGCACGCAGCGATATCGGTATAAGTGTGAGTGCGCGCAGCGATATGGATATGAGTATGAGTGCACGCAGCGATATCGGTATAAGTGTGAGTGCATGCAGCGGTATGAGTATGAGTGTGTCTAGTAAGAAAGAAAAGCGAGCGTGCACCCCGAAGTCTCTCGAATGTTCCCGAACCGGAAATCGGGAAAAGGTCTTTTGTTTAATCGGTCGGGAATAGTCTGGATATTTCGAGAATGATTGACGGAAGTGATTGGGACCATTGGTGGGGTGAATGAGTATATAAGCGCGGCGAAGAATGCGATCTTCGCCTTCTTGATTCGGTGCGACTATTTGTGAGTGAAAGAGTGTAATACGAGTGTACTTAAGATTTCTAACTATTGTTACTTACTTTTCTTATCTTTTCTATCTCTTTAAACCTTAATAATTAAACATTTGTTCTATTATAATAAATACTTATATTTTAAATTTAAATAAATCTTACATTACTTTTTTCCATTTTTTTGGGTAGAATACAGATACTCTGTCTAAAGAACGTTTCGACCTTAGAGGTAAACTATAAACCGAACCTTTTTTTACAATCTTCATAATAAGTGAAATTCTCCCCTGACAAACCATGAGCCATTGATGGGAACAGGTAGTAATCTTGAAGGGTAATATCTGGAAAATACAGCGTATGTTTTAAGAATTCCCATTACAGTGTTTGTAGATATGTTTTCACTGGCCTTGTGATGTGCGGTTGAGCATAGTCGTGCAGCAAAATAACTTTATCGTGCCTTTCGCTTCCATCTAGTTGATTTTCTTTTAATGCACGACTCAAGCGCATCAGTTATAATCGGGAACGATCCCCAGTGATAGTTTTATTTGGTTTTAATAGTTTATAATAAACCAAACCCAGTTAATCCCACCAAATACAAAGGAGGAACTTGGCCCCCAAATATTACTTTTTACCACTTTTAAAATGGTCAAACCACTTCCGACAAGTTTGTTTAGTTAAAGCATGGTCACCATAAAAATCCGATGACTTTCCGCAGCCTTTTTATCCATATTAAAATAATGGAATAAAAATCCCCGCAAAACATTTTATTTGACACAAATTTCGATATATTGAAATAATTACAACTTGTTGTCATTAACAATTAAAAATGAGATGTTTCGTAAAAAACACACCTAATAAGTGCTGAATTACGATAAAATTTATTTCTGAAGGTAAAAGCAGAATAGTGTAATATTTACGTCATTTTTCGTAAAACGCTACGAATTAATTCCAACACCTAATAAGGGTTTACATTACGGTTAGAATATTAAAAAAAGTATATATTGATATTAAATTATAAATATTTAAAGGAAATAAATTTAAAACTATTTATCCAATAAATATAATCATCAATCACATCAAGTAAATCTCAATAAAATAAATCGTAGTAAAACAATTCATGCCACAGAGATATTTTATCTTACTTTTATAGTAGTAAGGTCTTTCGTGTTAGATTCGTCTAACTAACTTACACAAGGACTTAATCCTTAGCTGGGAAAGGTACAGAATTGGTACACTAGGAAAAGATGGTGGAGATAAAGGAGGAAGGAATAAAGGAAGAAGGTACCTGGTTGGGATGGAGGGTGGAGGGGGGGATGGATGTTTTAAAGCGACAATACCGCCAGCGAGGAGTCGTAAATCCGCGTCAAGGGAAGTTCGATGACGATGAAGAGGTACGAGTCGAACTCCTAGATGCAAAAGGAGAAAATGAAGAGAAGAGTTCTTAGCGGTTCTCTGTTTAAAGAGAGATAGAAGAAGCTGCGGTAAGCTAAGGATGAGTGAGAAAGATAGAAGAAATAGTAGAAGTGGAGGTGGAGGAGAAGGAGGAGGAAGAGGGTGCATTATCCGAGAGAATCGAAGTTTGGTTCTCCTGAAAGATTCTTCTTTGCGATACGAGCTTTGATGGATTGTTTTCCTTTTTTTTCTTTTCTTTTTGCTTCCTCTTATTTTTTCTTCGGAAAATTTATTCTTCTTTTTTCGTTTTTTTTTTTTTTTTAATTTTCTTTTGCTGGGAGAGAGGAAAAAAAAGAAGCTGATGCAGCCAGCCACTTTCCACAAAACGTGGGGTTTTCGAGAGAAGAACATGAATCATCCGAACGTATGTGTGTGCATGATACAAAGTGTGTTGTGTGTGTGGTGTAGTGGAGTGTACCTTTACTAGTCATTAAGATCGTTCAAAACTTTCAAACTCGAAGAAACAAACGTGAGTCTTAAGAGAAAACGTTGTTGAATTTGGTATGGAAAACAAAGGGACACGTTTTTTTGCTTCAAGGATGATGATAATCGTATTCCACGAACGTAGGGAACATTTTTTATGAATAGTTAACGATATCTCTCTCTCTCTTTCTTTCTTTCTCTCTTTCTCTCTCTCTCTCTCTTTCTCTCTCTCTCTTTCTCTCCGTAGCAAATGATCATAGATTTTGAGGAGAAAGCTTCTGATGGTAGTTTTCTTCTCACCTTCTTCCTTTATTCTTCTTCTTCTTTTTTTCTCCTTATTCCTGTGGAAATGGGAAAGTCCTTGCTTAAAATTTTCTTCCGGAGATCACAATTAACGTACCATGATCATTACCGGTATTAATTCGCACGAGTTTCGAAGTCGAAATTTGGGGTTGAATTAACACGTAACCACCGTACGGTCTAGAATGAGTAAGAGTCAGAATATGTGCATGCTATGACTATGTCTGTGTATAAGAGAGAGAGAACTGCGGCAAGTTAACAGCGTTACCGGCGCGTCGATACGATCGCAATTTCAGCTTACAACCATAATTAACGCAGACTGCATAGCCAGAGCACTTGAGTGGGCAACGCTAAAACGTACTTTGCCAGCCATTAACTGCGAGAGATGCGAGTCCCAGTCGTCACGTCCTACCAAATGAAATTCTGGAAAAATCACGGAAGTGACGTCGAAGGGTCGGGAAACGTATAACTTTTTTCTTCTTTTTTTTAATTCTACGTGAAAGTTACTAAGTTTTTTATTTTATACATTTTTACTTTTTTTTTAACGTCAGTATTTTTGATATTAATTTAATGACAAATATTTTGAAGAACTCTCACCTGCATCGTATACGGACATGTGTCTAGGAAGATCTATTGTTAAAAAAGGAAATATTGAAAAGGGCTATTCGGTCATAAAACCTAAGGGATCAATAACATGTGAGGGTAATAAAATTCCACATGCTTCATCGGATCCGGCGAGCAATTGTAAATATTTGTTTAGGTTTTATTTTAATGATAAAGATCTCCTGGTACACTGTTCCCTCTAACGAAAAACATCTGTAGACCTTGGACTTTGCTTGGACCTTGCACCCTTGTGCTATTGGTCAATCGAACTAAGAATCTCCTACTCTTTCCAAAAGGGGTGTTACTTATTAGACTATAAATGCGTGGAAAGAAGGAGACTGTGGTTACTGTTATTAGAGTTACTGTTATTAGAACTATTAGAGTTACTGTTACTAAGGATCGGGAGTCGAGTGTTCGTCATTATTCGTCTTATTCGTTCCACTCGTCTTATTCGTGTTATTAGAAGTTATTAGTCTTATTCGTTTTATTCGTCTTATTCGTGTTATTAGTATTATTCGTCTTATTTTATATTATTCGTATATTTGTAACATTTCTACATACTGTAATATTCGTATTGTGCTTACTTGTTAAAATAAAGCTGTTTTTTTTGTTGTTTACCTTCAATCATCACGAGTTCCTAAGGTGTTTTACACAAATATTTTTAAGAAATATATTGTCATTATTTCTGTGAATATTTGAAAAATTATTAAGCGTTAATTATCGAGGATTAATTTTACTTGTGTTATGTTATGTTGATTTTTTATTATAATATAAATATTAAGTACTAATATTTTATTAAACTAACTGGATAAATACAAGCTACATTATATTTTTTTTTTTTAAATTATTGAGTATACATTCGCACGCACACACACGCACACACACACACACACACACACACACAAATTAATACAAAAAATTTATTATTAATTTATTATAAACCATAATAATATTTGCGTGTCAGTTGGATAACCTTGATAACTGGAAAAGGTGGAAAACTAAAATAACAATTTCTTAATCGTACCCCAATTAATTTTGATTTTTTCAGTTTCTAGAAACTATAAAAGAGCAAATGTGAGCAAAACTATGTGAGCAAATAAGAGAGAGATTGAAAGAAAAAGAGAGTGAGAGAGAAAGAAATAGAAAAGACTAAAGGAGAATTGAGTCTTATGGGATTTCGCTTCGGCGGTTATAAAACAGCGAGAAAGATATTTTTAGGTGAAAACCTTATACCGTACCACTTGTCATCTTTCCTTTTGCAAAAACTCAACGGAAGAATAAAATATGATAGAACTCTTAGACCTTACTCATTTCACTGAATTTTATTATGTATTATACTTGTACGTGGTATAAAAGTACAGCGATAAGTGTTTTATATAAGTGATTAAGATTAATTTTCTATGCGAATTACTTTTCGTGATGTTATGTAAATCCGTTTAGATCTTTAGCGTTACATTGCAGCGTTGATATACGTTCGAATGTTCATCGCAAAAATTAATCTCCAAAGAAGTATGGGGTTATGGTGGATAAAAAGTGGGAGGTGGTGAAGATTAATTTTCTATTCGAATTACTTTTCCTGATTTTATGTAAACCCATTTAAACTCCTAACGTTATGTACATTGCAATATTGATATACGTTCGAATGTTCATTGAAAAAATTAATCTCGAAAGAGAATTATGATATTATGGAGGATTAAGAGTGGCGATAGTGAAGATTAATTTGCAGTGCGAATTAAGTTTATGTAAACCTCGTTTATAGATCCCCTAATGTAGAATTGGGACGTTGATATACGTTCGAATGTTTATCGCAAAAATTAGTTTTGAAATAAAGATGGTGATAAAGTGTTGGAGAGGTAGCTGGTGGGTTTATGGGTGTTCGAAAATGAATTTTCCCTGCGAATTACTTTTAATAATTTTATGTTAATCCCGTTAGGGCTGGCAACGTTACCTTGAAACTTTATGCACTTGCGTTAATATGCACATACGTTATATATTATTATGACATAGCAGACAACTGTATTCGTGCGGAAAAGGAAGAATAGATATGAGACATGTTAGCTTTCATAACGTAGTAGAGGTATACTGTGTTTGGAAGGGTTGTTCGTCCAAAGATTATTGTCTCCCTTTATAGGGTATACAATATTCATTCATTGTTCCATCAAAGGGAACCTATGTGTTTCATGTAAACGTTCCTACATTCAATTTTACAACAATCATATTTTTTTCTCCTACAATTGATCAACGTTATGTATTGTATTGTTGTAAGAAATAAAAAATAATAATAAAAGAGGAACGGAATAGAATGATTAAAAAAATGGAGGATAATAATGTTTTTGTTTTGTTTATATACATACAGGAAAGATTTCATATTGAATGCATGTAATATTGATAGTAAAAAGAATGGTAAAATCAATATTTATGATTATATACGTTTCGTTGGATAATCCATTAGCAGTTTCATTGAATTTTTCATTTTTTTTTCTTCTAAACATTTGTCCGATGCATCCACGATAAAGCTATAGGAATGTTTTTCTTTGCTGTGTATATATCTGTATTAAAAAAAGGGAGAAGTACGCGTATATTATTTTTTGTTCCTTTGTTGTTTTGTATCCTTTACTTTTATTTTTTTCTCTTACGGTTTACTCTTAAAAGATTATGTACAATTAAGCAATGCGATGCTAGTGAGTGGCTACTTTTTTCTTTTTTTATTTCTCTTTTCTCTCTCTCTCTCTCTCTCATTTTTGCAATAAGGAGGCACAACAAAGCTCGTTTTCAAGGACCAATATAACGAAACAGATTTTCATATTGTTACTTTCTAAGTCGTAGTCCATTCGCATAGTAGTGCATATGCGGGGCTTATTTACTCGGTTTTAAGCAACTCCCTTTTTCTATTCTCAATCCTTTTCACTGTAACACAATCGGAGTTTGTGTGGAAACATTTTTCCTCGCAATGGTGTATGAGTGATGGTGGTGGTGGGAGGGGGGAATAGTCGCATTGCCAATTGAAAGGTAAAACTTTAATACGTGGTCAGTTGTGGCGTGACAAAGAAAAAGGTTATACTACCTGAAAAAAGTGTATCTATTTTCTTTGTTTTTATTTTTTTGGCTTTTTCTTTCTTCTTCTTTCTGTTTTCATCCTTTTACCCCCCCCCCCCTCCTCGTCCCTTTACCCGATCCTTTATCCTTGGTATTTGATCATCTACGATCTTTTATTTTTCTATTTCTTAATCCTTTGATTCTCCAGCAGAAGCCCTTCGAGATTGCCATAGACTGAATCTTCCGACAGAAGTTTCATGATTTAGAACGACACGTTTCTCGCAAGTCTTTCGACTTATTCCTATACTTTCATAGAACCCACAACCAATATGTGTAGTTACTTTTCTAGATTCTTTTTTCTTCTTCATGTCGTTGTACTTCTTCTTTTTCTTCTTCCTCTTCTACTCTTTTAAGGCTATTAAATTAAACTTTTTTACAACCGAATCATAAAACTACTAATTTTATAATTTCTTCGTCTTTACTGAAGGGCTGTTTCTAATAGACTAAGAAAAAGGAACAAAGGTCCACACATATTAGGCATACGACTAGCTCTCTATATCGGTGACATCTATGACGTCAGCCGATATCCACAGCATGCAAGTTTATACGTGTTAAAATAAACTATGGTCTTCTAGATAGGAAAGAAGAGAAAAAAAGAGATTGATTTTCGTTCTTGAATCTGAGTTATATATTCCAACACTTTCTTATTCTCTTTTCTGTCTTGATGATGATCCTTGACTCGAACTTAACTTTGTATATTTAAATACATTTTTAATTTTATATCACTCAATGACAACAAATTGTATTCATTTACCAAGAAAGTTCAATTTATCTTTTTAATATTTAACATATTAAATCTTTACTCTTCGGCAGATACTAAAGAAAAAATGGAAATTTAATCAGCCGCTACACCAACTTTATGTAGATTTCTAAACAGCGTACGATTCGGAAAAACGAGAAAAAATGATCGAAATCTTAAGGGGGTATTCTAGTGTAGAAATTAAAAAAAATCGAATTTTTTTTTTTTTATATTTTCAAAGCTTAACCTTTCAAGAATGTGTCCTTAAAAGGGCAAGCCAAAATTTTAATTATTTTCGGAGATATAGCTGTTTTAGTGACGCGGCTTCCTATATCCTACCCTTATTATGCGAAACTTTGAACGCGTTTTTCTCGAAACTGTTTTTTTTGTCACGGTTGCCATGATATCTCAAGTTCTACTTAACCGATTTATTTGAAATTTGGTGAGAGTCTTCTCTATGCATTTCTCTATCGTACTAATCAAACCTCTTACAACAATTTTTAATTTCTACTATTTTGAAAAAATTCGGAACAGTAAAAAAAGTGGTAAAAATAATGTATCTTTTTTTCAGACAGTTGTAATTTAGTGAAAAAAAATTTTTTTTAATTCTTTTAGTTCGTACGATAGCGGCATTATTCTTAATTAATAATTTTTTTTATTTTTTTATTTCGGATTATTAGAAGAGCTGCAATCGTGACAACCGTCGAGCACCAATTTTTTGAGACCCCCCACTTCATCAGCCTATATCTTTTTCAATTTTGAATTTTTTCACTATTTTTTTTTTCATGTATTCTTGAAATATTAATAAATATCTTGTAACATTATAGATAATGAAAATATTATTCGTCTTTTTGTTATTGCACTTGAAAAAGTACCTAAAATCCATGCTTCTAGACTAGAATACCCCCTTAATACGACAGGGGATACCAAGAAAATTGGTCAACCTGGTTACCTTTGTTTAAAGGAAACTCGGGGTAAAGTGAGAATAGATAATCAAGTGTTGGAAACATTTAGTATTCATAGCGGGTTAAAACAGGGGAACGCAATGTCACCTCTTTTGTTCAATTTAGTACTGGAATTTGCTGTCAAAGAACTGCAAAAAAGTAAAGATGGTCTGCAGTTGAACGGTACAACGCAATTGTTTATATACGCAGACGATATTACTTTGTAAGGGGACATAAAGAGTCATTAATTAATTACGCGAAAATACTAATAGATAATACAAAAGATCTAGGGCTACAAATAAGCGTGAAAAAAACGAAATATATGGTCACCGATAGAGGTCAGAATATGCCTAGTACTGGGACTTTGGTCGTCCGGGATAAAATTTTCGAACGGGACAGCAACTTTAGGTATTTAGGATCGATCATAAACCAGACGAACGAAATTAACGAAGAACTTAAGAAAAGAATCAATTTAGGCAATTTATGTTTTTATTCGGTTAACAAATTGCTCAGCTCGCGGTTGTTGTCTAGGCGATTAAAAATCAGGATATACAGGAAAATCATCCTGCCAGTAGTCCTTTATGGTAGCGAAACCTGGTCGCTTACTTTACGGGACGAAAAGAAATTTAGGGTTTTCAAAAACAAAGTTCTTCGTAAAATTTTCGGTGCAAAACGCGATGAGGAAACGGGCAAATGGAGAAAACTCCATAACGTAGAAGTACATCGACTATACAACAAACCGGACATTATTAACGTCATAAAATCACGCCGATTAAGATGGGCTGGTCACGTGGCGCTCATGGGAAAAGATCGAACAGCCTGCAAAATATTGGTCCTTATACCAAACGGGAAAAGACCACTAGGTAGTCCGAGACGTAGATGGGAGGATAATATTAGAAGAGACTTAAAAGAAATAGAATACGAAGACCGCGAATGGAAGGATCGCGTTCAGGGACGGAAACAATGACGGGATTTGGTATTGGCGGCAATGAAGTTACGAGTTCCTAATGCCAATTAATAATAATAATAATAATAATAATAATAATAATAATAATAATAATAATAATAATAATACGAATATGAGTAGCAGTTACTTGATCTCTTCTGTTTAGTATCGAAATTTTAGGCATCTCTTTGACACTTGATATTATTTTGTGAAGTTTTGTTTCGGTGCTCTTAATGTATTTGAGATTTCAGAAACTGATAGAAGCTTCTTTAAATCTTTGAGATTTGTCCTAATATCTTTGTAGATTGAGAGTTTAGTAATCTCGTGTGCAGTTTTGTCTGCTTTTTCATTGCTGCTGAGTCCGATGTGGCTGGGCATCTATACTACTTTAATTCTTGTACTTTTTAAATATTTTTTTAAATATCATGTATGGATTTCTGATATGATCTTTTAGAAATTCTCTCTACCGCTCATTTAGAATAAGTAAAAATTGTATAATTGTTGGCATCATGATTTTTACCAAATAATATAGTTTTACTTATTGCATTTACTTTGCAGGCTAGATGAGAAAAGGTTTTTGGTAGCTTGCAGGTGAAGGTATAATTAAATAGTATATAATGTACTAATAATTTAAATTTAATAAAGTAAATTATCTGTAATAAAGGTAGGTGCAGCTGACTCAAAGGATTTGGAAAAATCAGTATAAATGAAAATTGAGTTTGTACTGTTATTATAATTTTGGAATATGGTTTTAAAAATTTCACTATTAGTATTTTTTTTCCTATGAAATCCATGGCGCGTACCGAAAAGGATTATGGTCTTCTATTTCCGGTAGTGTTATGTTAAATTCCTGTAATTAGTTGTGGACCCTATCTTCCAGCGATTTAAAAGCTTTATTGTTGTAGTTAGAGTTTGGAGTACCATTTACCCGAAGATTGCTAGTTGCCGGGTTTTTCAATGTGGTAGATACAGCTGTTGCGTATGCTAAACAAAGTCTTTTGCGCTTAATGTCAAGTGATGGTTCGTTGAGTTTGCTAAGAAGGCTGGATACGGGAGTCGTGCAAAAGGCATATAGAATTATTCTGAAATAAAAGTTTTGGATGGGATTTAATATATTAAGCAGTTTAGATCTCGTTAAATGTTAGATTACAGATCCATAATCAATTTTTGCTCGGATCAGAGCTTTGTATGTAGTGAGCAAAGTATTTTTGTTAACTTCCCAGCTTTTGCTAATTATACTTTTAAGGATATACACTCTTTTTGGACGCGTGTTCACCCTCAGCCACCAAAACCTTTTTACCGTTCCGGTCGTATATCTGGTCTCAGCCATCACACAAGAAACCATGCTAATCTTATATATATATATATATATATATATATATATATATATATATATATATATATATATAATATAATATAAACTATATATTTTATATATATTTTTACATAATTATGTATTTTACATAGTATGTATTTTACATATTTATGTACACAATTATGTATTTTACATAATAAATATATTATATATACAGTGGCGGCCATATATGTTACTTACGTACACTTCACATTTTAACTTTTAAACTTTCTTATATTTTTTTCATACTTATCTATCTGATCCAATGTTTTATTTCTAATAAGTTTCGATCTTTAAGCATCTACCAATAAAAGCGTTTTTATGAATTCCAAAAAATAAAGCTGTTTGTAACCATTGTATTCCGAGGTACAGATTTCGCAGCGGACAATTACGTACACTAAGATTTGTCGTATCGAATGTAAACAGTATTCTTCAGTTTCTATCGACAATTTGAATAAATTAGATGTGATATAAAGCCTTTCGTAACGAGTAAGCTAAAAAATATTACGCCAGAACAATGTCGATTAGAGCAACGTCTCCGCAAAAGTGAAAAATCATATCGACAAATATCTGCAGAACTGGGACTTTCAGTTATGGCATGTCACTAAGCAGTCAAATATATTGAACGTAATGGTACATCGGATAACATTCCTCGTAAGTCAAGACCTCAAAAAATTGATAGAAGAACGGGCCGAAAAATTCATTGTCTATCTGAAGGTGATAGATTTAAAACTGCAGTCGATATAAACAGAGAGATAACTGCAAATTTACATACTAAAATAAGTGTAAGGACTGTTTAACGACGATTGAATGAATTTTAATTAAATGGGCGTGTTACTAGAAGAAAACCATTCATATCATAAAAGAATCGCAGGGCCCGGATTTCTTTCGCAAAAGAGCATATTAATTGGACACTCGAACAATGGTCCAAAGTTATATTTACGGACGAATCTAAGTTTATTAGATTAGGTTCTGACGGGAAAGTGTATGTTAGACATCGGAGAGGTGAAGAATATAAGAAATGTTGTTTAAGACCTACTGTAAAAGGTGGCGGTGGATCGGTATTGGTATGGGGTGCAATGACTATAAACGGTACGGGCTCTATTCATCACTTCGAAGGTATTATGGATAAATTTGTTTATCTAAATATTGTAAACGATCAGTTAATACCATTTGCTGAGGATTAGATATATATATGCCGCATGATTGGATTTATCAAGCGGATAATGATTCGAAACACACCGCACGTGTGGTAAAATCATTTTTAAGTGAAAACAATATTAGTTTAATGAAGTGGCCAACGCAATCTCCCGACTTAAACCCCATTAAAATGTTATGAATTGACGTGGACAAACATGTAAAAAAACAAAAGCCATAAAATATTAACAAATTGTATGCCATAATTAAAGAAGCTTGGTCTTAAATACCAGTTAGCCGATGCGTTCGACTTATCGAATTTACGGAACGTAAGTGTGCCGAGGTTTTAAAGAATAAGGGCTTAGCTACTAAATGAGCCGTTTATTTTGAAAGTGGCCTAAGTCCATTTATCTTAAAATCGAGGTATTTAAGGGTTTGCGTTTCAATGAATTTAAAAATATACGTACAAGATACTAACGAGTTATATTGCTTAAGTGTATCTAAAGGCTTCAAATTTATATTTCCTATTAAAATAGTGGCAATTATTAAGTAATTAATATGCGTTTTCTAACCACGAATGGAGATAGGCCACTTTCAAAATTAACAACCAGATTCATTATAAAATTTGAAGGTGCCCAAGTCCATTCAACATAATTTAAGATGCTTCAAATTGAAAAAAAAAAAACAATACTGAATTTATTTTACATATCCTTAAAACACTTCAGGAACATAATTTATGCGATTCAATTAACTACATAACGTGAAAAATTACAAACATAAATTTATTACAAAACAATTTACTACTTATCTACATTTTGGGCGTGTGAAAGGGATTTGAAGTAATCATGATGTTCCGGTGTATATATCGTAATAGGTCCATTATGTCCTTGAATTTTACTGTTGTAATTTGTCTGATATTTTTATACAGTGATGTCAATACAATATTTTCGAACTTTTTTGGTCTACCCCGACGTGGTAATAAATTCAGGACTTTAAAATTTTCATTCTTATTCATTGATGTCTTATAGAAAATTTTATACGGTTCATTTCTGACAAAACGCATCCAACATATTTTTAGCCAGTTTATTGATTCTCCATTAGAATTTTTTACTCTTTTAAAAATTGCATCTTCTAATAATTTTGTTGTTACAAAATCTTCTTGTCTTATTTCATTTACAATAAAATTATTACCTTTCCGACACTTTTTCATAATCTTGTAATAATCTTGGGGAACAAACAGTAAATTATTTTTTTTTAATGACATTTCTACCACGCCAAAATCTCTATAATTTGGTAAAAATGAATGTCCTGATATTAAAAATTTGTGATTTATGATTTCTACATTATTTTCCAAAGATTGGACAATTTTTAACCACATTAAAGCTATTTTAATGTTTCTATTTTGCCCGGTGCACGTGTCACTGTAAGCTATAATGTGTCTTTCACTTTTTATATTGATTTTTTTACTGATAAATAACATGCAGTTGTACACGTAACCATGACAACCGGAAAAAACTGAAAAACAAACTTAGGCCACTTTCAAAATAAATTTTTCATCATTTCGTTAATCGTCAAATTTTTTGCAACAAAATCTTCATGATTTTAATTATTTATGTAACAAATTGCTTCAGAATAAAAAGATCATGTAAAACTGAAACTATTACGGTAACTAACTCGATTTTTTTGGAAAATGGACTTAGGCCACTTTAAAAATAAACGGCTCAAATATTAATCGTATTAATTTAATTTGAGTTAATTTAAATTAATTTAAGTTGAAAATACCTATAAAAATATAAATATTTCCGTATGTACGTAAGTATATGGCCGCCACTGTATATAATAAACATATATATATACTAGGGTGCCCCGGCCACGCGTTGCTGTGGCTTTTTTCGAGGTGAAAACTTTTTCATAATCAGATCGATTTAAAAATCGTTAAATGAAAGAACGTAAAACTGATAAAACAAAGATAATTTATTAATTAATAAAATTCAGTATATAATTTTTTATTCCAGACAAAAAATAGCTTACTCCTTGTAAGTATGTATGTATGTTAGAGTGTGTATATTGTATGTATGTAAGAATGTGGTATATGCGTGAAATAAGCATGGAGCGCTGTGAATGATGAGGGAATATAAAAATAACAAAAGGCAAACATTATTTTTAAGTTATTATAATTTATTCCTTAAAATTATATATCATTAATTAAACAATTACGACAGTAACACTATTAAACAATATCAATCTCTTAATGCTATAGCGTGAACAATATTTTTTGTTAGTCCATCTTTAGCTAACACAAACAAACTGGATGGTTTACCCACTCGAGAGCATGCCACGTATAATTGTCCGTGTGAAAAACATGGTGTTCTCAAATCTAATCCACAAACAGACATTGTTTGACCTTGGGATTTGTTGATAGTCATTGCAAATGCCAATCTAATCGGAAACTGAATACGTTTGAATTGAATTGGCACATCTGTAGGTATAATAGGAATCCGTGGTATGAGTATATTTTCACCTCTGAACTTGCCATTTAAAATCCTGGCTTCGATCACGTTTTTCATTAATTTGTGAATGACTAATCGCGTACCGTTGCACAGCCTGGGCGGGTTCAAATTACGAAGCAAGATAATTGGAGATCCAACCTTTAATTGTAAATTATGCGGTGGCATGCCTGGCAAATCCAGTGAGTTCAAAAACTCTGTGGGAAAATTTACTGCTTCGCTGTCGTCGCAAACTGTATCAATAGATTTATATGATACCAAGTTCCCTGGCAACAACATTTGTATCTTCAGATTTAAATTGTCAACGTCTACATTTTTTGCCGCTAAAATCGCTCTTTCGGCAAGCCATTCATGATTTATGTACTGTGTGTGTACATCGGGAAATATTTGTTCAATGAGAGTATCTTGCGAATCAGCGATTGTGCAGAAATCGGTCGGTAATTTTACGTATCCAGTTTCATCTATAGCAAGTTTTCCATCACCGATATCTAAGAGTTGTTTTGAAAATGTTTCAGCGGATGGATCTTGAAGCATTTGAACGCGCATATTTATTTTTAGCTGTAATTTTTCAACATTACGCCACAATGGAGATGATTTTAAGCAAGCGTTGATCTCATCAGCGTATGTTGAACGTGGAATGACTGGAAGTGTTTGTCTGAAATCACCTGAAAGGACCAACAGAGTTCCGCCAAATAGTTTGTCACTGTTTTTAAGATCTTTCAATGTCCTGTTCAACGCCTCAAGTGAATGTTTGTGTGCCATAGTACATTCATCCCAAATAATAATTTTACACCGTTTCAGCACAGTGGCCATGGACGATTGTTTCTTAATGTTGCATACTGCGTCAGGGTTATTCTGAATATTTAGTGGTAGCTTAAATACTGAATGAGCTGTTCTACCTCCATCCAATAAAGTTGCTGCAATGCCCGATGATGCAACGGCCAATGCGATGCCATTATTTGATCGTATTTCAGCAAGAATTAGCGAAATAACGAATGTTTTGCCAGTTCCACCCGGTGCATCCAAAAAGAAGAACCCACCTTGTCCAGCTGAAACTGCGAGCATAATGCGATCATAAATGGTTCTTTGTTCCTCATTCATTAGTGGGACATTGCGGGCAACAATCGCTGCCATTTCTACAGTACTGTACTGCAGTTCACGATTCATTTCAGTATTCATTAAATCAGATGCAGTTCGATTTGGCGAATTCATACCGAAATTACAAATTGGTAAGTTGGCAATGGCAATGCAAAGATCCTCAATAGCAATCAATGCTTCATTGTACATTTCGTCGCTGAATGTTATGGTTAGATCGTGGCACCGTATACGATGTTGATGCAATATATCATCAGTCATTGAATCTTTGTGATTTTCCCATAATATCTGTGCTCTGGCTGGGAAACATGTAGTCAACACTATAGCGAATAGTAGACGAATTTGTATTGCTGTACAGTTCAATGCAGCTTCAGCAAGCATGCATTCCCACTGGTTGTCGTCATGCAGCAAGCCGAGTGCAAGGCATGCATCTTTATACGTTGGATATTGTTGCCCATTCACTTTACGTATATCTTGAAATGATAATGGGCCAGTAACATTAACCAACAACAGTCGAAGATAAAAGCACTCCGTTTGTCTTGGATTGACTGTAAATAATCGCCCCAAGGCGTTTGATTTAAATATATTGAGACATGCAGCAACTGGTGAGCCTTGCTTGCGGGGCATCCATGTTTTTGTTTGAGTCCATGTGAAATAGCGTGGTACTTGTGAATAGAGTAATGTTCGTGCAAAGGCACCAAAATCATCCGCACGATTACACAATTCAAAAAATGCAGTGAGTGTAGTTTTAGGTGGATTTATTGCACGATCAATCGCTGTCTCGTTCGTGAAAAATACACGCTGACCGTTTTCAAGATGGATGGCTAAGTGAACAACTGCTGGATCCCGTTCATGAATTGGAAAACCAAAAATACGCCAAGCAGCTTCATTGGAGCTGATGTACCGACCAATTTGGTAGAGCGTTATTTCATCGTTTTTATTCACTGGAGGAGCATTCACATTAGTATTTTCCACTCTAAACACAGCCATATCACTGCCTTTATGGATATACTTGCAAATGTATTTGATGCTCTTCACAGAACTGCAGAACTCAACATTAATATGAGCATTATATGTCTTGCTTAGCAAAGGCGAATATGGCACCACCCAACGATTGTCAATATCAATGTCTGTGTTGATGATATTTTTAATAAATGATTGTCCGCCATTTTCAGGATTTCTTCGACGATATATTGGGTATCCGTCGACATTTGTGACCGTATCATTGGTAAAATCTTTAGGGAAATTTTTAGTACATTTTCCATCAGCCATGCAAGGCGATGAACTATTAAGAGTACCACATGGACCATGAATCATGTTTGTTGAAACAATATCAAACAGCAGTTGGTCAGTGGATGGATCTGGAATTTCCGCAGAAATGATACTATCAATTTCTTCAGGACGGATTTTGTCGATGAACCAAACCAAAATGTGTGCATGAGGTAATCCTCGCTTTTGCCACTCAACCGAATACATCCAGCAACGTGTGGGACCAAATACATATGATTTAGTAATGAAACTTATTAAAGACTTTAACTTTTGTCTGAACACACGTGCTGTAATGTCATGGCGATGTATTGCATTTTGGCCAGGCAGTAGCAAAGATGTAATCTCTGGCCATTTTGGATTACATGTGAACGTGATAAATAAACATGGTCGTCCATATTCGCGCACGAAAGTCAGAGCATCTTGTATATATTCTTGCATATGACGTGGACTGCCTACGTACGATGATGGTAAAATGACATGGTTACCAATTTCGGCGACGTCGGCGTTGTTGTTGATAGCGTCTCGCAAATGAATGTACTCTTCCGCGCGCAGCTTTTGTTGATTATATCGTAAGTATCTTAGTCGTTCGCTCTCAATCTTCGCGTACATGTCGACCATGAATTGTTGACAAAGCTCACGACATCGTAAAATGACGTTGTCCAGGCCACGTCTAATCATTAATCGGTACGCATAATAATCCTTTGAGCTAACGTTCTTGTTTGTTTCAGCTCCTGTAATATTTGTTCATAAAAATTAATTTAAATTTAATACGTTGAATAATTTAATTGTTTTGTTAAATGATTAATGATCAAATTAATAATCAATGAAGTACCTGATACGGGATCTCGTTGTTTTATGTTCATGCAATATCCGTCTTGTCCCTTCCAGAATATTAGCGGATATTGGAGAGCATCATATGAACGATGTGTGTCAGCAATGAACTGAAGATTATTATTTCTTCTACGAATCACAATTTCTCGTGCAGCTGTACAATCGCCAACCATGATTCCAGCAACATCATCAACAACGGGTGCATTGAATCTACGAATATGCTCTCCAGCTGGTGTTTTATCAGGATTAATGACGATAGCGTGATTATCGCTTTGTAATTGGTGCATATGTGATTTGAATATTTTCAACAACTCGTTGTGCTCGTTCAAAAGAGCATCTAGCTCGCTGACGATGCGCCTGGCATAAAGTGAATCAAGGTTATTATAATCACAACGTGCATTCACGCGATTGGCAAGTGCGCTTTCGGAATCCTCGCCGCCCATAAAGTAGATCTGTAAGAATTTATGTGGTTCGTTTGGCATTGGCAGCAGTGAGCCCATTTTATGATAAACTTGGCCTCTGATTGTGAATGTAGAATTGAATTGTTGACCATTTGCATTAGTATTTCGAACTATTTCTGTTGCTCCGAACGATGTCATTTGAAAGCATGAATTGAAACTTCGAATTGACTTCAGGAACACATTAGAATCTGGATCCGTGCCGATAAGTAAGCCGTTCAATGGTTCAGGTGGTGTTTCAATTTCAGGTAGTTGCACTTTTCCTAACGTGCAACACATCCCAGCTGGCTCATTTTTGAATTTCAGAGCATGACAATGCGGACATTCCTTGTCCATAGCACCAATTACCACTTTTGAATGAGCATAATATTCAATATCGGGCTCATACTGGAATGCTAGACGCAGGAATGAATCAGATATAAATGCTCGATGTACCTGTTGTCGTTGTTGGTCACTTGTTCTTCGTCTATTGACTGTGAAACGGCGTGATTTTCGTTGTTCTAATCTTCTGACTTCATTGCGTTCAGCTCGTGTATCTTCTGGCTCTTCTTGATGCAATTGCGCCATTCTGACACGTGCATCAGTATTTTGTTGCTGGATTTGTTCTTCTGTTCTTTCGGATCTGCTATTTCGCAACTTTCGAGCTTTACTTGTACTGCGGCTCAAATCAGCCCCTTTGCGTTTTCTTGGCATTGTGATTTTCTGGAAACTATGAAAATCTTAATTGTTCAATTACATTTTTTTAATAAAATTAAATTAAAATTACATTTTTATAAGATCAACAACATAAATAAAAAAAAGTATACTTACAACACAAAATCCGTTGTTATTGGAAGCTCGTGTCACGTAATCACTTGAACTCAAAATTGATAATTTAATAAAATTAAATTAAAATTACATTTTTATAAGATCAACAACATAAATAAAAAAAAGTATACTTACAACACAAAATCCGTTGTTATTGGAAGCTCGTGTCACGTGTTGAGTACTTTTGAGGTTATAAAATCACTTGATTAACTAATCGTGCAAAATACACTCAAAATTGATAATTTAATTATTATTGATAAAATAGGAATGATTAAAAGTTAATATAAGAGTTACACTGAGATAGCAAAATAATAATTGTCAACGTTACTACTACACTTGATGCATAAACAATAATGATGGCCGACAACTGTGTAGGGAGTAAAAAATAAAGGAAACCGGCTTCGTTCTCATCCCTACTCCGTGCTGTTTACTGGGTCAGAAGTGACACCTATAAACATCTGGCGGGGATAATAATAACTAAATAAATGACGATTGATCAGTTATCGACCGGAGAGGAAAAATGATTAAATTACTAAAATAGCTATTAAAAAATAAGGGTTGATCGTAGAAGGGTGAAAATTAAGGATTGTATGTATTTTTGTATGCTGTATCATAAAAAAATAGAAATTACAAATTTTGTCTAAAAAATGAAAAAAAAAGTTTAGGGGTGGACTACCCCTAACATTTAGGGGGATGAAAAATAGATGTTGGCCGATTCTCATAGATACCGGATAAGCACAAAAAATTTCATCAAAATCGGTCAAGCCGTTTCGGAGGAGTATGGGAACGAAAACTGTGACACGAGATTTTTATATATATATAGATATATTAGGGTGGGTCAAAAAAATGACTTATTTTTTTTTCAATTGTCACGGAAAAATGGGTTGCTAGACACTTTAAAACAATTCTCACCAAATATGAGCTCTTAATTTTAATAGGAAGATCCTCCGCATCGCAGTTTTTTATTTTTTTTTCAGTCTAATAGATTAAAATTCATACCTCATTATTTATTGATTGTACAGAAAAATGTTCTAGACGAATTTTGTAGGAAATTTAATGCTCTACAAAAAAGGTATCTTATATTTTTTTTATAAACCTCACCATTTGAATGATATTGAAGATTTAAATTTGATGATTTTTAGACAAATTTAATTTTTGTTTATGAATTTTATAACTCTTCAATAAATAACTATTAAAAAGTGCACAATACAAATTTTGTAGGAAATTAATTGCTCTATAAAAATGGTGTCTTATGTTTTGGCGATTAAATTAAGCGTTCAAAAGATATTCAGAGACAAATATCAGTACACATGAAAGTTTGTGTATATGTATATATATGTAAGGTTTATTTAAATTTAAAATAGAAATATTTATTATAATAGAACAAATGTTTAATTATTAAGGTTTAAAGAGATAGAAAAGATAAGAAAAGTAAGTAACAATAGTTAGAAATCTTAAGTACACTCGTATTACACTCTTTCACTCACAAATAGTCGCACCGAATCAAGAAGGCGAAGATCGCATTCTTCGCCGCGCTTATATACTCATTCACCCCACCAATGGTCCCAATCACTTCCGTCAATCATTCTCGAAATCTCCAGACTATTCCCGACCTTGGAGTTCGTAAGATGGCGTGAGTGCGTGAAGACGCTACTCTTCCCGCTCTGTAGGTTAGAAACCGTTTTTCTTTCTTTTCGTTTATCCTTATCGGAGTTAGTGCAACTAAAGTGCAATTTTTTTAAAGTCTGATACCCAAACTTTATCGGCAACATTAAACATGCCACATAACAATCAACAACAAGCAGAATTTTACCAATTAAATTCTTCACAAATCAACCCAACTCATCATGAGGTTATGGATACACACTTTGACCTACAGCACAGTCTTACTCCCCTTCAGAACCAGTTGCTATCACATTAAGATAACATGGCCGAATCGGGTGTACAAAATATTTCTCAACAACCCTACCACCAACATAACCTTTACCTTCAACCTGGCACCTCGCAGGTCAGCTCAGTACAAAAGCAGCAGCTTAACGGACCTGAACCAGCACCAAATAACAACCGTGCAAATGAGTGGACACTAGTCAATAATAAAAAAAGACCTTGGCACACCAGCGACAGTGATACAGCCCCAACAAATGTTGTGAAAAGGAGCTATTGGCTAAGTACCTCTGTTGAAACTTCAAATAGATTTCAACCCCTCAACACAGTAAACGATAGTAGTAGTAGTCAAATAATAATAATAATAATAATAATAATAATAATAATAATAATAATAATAATAATAATAATAATAATAATACTGCCCCTATCAATCAAAACCCAGAAAGACATGAAAAATCACAAGACCGTCAAGACAAACCTCCACCCATATTTATAAGTGGAGTAGAATATATATCTCCGCTTAGAGAACTACTAAATCATATTGCCAAAGACGAGTACTCTTTAAAAACCCTAACAAATAAGGAAATCAAAGTACAACCATACAACTCCATAAGCTACACTAAAATAGCAAAGGAACTAGAAGCAAAAGATACCCAATTTTACACTTTTCAATACAAAAGCCAAAGAAACTTTAAGGTGGTGTTGAGAGGACTCCATCCCTCTAGTAACCTGGACGAAATAAAATCTGAAATTGAAGCGAGTGGTCATAAAGTCGTTAGAATTACCAATATACGCAACAACAGGACGAGGGGTCCAACGCCACTATTTTTTGTAGAGCTCCAACCACAAGAAAATAACAAACTTATATATGATTTGAAACAGTTACTACAAACCATTATCTCTGTAGAACAACCCTACAAAAAAAAGGATATACCACAATGTACAAGATGCCAGGCGCATGGACACACCAAAAATTATTGCACGCGTATTCCCCATTGTGTTAAGTGTGCAGGAAAGCATCTGACAGAGCAATGTAATTGGAAAGATAGAAGCAACTAAGTGAAGTGCTGCAATTGTGGTGAAAATCATCCAGCTAGCTATAAAGGATGTGTAATCAGAAAACAACTAATTAACAAAATGTTCCCTAAATTAAGAGAACGTATAACTCACTCCACATATACCAGATCCAGCGAGGTACAACCAGGCAAAACCTATGCACAAGCATCAAGCAACAACCACCATGTAACATATCACTCTCAACAAGATATACCAACTACCTCAAATGAATCCTCACATAAGATGGAAAACATGATGATGCAGTTAATGACAAGCATGAACACAATGATAAACCTTCTAAATACAGTCATATCGAAATTAAGATAATGGCTAACATATCTTATAAAATTGGAATCTGGAATGCTAATGGACTGGTAAGCAAAAGCCAGGAATTACACACTTTCCTAATAGACAATGACATTGATATAATGCTAATATCAGAGACCCACCTCACAGATAAATCTTATCTTAAACTTTATAAATACACGCTGTACAGTACTCAACACCCTAGTGGTGGTGCACATGGAGGAACAGCCATAGCTATCAAATCTAAAATAAGGCACCATGAAATTGAAAAATCCAATCTCGAGTACATTCAGGCAACCAGCGTTGTTGTAGAAGACTGGCAGGGTATCCTAACAATATCAGCAATTTATTGTCCCCCTAAACATGCAATTAAGGAAGACGATTTTACAAAATTCTTTAACACTCTAGGCTCAAGATTCATAGCTGCGGGTGACTACAATGCTAAACATCCATGGTGGGGTTCTCGACTTTCAACTCCCACCCCAAGAGGAAAACAATTATATCAAGCCATCCAGAAAAACAAACTATATGTACTATCAACAGGAGAACCAACCTATTGGCCCACAGATCCACATAAAATACCAGACTTGTTAGATTTCTGTGTTGTTAAAGAAATAAGCCAACATTATCTAGATATTAAATCGAGTCTAGATTTGTCCTCTGACCATACTCCCCTTATAGTAAATGTTAGCTCCAGCGTTATTGTAAAAAATGCACCTCCTACATTACACACCAGGAAAACAAATTGGGACATATATAGATGCCTACTAAATGAAAAAGTTAGCTGCAACATACCTCTGAAAACAGAAGAACAACTGGAGGCCGCCATTGAACACTTTACAGTCAGTATACAGGAGGCGGCATGGGAAGCAACACCTACAATTTCCAACAAAGAGACACCACTAGAAACCTCTGATTCTATTAAAAAGCTCATTGTTGAGAAAAGAAAACTGAGAAAACAGTGGCAACAGTCCAGAAATCCCGTTAATAAAACCAGACTTAACAGAGCTACAAGAAGACTGAAGAAATTGCTCCTGGAAGAAAGAGAATTAACTATCCAAAACTATGTTCAAAAATTAGCTCCAACTAAAGAAACAGACTATTCTCTCTGGAAAGCCACGAAGAAAATAAAAAATCCTCAAATCAGTGTACCACCCATCAAAATCGATAACAACAAATGAGCAAGGAGTGATGCGGAAAAGGCAGCGGCTTTTGCAAACCATCTCAAAGAAGTCTTTCAACCCTTTTCACAAGAGGTATCGGCCGAAGAAGAAGAGGAAGTACATACGTATCTGTATGCAACAGGAGATTTGTCTAGCCCCCATAAACCGTTTAGAGCAAGCAAAATCAGTCTGGTAATACACAAAGAAATCAGTGTTAAGAAGGCTTCGGGTATTGATCTGATTACTGGCAAACTACTGCGTGAACTACCTGATAGATGCATAAGATTTCTTACAATAATATTTAATGCTATTCTTCGTCTCAACTACTTTCCTATACAATGGAAAATAGCCCAAATTATCCTAATACGAAAACCAGGTAAAGACCCTCAACATGTTACCTCATATAGGCCTATTAGTTTGCTCTCACATTTATCGAAAGTACTAGAAAAGCTACTTGTCAAAAGAATTAATGCACATTTAGCTGTGAATCAGCCCATACCTGCACACCAATTTGGGTTCAGGAATAAGCACGCTACGATAGAGCAGGTACACAGACTAGTCCGTCAAATAAGCTTAAGTCTTGAGGAAAAAAAGTATTGCTCGGCTGTCTTTCTGGACGTCACTCAAGCCTTTGATAAAGTATGGCACCCAGGCTTATTATACAAACTTAAAAAAGCACTACCCTTCTGTATGTTCCAATTATTAAAGTCATATCTTGATAATAGATACTTTATTGTTAAACAAAATGATACATTTAGCAAACTACATCCTATCAGGTCAGGCGTCCCACAAGGAAGTGTCCTTGGACCAGTTTTATATACATTATATACGGCAGATCTACCAACGAATAAACAAACAACCACCGCTACTTATGCAGATGACACTGCAATCATGGCTTCTCACTCCAACCTAACACTAGCTTCAAACCTGGTTCAAGAAAATTTGTAGGGTATACAATTATGGCTAAAAAAATGGAGAATTCGTATTAATGAAACGAAATCGGTGCACATTACTTTCACACTCAGAAAACAAACATGTGCTCCAGTATCAATTAATAGCATACAAATTCCCCAATCAGATTCAGTGAAATATCTAGGAATGCACTTAGACAGTAAATTAAACTGGAAACACCACATTTGGCAAAAGAGGAAGCAACTTGGCTTACAACTTAGGAAACACTACTGGCTATTAGGTCCAAACTCCAAACTTTCTCTCAATAGTAAGGTTATAATATACAAAAGTATTTTGAAACCCATCTGGACCTATGGTATCCAACTCTGGGGCTCATCTGCCAACTCTAATATTGAAATCCTTGAAAGATTCCAATCAAAGACACTTCGCATTATAACAAACTCTCCATGGTATGTCACTAACAAAAACATCTCTAAGGATCTTGAAATACCCTCTGTCAAGTCAGTTGTTAAAAACTCTACTACTAAGTACTCTGAAAAACTACAATTTCACCCTAATACCTTAGCTAATGAACTGCTTAACGAAGTTCACGATTTACGCCGCTTAAAAAGATTCAAACCGATAGACAATATAACTAGATTTTAAGTATATTTCAAGTAGTCTGAGTTAATTTTAAATATATAATATTATATTTTTGTTACATTAAGATATACATGTGATATTAATATTAAGAAGGTATTAGCTATTGAGCGAAATACCTGCATGTTATTCTTGTACTATTCTATTTTTACCAACAAATTTGCTTATTGTTACTTTGTAATAGATTGCAAATAAACTGTCATATATAAAAAAAAAAAAAAATTCCCGACCGATTAAACAAAAGACCTTTTCCCGATTTCCGGTTCGGGAACATTCGAGAGACTTCGGGCTGCACGCTCGCTTTTCTTTCTTACTAGACACACTCATACTCATACCGCTGCATGCACTCACACTTATACCGATATCGCTGCGTGCACTCACACTCATATCCATATCGCTGCGCGCACTCACACTTATACCGATATCGCTGCATACTCTTACACATCTTTCACATTCATCAATTGTTTTCACGCACACCATACACTCGCACTCTTCGTCTTTCTCTCACTCTTACATATATATATATATATATATATATATATATATATAAATTAATTCCGACCGCTACGAAACCTATGTCCAAATTGAATACGTCTGAAAAGAGTTAATTTTGTTTTAGCAGTCTATTTTGAGGTTCTTAAGATGTTACGCCAATATTAATTTTTTGTCAAATTTTAGTCCCAATATTTTTAGATATTCTGTTGATTTGATAGGTAAGGAAGTTAACATGAGCTCTATGGTGAGTAGTTTCTTCTTGCCTCGCCAGAAGGTCATGTATTTGGATTTACTTTTGGAAAAATTGAATCCAGTGCTAGCTGCCGAGCTAGTTAAATTTTCTAGAGATTGTTTCAATAGCTTTTGTGTTGTACATGTGTTTTTCCCTGAACAGAAAATAATGAAGTCGTCTGTTTATTTCTTTGTTTTCAATTAAAACTTACTATTACTTGTTGACCATAGTCGAAAGAATAGGTTTAAATCTTTTTAACCCACCCTTGTATATTTAACATTATTAATTTTCTGTAATTTTGGTCAAGAAGCAAAATTAATAGACGTTTCCAATAAACGAATCGAAAAGAAAGAAAATAATTGAAAGGAATCGTTTAGGCGACAAACATTAGGGGAAATTTTGTTAATACGTTTTCGAAGGCAGTAGTCACAATGAGACGTCTACTACCAAACATCTTCGTACCTCGTAACTTGATTTTCGTTGAGTCTTAACATGTTCCGAAACCGGCAAGTTTCTGACTGTATGGTGGGCGATGCAGGTGGTGCTGGCGTTATGCGCGACTAAATTAGCATTAGTTTCCTTAACCCCTTCCCCTCCCTGTTCTACTACCTTCTCTCCTTCTCCTTCTCTTTTACTTCCTCTTCTTCCTCATCTGCCCTTCTTCGAAAGGAATTGCCTCTCCAAGTACTGAGAAAACACTTTTGTATGGGTACTTAGGCTGCTTACACGTTACCTCGCTTTTGACTAGTGGAAAGGGGGATTCGGTGGGTGAAAACGTTCACTATTATTCTGTATTTTCTCTTCACGAAAATGGGAGTCCGCATTAATGCGTTTACGAGCACCTTTACGAAACTTTCACTATTCTCCTTGTAGCGAATGTAGTAAAGTACCGAATTTCCAATCTAAATGACATTTCATTAAAATGAATAGTATAAAACATTTTACTTTCTAAAAAAACAAGAAACTCATTATATTGTTTTTCAGTAAATGGAGAAAAATTTGATTTATTTAGTTATTGAGCTGCTTTTTTTTCTTTATATTATTTTTTCTTTTTCTTAATACGATCGTCCTACATTGCGTTTAACAAGCTCATTCATCGTAAAAGGTATCAAACGGCCAAAATTATAGCCACTACAAGGTGAACTTGACGAGAATCATCCAAGTTTTCTTTTGTCTTTTTACTAGGAAATAAAAGTGTTTAGAAAGATGTGTGAGAGAAAGAGAGAGGGGGATAGAAAAAAATAGGAAGAAAAAGAAGAAGAAAGGAGGCAACCTAACATTACGTGGCAAATCACGAGCAACGAGAAAATCTGAAGAAAAGAGAGAACAAGCGAGCAGTCCTTTCTTCTTCTTGGATTTTCCTTCCTTACCGGTAAAAACGGGTCTCGTCGAAGCAACAGCAGCAGCAGCAGAAGGCTGGCTACGTGGTGGAGAAATGATTCGAAGAGTTGTTTTATTTTACCACCTATCTTTCAAACGTGAGATCTTCTCAATCTTTGATTTTTACTTTGCTTATCGGTCGAAAAAGAAAGACAGAAATAGAGAAAGAAAGTAAGTAATACTTAGGATCGTAAAACTTTTAAAATTTAAATAATGTTTAAATAAATCCATATTTCGTTATTTATTTCCTATAAATTCAATTTCATGTAAAAAAAGAATAATAAAAAATTTCGTTGAAAATCTTGGAACGTTACTCGAATGATATTTAATAAAAATATCCATTATCTATTTGTTTACTCCAAATTCGATTTCACATGACACAAAGATAAATCAAAAATTAATATTGAACGATAGTAAAGTAAGTGTTACCTAAACGATCCTTTAAAAAGTATCAATTTTCAGTTTGTTTACTAGGAATCCGATTTCGGAAAACTGACATGAGAAAAAAATCAAAAATTGATATTAAACGATCGTGAAGTGTTACCCGAATCGGTGCTTAAAAAGTCAAAACGTTTAGTTTGTTTGTTCGAAATTCAATTTGATGTAATACGTAAAAAGAGATAGCGGTGAGGGGGTAGAAGGGTGAATAGAATATAGAGGAACATTTTCGATAAAAGCAAGCGTGCGTCCTTCCGAAAGGTTGTCGGCCGTACAAAACGGTGCGTCGAAAATGGGTAGTGTCGCTGACAGATTGGGTCCAGTTGCGGTGAGCGAAAATGTGGCGGGGAAATTCGCTCAGAACAGCCCGCAATCGGCAAAATTGCGACGTAAAAGCCGTGAGCTCTGGGTAGATACTCGTAGAGAACGCACGGACGTTGCTGTATACCAAACGTTGCTCGCTGCTGGCTGGTTCAGGCTGGTTCAACAATAATGAAACTATCGTGGTCGGTTCTGTGACGTTATGAAAAAAAAAGAAAAAAATAAATTAAAAAAATCAGAAAAAAGAAGGCAAAAAAGGATAGAAATTTGGGCGCGCGTAGTGTGTATTATACAATATGCGATAAAGGGTTAAAGGACGGAGTAGTGAAATCACTTCGACGAGATTACCGTGTAGTTTAATATATGTATGTGTTGTAACTTTTACATAAAGGTAATTAAAATACAAATTGTTACATTTTTCTTCAACGAGACAATTAACTTGTTTTTCTATATTATTATTATCAAGATTGATATTTTTTAAATTGTTTTTTTAATCTTTTTTTCATTAGCATATAACAACGCAACTCTGACGTAATTATAATACAACTTTATGAACTTACAAATTGTTACTGAATATTGATATTATATTAATAAAAATTTTAATTTGTTAAATAGTAATATTATTTAACAAAAGATAGTTCGAGAAAACATAAAAAAAAGAAAGGAAGAAAGAAATAAGAAGAAAAAGTTCTTTCATTTAAGCTTCTTCTGTTAATTGCTTTTAACCAAAGCTAATATCCTGCGGTCATGGTTCAGCAAGACTGTGAAGAGTGTTACCAACATCATCAACGGATCAGAACTATTTTCCACTCTTGTAAACACCCCACTGAATTTCGTCTTAACTACCATCTCTTTCTCTCTCTTTTTCTTTCAACGACACTTTTCTCCCCTTTCTAACTCAGCCGTGTACATGCTGTCATGTCGGCCCGTTTACTTGTCGGCTCCCTCCATCATCCTCCATCCTCCTTCATGCTCTTCCACCTTTTTTCCACAATTTCTTTTTCTTCTTCAGTGCCATCCTTATCGTACTTCCTCTACCTTTTCACTTTCTTTTTTTATTTCTTTCTTTCTATTTCTTTTTTTTTTTCTTTCACTCTTTCCACAAGACATCTCGCGTCTTATTCGTGAACCTTACGAGTCAACCAACCGCGTGAACACTCGAATAACCTTGCCAACTCTATAACTATCTTAGTATTAGTATTTTTATTTACTTTTTCTTTTACACTTTCCTCATATGTTTTTTTCTTTCTTCGAAATTCACCATAATTATCTTCACCGCCATGATCATCTTCTTCTCCGCCTTTTCCTCCTCCTCTTTTTCATCTTCTTTCTTGTTCTCGAGAAGACGAAAGAGTCATTCATAACATATGCTTTTCCACGCATACATACGATGCAATCATCTCGATGCAGATGCGTACATTGATTTTTACGAAATTATTACCCCTACTTCTCTCACACTTCTTCTCTTTCTACTTGTTTCTTATTCTATATTGCACGAATATTTATTTCTTTCACCTTTGAAAAAATATTGTTTTGCTCGACTCAATTTATACTCTTCTCGACGTTTTCCCCATAAGACTAAAATTATAAACACGACCTCAAAAAATATAATTTTATTTTTCTTTATTTTCAACCTAATGCATCTCTCTCTTTCTCTCTCTCTCTCTCTCTCTCTCTCTATCTCTCTCTCTTTTTCTACTGCATAAATATTTATGTAGCTATTCGTCATTGTAAGAAAGAAATTTGTGATAAATTTTATTAACCAAGGCAACAATCCTTTGTTTTCGATGATAGATTCTTGACAAAAAAAAGAATCAAAATGTTAATACGTTGGACTGTCACGCGTTGGTGGTCAACCGTAATTGCCGTTTGTTTTATCGATCAGGCTATGCTGTCTTCATATTGTCAAAATCGCGGTTATATTTACAGGCAAATCATGTAAAATTAACGCGACAGTCAAAGTATTAACATTATTGATTTTTATAAAAATTACATTATTGTTTTCAATTTTTTATTTGTTAAGATATTGTTGAGTTTCATATTAGAAAAATTTATCTGAAAAACATTTATTAATATTAATATTTATTATTAATTTATTATTTGAATCAATTATTTGACGAGAATGATTAATTATACAATAAAATATTTTCTATATTTTATTTATATATATAATATGTATATATTATTCTATATCTCTAAATTATTCTCGAACCCTCTACTTACATTTATAGTAAAAATGAATTCATCGTTAGAACAATATTAATATACGATGCAAACTGAATTATAAAAATTAAATAAAAAATTTGAAATAATACCGTTATCAATTTTATCGAAAAAGTGGGAAACGCGTATTGTTGAATGGCAGAAAGAAGGAAAGGGATAGAAAGAGAAAGGGGGAGAGAGGGGGAGGAAGAGAGGGAGAGAAAAGACGTCGAGTCCTCGTTTGTTCATTGTATTTAATTTTGCCCGTCCATCTTGTATTCGTTGGATAGACGAATTGCCCCGGACAGCGAGAGACAAGCGTACTGCGGGATACTTTATCGCGTCCGGTCCGATCCGGTCCGGTCCGGTCGGTGGTGTAGCCTGTCTGGTATCATCGGGTTCGTCGAAACGTATCGCTTGGTTGGACGAAACAAAAAAATCCTATATTCCGGAGAATTGTGGTGGTGGTGGATCGTAATCCTACTCGTCCAGCACGTTTTGACGTGTGTACGTGACGGACGATTACAACGGGATCCGACACCTGTTTAGTTCTTCCTGAACCAAACCATCGAACGTATCTCATTTTACGTGACACATTGTAATCTACCATAATTTATTATATATTTATTTACTTTTCCTTTTTTTATCTCTCTTTTCCTTTTTTCTGTTTTTGTTTTCTTTTTTTTTATTACCACAAAGAGTGATTTTTTTTATCTGATTTATGCCGTAAATAATTATTATACAAATTTTTTTTTTTTTTTTACTATCAGTTAATAACATTTCGTGATACGGAAATATAATATATTTTGTACAAATTATTCCTTTCCCATTTTGTTTTATAAATTGAAATATCGTATTAAATAGTAACTTATTATATCAAAAGAAAGTAAAATTCTTTAAATGAAATATTTTCCGTCTTAGAAACGAAACTATTCTTTTCGAACTTTGAACATTACGTTCAAATAAATCTATGAAGTATGTGAAAAGGAAAGAATGTTACTTACTTCCGCACCTCTTATTTGTTCAAGGTAAGAATCGAACAGGAATAGCTTCCAAAGATGGAATATTAACATTTGATCTTCGCTTCTTCGAGGAAGTAAATGGAGCGCAAAGAGTTATCGAGATAGTTCGTGCGTGAGAAATAGGAGAAGGGGTGGAAAGGGAGGTGGAAAGCAGGGGTAGTTGTTGGGGGGAAGACTCTTTTCCGTTTGCTCTGATACCTAATAAAATACCTCGATATTATAGTTGCCATCTCCTCAGGGAATTATTACGAGAATAGAAAAATTTTTCACTTGGGAAATATGAGTTTACTTTAATCTTTTTTTCTTTTACTACCTCTCCCTCAGCCATCCCCCCTATTTTATTTATGTTTTTTTTTCTGACGAAGATACGTAATCTGCCAGAAGAAAAAAAACTAGAAAAAAAGGAAATCGTAATAGGTCCCAAGCGACATAGTTCGAAGATTCTTTCACCCCCCTTCCTCCCACTTCACCTCCTTTTTTGTATTATTTTTGTTTGTTCGTTTCTTTTCTTCCTGACAATTTTTCCCCTATCTCCGACAATTTTGACAAGGTAGCCACGCGCTTACGAGTTTTTTACCAACATGATCGATGCTCGAAGATTTACCGTCCGAGTTTGTCTCGTTTCGAATGCATTATTGCGGTCGACGAAGAATATTTGTTTCCAAAGTATTTCATGCCGTTTTTCTTTGGAAAAAGGGACTTCGAAATTTATTGCGTTTGGCAATAAAGATGCCCTTCCGTTCTGGCAACCCTTGTGAATCATGTTACTGAAATTCTCGGTCGGATTGCTCCACCGTTTCCTTCTTTCGGTTTTTTTATCATTCTCATAGGTTGTATTTTTTTTTTTTGGTTCTCTTTACTTCCCTTAGTCGTTTCGATAAACCTTTTTTTATGATATTTCTGAAAATTTTCTAAAGTTAAATTTGTGCTCATAATTGCTTATCGAGCAACGTTTTTCTATGAAAGTTATGGGATCATTCGTTGATTTTGTTTGTAACGTGCATGTGTGTTTAGAAGAGAGTTTCTCAAAACATAATTTGCAATTCTCGTATGGGATTGCAGATATTTTAGCATGGTTTTAATAAACTGTAAAATTATATTCGTTTATTTTCGAATAAGTATATTCCACGATTAATTGTCGGTAAATATTGGAATTCGTGTTTCTAGTTGGTATAATGTTGTATAATATCAAAGATCGCGAAAGTACTTAATCGGGTAAAGAGGATCAGTAAATTTGAGAAGCCCATTTTATAAAGGAATACATTTTGGAATTATTTCGTGAGATGTATTTTTGTAATACAGCTCGAAGAACGTACACTGGTACAGCGTTACGAGAAGAATTAGCCTATTGACTCGCTGTCAGATCGCACTTTCAACTCAGGATATTCACCTCGTGCAACCGCCGCTGTATGTAACGAGGAAGTGAAAAAGAGATAGATAGAGTAAGAGGGAAAGAGAGAAAGTTCAGGGGCCGTAGTATAATGTGGGAATGCATTTGCCAGATTAAAATGCTATTGGGGTGCATCGAAACGCTTGTAAATATGTTCTCATATATATGTGTATGCGTGCGTGTGTGTAATGGTGTGTATGGTGAACAGATATGATTCTAGACCGATTAGAATATAAAATTTAATCTGTTAAGAAAAACAAACGTTTTGCTTGGACTTATTTCTTTTCGATAGGTTGTTTGAAAGAGTGGAAGGCAAATCATGACTAGGTGGAAGGAAGAAAAAGTGGTAAAGGAAAGGAAAGGTAAGGAAAGGAAAGGAAAGGAAAGGGGAAGAGGAAAAGAAAAAGAAGAAGAAGAAAAAGAAGAAGAAGAAGAAAGATGCTTCTTCCATTCGGACGAATAATCAGGAAAGCTCGCGTAATCATCTCGAGTCGATCGAGCAGCTTCCATCTCCTTTATCTTCTTCCGTTTTCTTTCTTTTTTTTTCCTCTTTTTATCGGCCTTTTTCGTCTGGATGCTTCTCCACTCTTGACTCCGACCTTTAAATCAATGTACGCTATGCATTCCGATAACGATCTTCTCTCTCCACAAGTAAAAGAGAAACTCTTGGATTAAGTACCAACAGTGGTGGAATATTTTTCCAAAGAATTTTTTTATAGATTAAGTTAGGCGTCATCAAATATCTGCATTCACTTGGTCAATAATATGTCTTTTTATACATAATTCAAATATTTTTTACAAGTATTTCGTAAAATGAATGAATCATTATGTATTTATATTTTTAGTTAACAATTTGTAAAACAAATCGTCTGATATTTTATAAATATTTTTAATCACTTAATTATAAAATAAATTCTTCAATATAAATAAACAATAATTTATCGGTATTTTAAATAAATCTTCATTAACAGAATTGTATTATAGGATTACACATTCAACGCATCCTGATATTTTATCATAAATATTGTCACTTCTTGTATTAACCGTTTTAATACCAACCATTATATCATATAATGATATTTCATTATATATTATAAATAATTTATTTTAAATACATTCCTAACAAATACCAACCATTACAAAATAAATTTCACTTGCTTATCCATGAATCGCTAAATAAATTTAAGTGTCCTGAAATGTTGGATAATCGATGTGACATTGATTATATACATGCACGAAAGTAGGAAACGTTTGTGAATTCACCGAGTGAATACGAAAATGCCTGTCTACTTTCCATATTTATGTGTAGGAGTATAGAGATGGGAATAGAAGATTGGGTGGGATTGGGATGATATTTTGCATTGGTGTATCAACCCTTGGAAGGAACTCTGTGGAGACAACCTAACCCTTCTACGGGAAAGGGTTCCAACCCTTCAACTAACCGAATCCTCATTCCCTTCCTCCTCTTGTTCCTTGTCCCTCACCCCCTACTTCTTCCATTTCACTCTTTGATACGAGTAAAGCTCCGACCAAACTTTAGAATGCAAACAGTATTATCGTAGACGACGGCACGTCGAATTATTGAAACCGTTCGTAATTCGATTCATCAAAGGAAATTAACGCCCCTCTATGTCTCTTCATATCTATCATCTATCTATCAATAAAGAAAAAAAAAGAAAAGAAAGAAGGATAAAGAGAGAGGGGAAAATGAAAAACGAAACTGCTTATACGTCGACGAGATTTTTAATTAAATCAGAGAAACTTAATACCGGGCAGCACTTCGTTTTCGATTGTAAAGCAATGAGGATTTGAGGATCCAATAATGATACTCGAAAGTTTCCTAACACACATTCCATAGCATTTTACCGCGAAATTACTTTTGTTGAAAACGTGTCGCTTTTGTGAAAGTCGAGAGATTTTCGAACACCGAAATAAGGAGAAAGGATATAAGAACAGGAGCAAATGCGGAATAGAGAGAAAGAAAGAGAGAGAGGGAGAGAGAGAGAGAGAGAGAACAGAGAAAGAAAAGGGCGGAAGGGAGGTGGAATGGGAAAGAGGGAGAAACTGAGAGAATAAGGGTAGAGAAATCTCAAGTCCGCGAGGGGCCAACTGTGGTAAGGTAAAAGCGCGAAGGCATTATCGAAGTTCGTTGGAGGAGTTTCCTCTTAACGAGGCGTTCCTCCTACTCGCGTAATTAAATTCCATCCCTCTGGCAGGCATTGAGCGTGCAAGCAAGCAAGCAAACAACCAAGCAGCCACCCACTACCACCACCACCACTACCACCATCAACCAGTCTTCGTATGCCGTCCATTTACGTTAGAAGAAGAAAAAGACTTTTTCGACGACGTCTAGCTATTTTCCACCCACTCCTTCACTCTTCTCTCTCTCTCTCTCTCTCTCTCTCTCTCTCTCTCTCTCTCTCTCTTTTGCCCTCTACGAATCGACCGCATTCTTCGGAAAGTATCAATATCTTTTCCTTGCTAGAAAAATGTCAGGTCAGCTCTCTGGAGAGTGAAGAAGAGAGAGAAGGAAAGAAAGAAAGAGAGAGAGAGAGAGAGAGAGAGAAAGAGAAAGGGATAAGGATGAAGCAAAAAGAAAGGTGTTATTCTTTCGGGAGACCTCATTTTCTTTCCCTTTTTCCTAAGCCCTTTTTTATTTCTTCATGTGAAAACGTTTTACTCAGCTACTATTCACTGGTCCTTTATTTGATACCTAACTTTAAAACACACACACGTAAAAATATACATTTGTGTCTCACGCGCAGGTGTGTATGCGAGAAAAAAATAAGAAATAAATAAAAAAAAAACGAATGATGAGAACGAAGAAGAAGAAATAGAAAAAACAAAGAATAGAAAGAAGTAGAAGGAACAAAAAGTAGAGGAATAACAGAGAAAAGACAACATGTATTGCTATGGGGTTGGCGCCAGGCATTGATTAATGGACTCCCCTTCTTGCTTCAGAATGCGTTTCGATGACAGCGAAAAAAATTACTCAACTGCAGCAACGGGACAAGGGCATAAACAACAACAGAGGCAACGACAACGACGTCGTCGAGGAACGAACGTTACGAAAACGAAGACGAAGACGAAGACGAAGACGATGAGAACGAAGAGGACAAAAGCATGCTCGATTAATCGAAGTCGTTACACGTGCCCCCATGATCGTTCAGGGTCCTCCGTGTCGTTGTTGTTTAATCGCGTACGAAGGACAACGTTGGTGGTTGATTAAGAACTCGTTGAATCGATACCGATGCTCGTTTATCACGAGATCCTCTACTATGTGTGTATCTTATTCACGTGTGTTGTGTTTTAAAATAAATGTTTAGGTTTAGGTATAGAAAACGATATTGGACAAAAAATTGGTTTGGGAATTACAAAAAAAAAAAAAAGAAAAAGATAAAGAATATTATGTTAGACTAAATGAGTGCAATGACGTTGATATTTATACAGAGATATTTTACTGATTTATTTAATATTGATGGAATGAAAACTATGTTTCATACAAAAGAAAATAAATGAATGAGGTAAGTAATTGAAATCCGTAAAATTGTTCACTTTGTTTCATATTTATTTCATGAATAATAATTTTGTGAAAATTTAATTTTTTTCCTGCTTTTTTCCTTTTTCTTTTTGCGAATTTATTATTTTAATAATTTTGTTATTCGTCAACATAAAAATGGGATAATTTATTCGATAAGACGAGTAATATTATTATTGCTATTATTATTATTATTCATTTTATTATTATTATTATTTTTATCACCGTCATCATATCGTAGCCCATTTTTAATTTAGTAGCATCGTTAAAAACTCGCTTGATTTTTATCTCCGATTTTACCTACATCACATTCCTTTATAAAGATCTACTTATGAGTTCTCTTTGTTGGTTATTTAAAAAATACAATTAATGACAACTGAAAGCAGTCGACCGCAGAAAACTCGCCTTTTATATTGGACGATAAACGAATCGTCAAAATGAAACGAGTTCGATTTTACGATGAGTATTTCCTGCATTTGCTTATTTTGTTTCAATAGCGAACTACATACATATACATACAAATACTTATATACATAGATGCATACGTATATGTTTACGTGCACACATATCGATTACGTTTTACTATCCGTGAAAGTATCAACTTGTTGAGGTAAATACAATCATGATTTCAATGTTCTCTGAGGTAATAAACTGTACATACTTGTATGCATTCTCTCGCAGATCATTGATATCGAGGAATTTACGAACTAATATATACAACTATAAATATATTGAGTCAAATGTAATGTACGTTTGTTTCGAGTTTAAATTTCGGTTCAATCAGTTCAACGGCTCAATTTTTTTCACGAATTCGAATTTATTCGAATATTGGATTACCATTAATTGCAAATTTTTTGTTAATTGATATTTCTAATATACGAGTATGGATTGAACAGTTTTAAGACTACAACGAAAATTAAAAGCAAGTTTGATTGACAAAAAATGCTTTTTATTTTAGGCTTAAGACTTTTCATTCTACCACTCACTTACGTATAATAATTTTTCTGAAAAATGGCATAAACTTACCGGCCAACTAAATGCTTATAACATTCAATTGCTTGAAAATTTTATGCGCGTTGTTGAGAAATATCCTATTCAAATTTGCAAATATAATGTGATTAAAAATATTTATTAATTTATTTTTATATATACGAAGAATCCTTAAAAATATCCATTGTGTTTCAAATACTTTAACATAAATCGAAAAATTGAATGAAAATTTTGTTTTCCCACTTTTTCATTCTTTCTTACTTTCTCTTTCTCTCTTTAGAACTGAACGTACAGCCGAAATTTCAAATAATAATATTAAAGTACATTAACTTGGCTATCACAAGCCGCAAATTGAAGTTGATAATTAATGACGAGTCGCATCTAACTATGTATTATGAGTTTCATTATGGAACTAATTAACGTTAACTAACGCCGACTCGTGCATATTAAATTGCGAAACTTTACTGTTGTCTATGCAAAATGCAACGCATAACGCATTTTTAGTACCGTTCAACTTTTCGAGAAGAGACGATCTTCTTTAATTTAATCAACCAACCTAAAGCCATACCAAACGACTTCTTGGGTGATGATAATTAATGAACGTAACTTGCCGATTCTAATTTTATTTCACATTTATGAAATTATCTGTATGAAAATATTTTTTATATAATGTATATATATTAGGGTGGGTCAAAAAAATGACTTATTTTTTTTTTCAAGTGCCACGGAAAAATGGGTTGCTAGACACCTTAAAACAATTCTCACCAAATATGAGCTTTTAATTTTAATAGAAAGATCCTCCGCATCGCAGTTTTTTATTTTTTTTCAGTCTAATAGATTAAAATTCATACCTCATTATTTATTGATTGTACAGAAAAATGTTCTAGACGAATTTTGTAGGAAATTTAATGCTCTACAAAAAAGGTATCTTATATTTTTTCCATAAACCTCACCATTTGAATGATATTGAAGATTTAAATTTGATGATTTTTAGACAAATTTAATTTTTGTTTATGAATTTTATAACTCTTCAATAAATAACTATTAAAAAGTGCACAATACAAATTTTTGTAGGAAATTAATTGCTCTATAAAAATGGTGTCTTATGTTTTGGCGATTAAATTAAGCGTTCAAAAGATACTCATCATCAAACTTTCATGTGTACTGATTTTAAAAGTTTTTGATTAAATATTCGAAAAATTTCAATTTAATTTATAAATTTTGAGAAAATTTACACGAATTTTAGTTTTTATCAACTGAGAAACTTCAAAATATTTTTCAGGTTTTTTTTTATGTTTAAGTATCTTTGTCTACATTTAAAAAAATAAATTGTACATTATTTACCACTTAGCTAATTATTTATTAATAAAAAAAGCAAAGTTTTCATTATGAATATATTATTTGTTTCAGTTCTAGAGAAAAAAAATGTCCAATTAGTTATAAAAAAGTTTTTTATTTCAATTTTCAACTGAGTTATTAATTTTTAAACAATTTTTTGTTGCAAGTAGGGTAATTTTTTCGATGCTCTTTAATAACTTGCAATAAAAATCACTTGTGTTTTTTTTGCAGAATTGAATCCAAATTTTTTTTATCAATTATAAATCTTTTTGCTTTAGAATCTGTACCTTCGCGAGTCTTAACAGCTTCGACAATATTCTTCTTTATGTTTAATGGAACGGTATCATCAAATAGTGATAAAATGTCAAGTTCATCACTTAAATACCACAAATGTAAAGTCATTTTTTCACATGTAGCCAAGGAAATCAAAGAATTAATTTCCCTGTACTCAATTAAATTTTTCATGAACTCTAAGTCGTGATTAGCAGCAGAAGTCGCAGAAGTTCATGAAAACCAAGCTTTTACATACACCATAACCATAAAAATACAATATTGACTAAGACCATCCAATTCTTTCTTAGAAAGGACAAATCCATTGTTCGTTGATAAAAACTAAAATTCGTGTAAATTTTCTCAAAATTTATAAATATAAATTGAAATTTTTAGAATATTTAATCAAAAACTTTTAAAATCAGTACACATGAAAGTTTGATGATGAGTATCTTTTGAACGCTTAATTTAATCGCCAAAACATAAGACACCATTTTTATAGAGCAATTAATTTCCTACAAAAATTTGTATTGTGCACTTTTTAATAGTTATTTATTGAAGAGTTATAAAATTCATAAACAAAAATTAAATTTGTCTAAAAATCATCAAATTTAAATCTTCAATATCATTCAAATGGTGAGGTTTATGGAAAAAATATAAGATACCTTTTTTGTAGAGCATTAAATTTCCTACAAAATTCGTCTAGAACATTTTTCTGTACAATCAATAAATAATGAGGTATGAATTTTAATCTATTAGACTGAAAAAAAATAAAAAACTGCGATGCGGAGGATCTTTCTATTAAAATTAAAAGCTCATATTTGGTGAGAATTGTTTTAAGGTGTCTAGCAACCCATTTTTCCGTGGCACTTGAAAAAAAAAATAAGTCATTTTTTTGACCCACCCTAATATATATATATATATATATATATATATATATATATATATATTTCTTACAATTGGATTGTTACAGAATTATCGAAAGAGGATTCTGATCTATAAGAAATGGAGGAAGTCGAAATCGAAATTGAGCCAACGTACGAAAATCTCTCTCCAATGTTCTAAGAGCCGAAAATTGCAAAGTCCGTGAAAACGCTGAGGTTCTACATTGTCCCTAATTGACAGGAAGAGAAAGAGAAGAAGATAGAGAGAGAGAGAGTGAGGGCGAAAGGAAAAAAGCCTTCAAGCTGGAAACTCAAACGTAAGGAAGAAAGAAGGGAAAAAGGAGAAGAAGAAAAGGGAGAAGAGAATAAGGTATCTGGAACGGCTTTGAAGTTTACGAGTAAGTCGGTGGCTCCTGCTAGTGTAATAGAATGAACGAGTAAAAGCGAAAGAAAAAAAGAAAAAGACAAAAAGAAAGAGAAAGAAAAGCATATGGCATAACAAATGGTCAGCCGTAAAACTGGCTCAGGAAAGTAAAACGACACCGGAAGTAGCTAACCAAGGAATACTCGATGTGCCAGAAAGGCTTGTGTACAAGTCTATCCTCTCGATAGCTCTCAACTTGTTCATACGTAGCAATCGTTACAATTTTTCATTCGGATTTAGGAAAGATCAATGAAACGAAGAAATTGTCATCGATCCCTATATAAATCGTGAATGAAAAATTTTCAAAGTTACTGAAAGAAAATAAGGAATTCTTTAACCGTCCGTTGTACAATGATTATTCTATAATTTTGATTATTTTTGTGGAAAATTAATGAAAATAATAAAATATCATCGTACTGAAAAATTGTAGATTAGCGTTGGTTTGAATAATAAATCAGTGAGAGCGTAGGAGAAAAAGAGGAAAAAGAAAAAGCAGAAGAAGAAAAAGGACAAAAAAGGGGGAAAGAAGGAACCATCTTGGGTTCAGCCAGATGGGTTAAAGGTGAAACGCGATGGAAGGCGCGATTCCGTGCCGGTGGATGCAAAAGGGCGCTGTTCGCGCTGTTACTGCTGCCCTTTCGGAAGCGCAACAAGTGACAACGCCGTGCAACTGCTACTGCTGTTACTGCTACTACCACTCTTACTTCCCGATTTACAGACGTCATCTGCTTTATCCAGCTAGGAGTCGAGAAGATTCGATTCCATCTACTTGAATGTAAAAAAGACAAAAATTAAAGGAAAGGAAAGTAAAGAAAAAGGAAGATAAAGAGAGAGACGGGGAAGGGATACGGGTCAGAGATCATTGACAAGGAACCTCCGTTAGCAGGGATGCCTGCTAAGATGAACTTCTTAGAAGCTATCCAAAGAAGATTATTTCCTTCTTCGTCCTTCTTATCTTCTTCTTCTTTTTCAACGTGCACTTTAACGCAGAAATAGGTACGGCCAAGTGCCCATGGCGACTTTGTCTGTTGAGATACTCGATGAAACTACGTTGGACAGAAAGACGATTGCTGAGAATCTTGGAGGATTCTTGGTCTGGTATTCCTTGGACTGTACCTTGAATCCTACGAATGAGAACAGACCTCTATTATTCGTCTGATCTCAAGACGAGCTTTGCGAGAAGAGAAAAGAAAATAAGAATTATAGAGGAATAAAAAGAAAAGAAAAATTAATAACGGTACAGAATAAGAAGAAAAGAGGATCAAAAGGATTTTTTAACACTTGTATCTTTTTAGATTTTATTTTAGTTATTTGTTTTCGATCCACCGGCCACTTTTTGTCAATCGATTAAAATTTTCTTCTCGATCTTAGTGTTACGTGTAGTGATTCGATTGTCGACGTCGTCATCGTCATCGTCATCGTCGTCGTCGTCGTAGTGGACGATGGTAACGAAAATCTCTGCTGTCGATGCTGGCGTCGCTCTATTGGGCGCCGTCGGTTCGCGTTGTGTCGTAAAACAGGCAACGGTGAAGAAATGCGTCGCAGCCCTCCTTCTTGTCTCCATTGCCAGCATCTTTTATTACACCCACTACGTCATCAGCAGTCCTCTCTCTAGGTAAGTTAAGTTTATTAATTATTTTATTTTATTTTTATTTTTATTTTTCTTATTGTTGCTTAGAAGTAGGGCAGATTTATTAGTAATTTAAGTACTCAAATATTTGTAACTTACTACAATTATTGCAATTTGCGTATAACCAGATATCTGGTTCTATTTTGGGATGGAGAGTAATTTTCGTGTCTTATTTGATTTTTTGGGTTGGTGGGTTGGTAGGATATTCAAGTTGATTTAAAATTGTATTTATATTGTTCATTATTCGAGACTTTATTGTGCAAGTACTTACACATCAGGAATATTTATGACCGAGTTATTAGTACTCTCTTACGACATCTTATTGTGTATCCAGTAGTTATCTATTTCTACTGGGTAGTAGCAGCTGTGATTTTAACCTCTTTAAGTCTATTATTTTGTCTAACTTGAGCCCGAAAAAATATTTGTTTAGACAAAAGTTACTATTTTATAAGGACCTGAAATAAGTTCTCGCTGTTTTTTACAAAATAAAAACTTTATTTAAAATATAAGGAACAAAAACGTTTTATTGAAAGTATTGCTTATGAAGATATACTAGAGACCACTTCTTCCCATCTTTCTGGCAGTATATTAATTCCGCGTTGGAAAAACGACATGTTTTTTGAGGCTATCCAAGAATCGACCCAGTTTTTAGCTTCTTCGTAAGAATGAAAACGCCGGTCAGCTAAGCCATGTGCCATCGAACGGAATAGGTGAAAATCGGAAGGGGCTATGTCAGATGAATACGGCGGGTGAGGTACAACTTTCCATCGAAGCGTTTCCAGGTAGATTTTCACTGGTTTTGCAACATGAGGCCGGGCGTTGTCATTTATAATAACAAAATCACTTTGTCGTATTATACACTGTTGTCGTATAGCGGCCGTTTTTCTTTTAGGGCTCGACTCAAACGCATCAATTGAAGTCGATAGCGATCTCCCGTGATAGTCTTATTCGGTTTGAGCAGCTCATAATAAATTACACCCTGCTGATCCCACCAAATACAGAGAAGAAGCTTTCGAACCATGGATATTTGGTTTTGCGGACGATGTTAATGCATGGCCAGGCTTAACACATGATTTTCTACGCTTTGAATTATCATAATGTATCCATTTTTCATTGCCAGTCACTATACGGTGCAAAAAACCTTTTCTTTTCTGCCGTTGAAGCAGTAGTTCACACGTGACAAAACGCCGTACGATGTCTCTTGGCTTCAATTCATGTGGCACCCAATGTCCTTGCTTATGGATCATTCCTAACATTTTTAAACGTTTTGAAACAGTTGATTTATCAACTTGTAATGTTTTTCTGAGTTCTGCTAGCGTCTGAGATCGGTCTTCATCGAGTAATTCCTCCAATTCTCTGTCTTGAAATTTTTTTGGTGCGCCAAAACGCTCTTTATAAGTAGTGCAATAAAATTCCCAGCAAATACACTTTAGTTGGCACAAAAGTAGACATTTTCAAAACTTATAAAAAATTACTTTGTTTACACTAAAGTGAACTATCATACACTGAAATTTCAAGTTAGATACAGTACTTCTTTGCAAGTGCGTTACCATTCGAAATTTCAAGCACGGAGTACTGCTATTGCCATCTTTGATGAAACAACGAGAACTTTTTCAAGGTCCTAATATTTTTTTTTTCCATTAGAAAAAAATGTTTGTTTCTTTTGAACAAAAATTTTTCTTTTAAATAATCTTGTTACTTAACGCTAAATAAAAATAACAATAATTATTGTAATAATTCTTTGCTTAAAAATTAGATAATTATGTCTTAATATATAATTTTGTAGTGATAAAAAAATAGTATTAAAAAAATATACGTGTAATCGCATATGCAAATTTTAAAGTTCGCGAGTTCAAAATTACGTAGTATTTAATTTTTAATGTTGTGGATTGTTGTTGTCTTCGTTTTCGTTATTGAAAAAATAAATCGTTGTGCAATTTATAAAACGTACATGTATATGTATGGATTTTATATAATATTCCGTAGCGCGAAAATTTTTCGATTTCCATCGAGTTTTGAATATTCCCCCCTGAAAAGCAGACGAGACAAAATCTGTAAACGTGGCCGCGTATGTTTCGCTCATTTGCAAGTAAATTGCTCGTTTGCAGATTCGCGTACGAATTGTATGTATGATTTTAGCATCGCCCACCAGTAGCGGACTGGTCTTTCAAAAGGTAGTATGGAATACATACTCTGAAACAAGTATACAATTGAACGTTCTGTGGAGATTTTGATTAAAATTACGCGACTATACGAAATCGAATTGAATTCGGACAGAACGAACGAATATTATCTATAAGCGTAGATAAAAATTTACAATGGACGACTGCTGACAATTTTTTCGATTAATACAAATGTTGGAGAGAAAAAGAACGAAAAATAATCGATCTCTACATTTAAACATTTACATGCTTCTATCTATTTATTTAATTCCGAATGTATTTTTGAGTAATTTTCTTTCGGTCAGTATTCTGTTAAATAAATAGTATAATATAAATAATAATTTTATAAATATTTATAATAAGTATTGTATTAAGTTTACATATCGAAACGAGTATTTTATTACGAATATTGTTTCTAACAAAAAAGAAAAACGTTATAAAATATTAAATAACAATATTTTTCAGTATTTATAATCAATTTTTGTGTCAGTGTTTACCACAAAAAATATACTAATATTTTATTACAAATACTAACCGAAAAGGAAAAAAAGAAAGTACTCCCAAATTAATTAATCAAATTAAACAATTATTTGAGAACACTGTCGGTTGTTTATTTGGTATCGCTCGCTTGTAGCAATTAATAAGTTTCTCAAGAGGAGTTTATTAAAAGGCTTATTAAGAAATCGTCGTCTTTTTGCTTGATAATTTTAATTGCCACGTGTCCGAGCGAAGCAAAGCAGATCAATTACGAGCGTAGTGCTTCCCCGTTCTTTCTGACCGTTAACCAGTTTGCAACAACTCCAAAACTTAAAACCACACACACGTATGCACGGACATACAAATACACACAAACAAACAAACATGTAATATAGAGATAGAGAGAGAGAAAGAGAGATATATTGACCTATCGTCTGGGACGGTGGTTGCGTGCGACGTTATTTCCAGTTAGCGTCTAAAGACATTTCTACATCGTCAAGCCTCGTAAACTTCATGCAACTTTGGTACGCGACCACTAACACAGGCGTACCAATTAACGTATTCTCTTGACGTTCACGCCCCCCCCCCCCTTCTTTCGTATCTATCTTTCTCCTTTTCTCTTTCTTCTTTATTCTTTTTTCCTGTCTTCCTTCTTTTTCTCTGTCTCATTTTCTTTCTCTTTTATGTCTCAATGACGTGTAGCTCCCTTTCAACGTCGAGTGACCCCTGCCCAGCGGTCAACCGCCTCTTTCTTTTGCATCCTTCTCTCCTCATCATCGTGTTTTTATACATGGATGAAAAGAAGACTAACCCCTCCCCCACACTACATTTCACTCTTCTGTAATAAGTACACGTCGACACCCGTAGAAAACGTCTCGTCGCCTCTATATTAAAATAGGCGATATGGGATAGAAAGAAGAATGGTAAAAATAGTCAAATGTTTATTAATGTCAGTGTTTTTTATAAGTATTTTGTCCATTAAATTGTCTATAAATATTTTCGATATAAATAATTAATGGTCTGTATAAAATCAAGTTTTTATTAAATATTCGGATTGAGTATTTACTTTAAAATAAATGGACAGTATGTGTGAATATTTTAAATACCAATAATTAAGAATTAATATCACATCACGTTTTTATTAAATATCTTGATTAAGTATTTTTTTTTTTTTTAATAAACGGTCAATATATTGTGTGATTATTTTTAATTTAAATAATTAAATTTCTGTATCAGATTACATTTTTATTAAATATTCTTATTAAGTATTTTGTAAAATAAATGGTCAATATGAATAAGTATTTACGATGTAAAATACTTTCGTGGATTAACATCCATTAAAATCGTATTATAAATACTAATTCAATAAATATTAGAAGATTATAAGATAACGTTAATTTAAATAAGAGTTTGATGAGAAAATGAATCGATAATTTTTTAGCATATAATTCTTATATTTCAGGAAAATTGGAATATATACATATGTATTCAAAGAGTCATGTTATGTTATGATATAGGTTAGACTCGAACGAAGTAGTAGCAAATTGATTTCCTCTCAGTGAAATCTTGTTGGAAGAACGTTACTTGGCGTTAATATAAACGCAAGCCGAATTCGAGGATATCTCTGAAAGCCGAAACTACGAACTAGCGAATTAAACGCGAGGACGAGGAGTAATAGTTTGTGGACTCGGCAAATTGGTGGGTGCCTTCGACCAAGCCGACGACCCAATTTAAATCAGGATATACGCACGTACTACACCCTAGTCTGGCACCCACACACGTCATATATTTCCGTAATGTAACCGGTCTAATCCCAATTTTCCTCGATCTCTACGACGAGCTTCTGGCTTCGCCTAATAGTTCTCTCCTACGAAGATACGAATGAGAGAAATAGAGACAGAGAGAAAAGTAGTGGGGTTAGGGAAAGGGTTTCTAGGTGTAGTCTTCTCTCTACAGTTAATTAGAGAAGTTGAATGACCTAGAGAGTCACGCTAGCATTAGTCTACACTCGATATTAACATGGAGTTTAATTTATGTAAGATAATTAGATACTTCAATATGTTGTTTTCATTTCCCCTTCAAAATTTTCTTCGATACATTTTGGGTTATTTTATTCTGCGATTAAATAATTGTTTTTGAAAAAAAAAGTAATAAAAATGATGTAGATCACCTTTTGATTTAATTTTCTTTTTTTTCTTTTTCAAAAGGGGAGGGGGGAATTTATTTTATTCAATGAGTTTTCAACAAAACTAACGAAATTAATTGGAAGTGCATTGATCGTTCTTAACTTCAAATAAAGCTTCTCCTCTTATGTAAATGTACGAAACTCGGTCCTTTAAATCCGAACTTCTCCAGCAGTTTAGATTTAGATTGGGATCGAAAGTTTCGTCTCGGAATGGTCAGCTTTCCGAAGTGTTTGGACGTAGATCGTAGTGATCTATGAGAGTCGAAGAACATGCAAACGAAAAGGAAGCATAATGTTTCGCTAAATTTACATTCGCTTTGAGAAAGTGTTTCTTTAAGTAGATTACTATTATTTCTAGACGATTCATCACCGAAAAGAAAATATCCCTAGGGGCTTTTATTATAAATTTAATATTTAAATTTATGTACCGCTCATGCTAAATTTTTTTCATCGACTTTTCCAATTATTGTTTAATCAGAACGAGATCCATCTTTGATATCAAAATTTCTAAATTGAAAACTATTAAATCAACTTTGTGGCACGCGTACGAATACTGCATCACGTTCATAAACGTCAGAAGTAATTTTACTGATCTGAATCGCATTTTTTTCTTTTTTTGTAATCAAGTTCTAAAGTGCATCGAATTTCTTTTTAATGTTCACTGTTTTTCAAGACGTAACAATTTTTTAATGTATTAATAAATATGCAAACTGTTATTTTTTTTTAAATGAAAACTTTTTTAGAATGGGGGTGATTTGAAAAATTGAATATTTTACAAAAAAAAAAAGAACTACAAGATATATCAGAGAAAAAGAATTAGATAATACTGTAGAATACATTAGGAGCAGCTGACAAATTATATTCAAAAGCAAGTAAATTACTGGTAGATTTTAATTTTGCTTCTTCATCAAATATATTTGATTCACAAAGACAAAATATGTTTATTAAATTTGATTTTTATATGTTTTTATAAAAAATATCCAAAGACATGTATTTACCCAAGCATATAAGAAAATTATATTATAAATTATAATATTTGCGTATTTAAGAAAATTATACGAATTTTTCAATAAAATAAAAACATTTTTAACATGTTAAATTCTTAGCGTGAGTCGGTAGAGTTTACCACGGGGCTCAAATTTGAAACTTGTTGCGTATACAGTTCGATAAGCTCAGAGAGCGATACGATTCAATGCGTTTTTTAGATTTTTCGTTTTTCAGATTTTTAATTAGACGAGAGTATTTAGAAAGATAAGCTTGTGGTCCAAAGAATAAAGATGAGATATGTTATAAATAATAAGGGTCTCAAATTGTGGCAGACTATAGAGTTAAAAAAACATTTCTAGAGATTATCTCTATTAGATCTCTCATTACATTTTACCAGAATCTTCGTTCAGTCCAGCAGTATTTTCCATATGTTTTTCATAATGTCTTTATTTCGTCTATCCTAAAATGTTTGTTATACAGCGCAAGAATATAGATGAAAACGGGAAATTGAAAAGCATACTAACAAAAAAAAATTTTGTACCTGAGTTTCAAAAAAAGGATTATTCGTATTTACTTAGTTTCCGACGAATTATATTTACTTTGATAAACATCCTACGATTTTGGTGCCTATCTATAACTATCTCATTCAGCATTTCATTTTTGTCGCTCGAATTTGGAGAAGTGTTCTTTTTATCAGCTATTCCACCCAGCGATCATACCGGTGCCCTTTATTATGTATGGTAACAATATTATGATAAATAAGTCCTGCAATTATCTTACTGTTGATACTGTGCATTCGTCTCATTCTCTTGAAACTTTGTTTTTTGAAGGTTTTACTTCTAACACGTGTGATCTGCACACATATTGTTTTTTTTTTAAATTACTTTGTGATATGCCAGCATTCAAACGCACGCAAGTATTGAAAAATCCAATTAATGTTATTTAAATCTATCTACCAGGAAAATACGAAGAAATTCTTGATTCAAGCCAATAGAAATTTTATAGGATAAATGTTGAGCTATTTAAACGATGCATATAGTTTGGATCATCTTAACGTCTTAACGTAAATCGATGTCGAACCGATACAAGAGTAAATCAATCTTAAGGGATAATCTATGATCGCGTGGATATTCTCTAAGCAATTCCAACTCCGGAATAATCCGTCGTCAATCACGAAACCTAATATCCCAACATAGACATTGACATACAATTTCGCATCCACGTTGGTGGCGGAAATCTCCTAACCAACCATGTGCCTCAAGCTAGATCGTTCTAGCTTTACCTTAACATCTTCCAAGCTGAATCGACTGGTCCAGTTGATGTGAATCAATGTTAACAGTACCGAGTCTTACCTACTATAAATTGTTACCGTAACATTGACTGACCAATACCAAGATTTATTATCAACATTTCAAATTCTCAGGTCAAATCCTACCCATCGATCTCCTTTACGATACCTCGATTCAAGGCTTTTAATTTAAGTATACTAAATAAATTTAGAAAATCCTTTAAAAATGGTTTGATTTCTATTGAAAAGTAAATCATAAATTTAATAAAAAAAATTTCAAATTTAAAAAATCATACATCAATGCAATAAAATGTTTTGCCCTTTAAATTACCAAAAACTTTTTTAAATTCGAATTAATTTATTTTACCTGTAAACGGGCAAGAACTTTCTAACGGATAATTCATAAATGCAAAACAATTGCCAATATTTGTTAAGAAAACAACAAAAAATTTCATTTCAATTTTTCTTTTTGAAAAAAAAATAAAAAATTAACATATTCAGTTGTACATTTGGACGTAGACGCGGTCAAACTTTCGACCTTCTTGAAATTCGCTTTATTCGTACGAACGACGTATTCCAGACGTTTGCGAACTCCAACAAGTTGATTCAGAGGCGCCAAACCGAACACACTTACTTATTTTTCCTTTTCCGAAGTCGAATCACGCGCGTAAGACCGTGTTGCCTTGCACGAAGCAGCAGCCGCGGTTGACCCAGTTCTTGTCTCCATACTGTTGACGAAGTATTATTAAACAAAAAGAATCAAATTTCTTTTATATTCGATAGTCATCGCATTTTCTATCATCGATTATGTTTACAATTTTCTAATCAATAATCCCATCAACAAATATGCATTAAATATCAAATGATTAAAGTCGACGATAAAGAATCATTTATGAACTAAGCAAAAATAATTATATAATCTCTTATTAATTACATAAATATTTATAAGAAAATATGTAATATAGTTAATGATTAATACAATAACCTAAAGTATTTTAAACAAACAATAAACAATTGCGATTAAATATCGAGACCATGTTTCCTAACTAATATACAAATGAAAGATGGGGCCCCAACGTGTTTCAAATAAAAAGATAGGAAATGTTCAAACTATTTAGGATGAAACCACGATCGTATCTGTCGATATTTTATGGGTTGAAGGGAAAGGAGAGTGAAGGAAATACGAACGTGTCTTGCACCAATACACTCATAAAAGGGAGATACAGATGGAGGATTGACTGACTATGTGGATGGATTGAAAGAGAGAGACAGAATGAGTGGGTGTGTGCAAAAATGCTGAGTGTATGTGTATTTGTATTTGTGCATGAGAGAAAGAGAGAGAAAGAAAGTAGCAGTACCTACTACTTGGTGCAATCCCTGTCGTGGGACATGAAATGCGGCCGGATGTTTGTCGCACGCCCAATCAGCGTCAATTCAAGCATCTCCTCCTCTCGACCAGCCTTACGACAACGGCGCTAACCTTCCTCCCTGTGAACACATCCTGTCCTTTCTTACCAGTTCGACTTTTGCAAACGTCTTCCCAACGTTTTCCAAACCTTTCGCATCCTCTCTTTCTCTCCTTATTTCTTTTAACCTTCTTTTTTACCCCTTATTTCTTCCGGGCCCATATTCTCTGTCCGTTTTCTTTTTTTTTACAAACCTATGCGTGTCTATGTTTGCTTGCTACTCGTTCAAGATAAAGAACGTTATTCGCGTTGAGATTGAAAAAGATTTTAAATAAAGCACGAAAAGTGTAGAACCAAGACCAAATTAATTTCCATTCTTTTTAAAATAACTTTTTTCAATGTTTTAATATCTTTATAAATTCTTGTGAATTTTTGTATTATATGAGCCGTTCAGTGCACACATCGATTAACTCAATAAACAAAAAATTGAGAAATGCGATGAAATAATGTATATTGTTGTATTACTTATTATTCAATGGCCAAAAAAATTTTTCCGTTTAATGGTGTTAATCTTTATTATTCAGGAAAGTTATTATAAATATAAAAAGTTTTGACTATACCAAGTGCTTTGACACTTAAATTTAAGATTTTTCAAAAAGTGGAGTTAATCGATGTGTGCACTGAACGGCTCATATGTGAATCGTTTATTTTGAAAGTGATGCAAGTCCATTTTCTATTGTTTTGAGTAAATTCAAGGTTTGTAAATTGGTCAATTCAAAAATATTCATTAACTATGTCAAATCTAGCGATGTTTCTATTAATTTATCGATATGTAGTTTGATGATATAAATTTCTTGTAAGTTAATTTAAATAAAATAATGTAGGAGGAAGTCGCCTAGTGGCGGACACATAAGGTTTTTCGGAAATAAAATAAAAGCTATTTCACACACAGAAAATGTAACTTTATTTATAAATTAGTGAAGTCAAAAAACTATTGACTCAACATAAATTAAGAAATATATAACAACAATAATAATAATAATAATAATAATAATAATAATAATAAAAATAATATAACTTCAATAATAATAATATAACTTCTACATAAACATATTTAAAAATAAAAATTAAACTTTGGTGTAAAAATATAGAATCGCTGGAAGTGGCACCTAGTACCGGACAGATTTTTTTTTCCATTGTGTATGTAGTTTTCACTAACTTCTTTTCCTCCTTACCGTTCTTTACATTTTCTTTTTCTTCAACAGTAGTTTTGTATAGGGATGATGTTAAAATTTTACTCTTGTAACATTTCTTTTTACGGGCCGCTGATCGTTTTTGGCAGCGCCTGTCAATGGTGACAATTTATGGATAATCTCGATAACATCTGGATTCAAGCTCGTCGATGGCGTGGCATTGCTGATTCTTAGTTCGTTGGTAAAAACAATATCGGAAAATATTATACATGATTTATTCCCTTCGTTGTGTTTTTATGCAAAAAATATGTAAAACTATTTACGAGAGAATAAAATATTTTCACTGTCCGGCATTAATGTATTATTTTTTAATTAAACCGGACTATTTTTGTCCGGTACTAGGGGACAGGATAATACCAACATTACATAATCTATACCTAATCCGTTTCGAAAATACACAAAAAAATTCATATACAACGAATAATAATGGAGCCCTTTATAAATTAACAAATACTATAAAGACTTAAACTCAGAAATATAGTTGTAACACCTTCCTGAATTTTACGTGGGGCAATGTTTTTCTACCGAAAATAGAAATCGACCGCTCCTGATGTTGCTCTGAGCGTCACTGATATACTAGGGTCTATGACCCTGTACCACTAGGCTCTCCACGTACCCCTTTCACCCGTTTTTGAATCGTTCACGTTATCATTTTTTGAGATATATGGAGTGTTCGGTGCTAGGAGCCGTCTTGTGTTATGTGAACTCCCCCTATATTTATGGACTGCAAATGGACTTACACCAATTCCAAAATTAAACAATTGTTAAAATCGTTTAATTTCAATTTTGAAAAATCAAATATCACTTTAAATATATTTCATAATATATAATCACATTTTGTTAATAAATAATATCAAGAAATAGAATAGAAGTTGTTGCGTACAGGTGCCTTGATCAGTACAATGTTCTTTATTTATCGTAAAATGAAACGGTTTTAAGGGATGGTGGAGTAATGTGAATCGAATTGTTCCGTGGAGGACTGTGAATCGAATTGTTCCTTTATAATACGCTGCTGCGTTGTTGTAGGTAAACTATCGCCCCGATGCTGAGCTGCCTGATGATTGCGTGATGAAATGTGGTTAGGCTGCCTTGTCGGGTGCCGATGAGTTTTCCTTGTTCTTGATGCGTTGGTTATATGTGAATCGAGTGTTGCTGACTGAATGGCTTGGATCGACGATTTTCCGTGGCCTTTTATAGGGAACGGGCAGTCCTGTGCACCCCCTTCCCCAAATTGATTGGCCAATGACCGTCGGGTCACTCTCCATGGTCCGTCGAGCTAGTATAGGGTTGTCGAGAAAAATCAAGCTGCTCGGGAAAGCTTTGTCTTAAAGAAGCGGCGTTGTGTCCACTTGTGCTAGCGCATACGCCGAAAGAAACGGCGCCGGTAGGTCCCGCTTCTGTGCCCTGTTCCAAACTTCGATCGCGTCAGGCAACCACTCACACAGTCCACATCACATATTGCGCAATACGCAACATACCGCCCCCCTTGAACGGATACCGTTCAAAAGTACTTAATTAAGAGTTTCGGCGTCATTAAGTAATGGTGCTACTTGTTTGACACTTCGCTTTAATTTTCCATTAAACATTTTTAGCGTTACCACACGTGTTATGCCGTCAGGACCAGTATGTAGCTCCGTCACTCGACCCAATGGCCACCTAAGAGGAGGAGCATTGTCTTCCCTCAGAATAGCTAGTGTGCCAATCCTTATGTTATCCGTCGCGTCCTTGTGCCATTTTTTACGCACCGTTTGCTTATTCAAATACTCCCTGCTCCATCGTGTCCAAAAGTGCTGTCGCATTTGTTGTATATGTTGACATTGCGACAACCGGCCGCATGGTATATCCCTGAAATCGTGCTCTGGCAAACTTATCAACGAGTCACCTATCAAGAAGTGTCCAGGAGTGAGAGCGCGTAGGTCATTTGGATTATTGGATAAAGGGGTGAGAGGGCGAGAATTGAGGATGGCCTCTATCTCTAGATCATACGTTAGCAATGTTTCGTAGGTGGGTACTGTCTCTCTAATCACTCGAGTTAAATGATGCGCTACAAACGTTTTTAGTAAATGTGGCGGTGTATTGAGCCAATGCAAACCTATTGCTGAATCCGACCAAAACACTGAACGACGAAATTTGATTCTTCGCAGCGCGTTCCTAGTGACTCTGTACAGGCGCGCCAGTAAGACCGCGCCACACAATTCTAAACGCGGAAGCGATTGTGTCTTGAGAGGTGCAACCTTTGATTTTGCGCACACCAATTCAACCGTTGGTTTTTTGCCTATTGATTGATGTATATACATGCCCGCCTTATTTGTCACCGCTATGAGCTCGTCGCGAATTTGTTTAGTCTCGTCTATCGTATGGGCTCCCATTAATTGATCATCGACATAGAAATCTTCCTTTAAGATAATGGATGCCCTTGGGTGTTGTCTTGATTCGTCGTTAGCAAGTTGATGTAGCGTGTGAGTCACTAAACAAGACGCGGTTGCCGTGCCATATGTTACTGTTTTAAGTCGGTACGTTCCGACCGGTTCATTTACTCCTCGACGCCAAAGAATATTCTGATAAATACGATCACGCGTATCCATTGTTACTTGTCGATACATCTTGGCTATGTCTGCAGTAAGCGCGAATGGATGTGACCGAAATCTCAAGAGAATGGTGAATAAGTCCTCCTGAATCATTGGGCCGACCATTAAGATATCATTTAATGATAGACCGCTACTCGATTTCGCGGATGCATCGAAAACCACCCGCAGCTTGGTTGTAATACTCGATTGTTTAGCTACGGCATGATGTGGCAAATAATAGCCTTCCGTACGGGAAGACTCTTCGACCCTTTCCATATGCCCCAAATCCTCGTATTCGGATAAAAGTTTCGCATATTCTTCGCGTACCCCCGGTTTACGCGCTAACGACCGCTCGAACACATGAAATCTCTCCAGTGCATTGACGTATGAATCCCCTAATTGATTTGCGTTTTCCCTGAGTGGTAGTCTTACTATATATCTACCCGATGGATCACGGCGCGTATTAGTTTCATAGTGCGATTCGCAATACTCCTCCTCCTGAGATCTGATTTTCCTTTCTGGCGTTTGCTCAACGCGCCAAGAATTTTCTAATTGTTCTTGCAATCCTATAAGTGCGGTATGGCATTTTACGTTTCGTGGCAAATGCATATTTGAGGTCGTTACTGCGATCCAACCTAATCGTGAATTTTGCAAAGATATTGATTCATTGATTTGAATAATCTGTCCGGCGTGCCATAAAGCACAGAAAATGGGCATGCCGAGAATCGCGTCTATTCTCGAAGGTTTATCGAAACCGGTATCAGCCAAGCGGATATTTGCAGGTATTGTTAATTCTTCCGGGGGTATTGGTTGCGATGGTGAAATATTTGTTATACTGGGTAGAAGTAAGAACTTTAGTTCAACTGCGTAGTTTTCTGTCTGCGATTGCATGGTCGTTACTAGGGCCTTGGTGGCATTAGTTTCAATTTTATTTATCCCGGCTATTGGTATGTTCACACTTTGTTGTGCGATTCGTAGCTTGCTGGCAAACTCGAACGTTAAGAAATTAGCCCCGGCGCCTGAATCTAGGAGTACTCGGCACTTGTGTGGAATACCGTCGCGATCTAATAATGAAACCACAGCGGTTAATAATAATGTAGGCAGAGGTGCATGATTGATTTTAACGTATGAGCATTGCACCGCTGAAATTTGTTCGTCTATATGTAATAACGTGTTGTGCTTGTTCCCACATTTTCTACAATAACTAGAACGGCAATCCTCAGCCCTATGACCAGGTCGCAAACAATTTATACATAATCCTGCTTCTTTGACGATCCTATTTCGCTCCTCGGCGTTAGCACCTATTAATTGATCGCATGCAAATACTAGATGACTACCCGAACATACGTAGCATTGACTTTGAAATTGTGACGCATAAACCTGTACTGGATTTTGGCGTGCATCGTTCTGTGACGGTCTTTGCAAATTTGTATAACGTGTATTGAGCTGTGCTGCGCTTCGCGGATTGCCGTACCGTGTAAGCGGTCTAGGCGGATTGTTCATACTATTCCTTCCCATATCTCTTGACTCTTTTGCAGGTTGCGACGTAAGAAGTGCGCGTCCGGCATTAAATAAGAAACTTGAAAGCTCGTCTATGGTCGGTAACTCTAGTTTGGGGCGCTGCTTCTCCCATTCATACCGCGTCTGTTCGTCCATTCGGGAAACGATCATGTATATGGGGAATGCCTCAGCAAAATTCTTTTGTGTGGATAATAACGCTTTATAGTTGGTAACGAGAGTGTTCGCGGCCTGAATTAACGTTTCCGGAGATTGTCTACTCATCTTGGGGCACTCTTGAATTGCCCTTATGTGTCGATTAATTAATAAAATAGGATTGTCGTAATATGACTCTAGTAGTTCCCATGCTATCTGATAATTGCCCTCGGTAATTACTAAATCCCGTATTTTCTCTTCTGCCTCGCCCGACACGCATGACTTTAAATACGCAAATTTTTGTATATCTCGTAATTCCGAATTTTTTCCAACGATTGATTGAAAACCATCAGCAAAACTTGGCCACTCTTCGTAGCGTCCGTCGAAGTGCGGTAAATTCACCGGTGGCAATTGTACAAGTTTATCGCTTCGTGGGGGATTGTGTATACCAATAGATGTGCTCACAGATGGCAATATTACAGGTTCATTAATGGCCGGGTTAGCGCTTGATGTCGCGGCATGATCGAATTTTTTTACTATACTTTCTGCTTTTATTAACGCGTCTTTGATTGACTCGCGAATTTCGTCACCTTCCTTTACGTAGATTTCCCACGTCTCCTCGGAGGCAACCGCTATTAAATCGGTCTGAACATTCTCGAAAGCTATCATGTCCGAATCGATTTGTTTTAATTTTGATTTTAATTTTGCTATATCGTTATCGTTAGGATTCTCTAGGTCAGTTACGAACTTTTTGAAAACTGTAAATTTACTTTTTAAAGGCGCGCGCCTCCGTATAAGCTGCGCCTCGGTACACTCTCTTGTTGATCGCGACATTTTACGATAAAAAGGCACAAAATGGGGAGAGATAAGAGGGGGGAATACGACTTCAGGTTGATGACTCGTTAAAAAGTATTGCAAGACTCACGTTTTCGTATTGTTGTCCCGCGATGCTACACTCCAGCCTCCAGGATGCTTGTGTACTGCGTCGATTCTCCTGTGTTGAGTGAGTGTGCGCTTTGAGTTGAGTCTCGCTGCTTCGTTGATGCGTAGTCTAAGTCTTCCCTGCCTCTTTCTCGTCCACTTGAAGAGAACTGCTGTTCCACAGGCGCCGACTGAAATAGATGGATCAGGAATCCGGCTCGAAGGACCAAAAATTATGTTGCGTACAGGTGCCTTGATCAGTACAATGTTCTTTATTTATCGTAAAATGAAACGGTTTTAAGGGATGGTGGAGTAATGTGAATCGAATTGTTCCGTGGAGGACTGTGAATCGAATTGTTCCTTTATAATACGCTGCTGCGTTGTTGTAGGTAAACTATCGCCCCGATGCTGAGCTGCCTGATGATTGCGTGATGAAATGTGGTTAGGCTGCCTTGTCGGGTGCCGATGAGTTTTCCTTGTTCTTGATGCGTTGGTTATATGTGAATCGAGTGTTGCTGACTGAATGGCTTGGATCGACGATTTTCCGTGGCCTTTTATAGGGAACGGGCAGTCCTGTGCACCCCCTTCCCCAAATTGATTGGCCAATGACCGTCGGGTCACTCTCCATGGTCCGTCGAGCTAGTATAGGGTTGTCGAGAAAAATCAAGCTGCTCGGGAAAGCTTTGTCTTAAAGAAGCGGCGTTGTGTCCACTTGTGCTAGCGCATACGCCGAAAGAAACGGCGCCGGTAGGTCCCGCTTCTGTGCCCTGTTCCAAACTTCGATCGCGTCAGGCAACCACTCACACAGTCCACATCACATATTGCGCAATACGCAACAGAAGTAGTATTTTTTATTTTTTTCTTATCTACATCTATATGTATTTTAATTATATTCTTAAATTTAACATATATGAAAATATACAATGAATATAAATAATGAAATATTTATGATGCACAAGAGGTATATAGTATAATAATTTAAAGTAAATAATTTTTCGTAAATAATAGACCTAGTATCGTGATACAAAGGATTCAGGGTAATTTTTTCAAATTTCGACGGTATTTCCAGATATGTAGGTAATAAATTTAAAGTCTTAAATATGCGTCCTCAATCGACGTTTTATATATGTAAAATAAAATATGCTGCATTTTTGCAATACCTCATCCAACATATTAGCAAACAATTTACGTTTTTATTATTAGCGTTTCTTGTTATCTGTTTTTTGATTGCGTTCTGTAGGTTCTTTGTAGATCTTGAGATTCTCTTGTTTTATTTCATATAAAATGGATTTATTATGTTGTCTACATTGTTTTATAATATAATAATCCTGTGATGTATAAAGAAATTTTTTCTTCTTTTTTTTTCTTTTCTTTTTGTCCATAAAAATTGAAATTACACCACTTACATAATCAATGGTTACGCAATTTCTTTTACCGGTCAATTTTAAAATGGACAAAGTATTGGTATTTTAAAAAAAATTAAATACCAACAAATCATAAATAAAAAGTTTACACTAAATTAAGCATAAATCAGGTGATATAACATTTTTTTAAATGGACTTACACCACTTTCAAAATAAACGATCCATATATGTATATACAAATATATTTCTTATGTAATATATATTTCTCATTATATAAATATCTTATTAGTTATTTTATCAAGAAATTATAGAATTTATTAGATACTTCTTGATATAATTTGTTATTGTTACGTATATTTGTACGTAAAAATGCTTATGCTACGTAAAAATAAATTTATGTTATTAATTATGAGAAATTTTCCTGAAAAAATATTTGTTAGATTTTTAATTTGATTTTATGTATCCTAAAGTGATTCTGTGTTTGACATTCCATACAATTTTTTGAAATAAATTAAAATAATGTAATTCGTCATTATTATGAAATTATAAAATATCATTTTCTAACAGAAAATACGTAGGTAGATGTGTTACGTTCCTAAGAACAAGAAGATCAGAAGATAAGACTGACGAGTGTATCGTATAATTCGATGTAGCATTGCTAGGAGCACGATTCCCATTCTTATTCAGATTCTCTTACTGAGCGAACTCAGCACGAAGTGCAACGTGTCAGAATGATAAGACACCGTGCTGAAACTTAGTTCTTCTCATTTGCATTTCGTGAGCAAGGGTAATCCATGATTCGAGTAGGTATACCCACCTACTTCTCGCTTCGTTTCTCAGTTCAAGTATTACTGGGTCGTTCCTTATAAATTTATACAATTTCTATTTATTCGATCAATATTTTTTAACATTTCTATTCGAGACTAATTGCAAAGTTTTTGTCTCATTAAGTGGTTCATAATCATTAACACGTTAAGCGCCACGCCGAATTTCTATACCTTTTCGTTCAAGTCACAATTAGTCGTCAGGCGAGTCCTGCCGGGCCGCTCGCCGATAGGCGAGCCAGAGTATCCTCTCCGTGCGAAGTCAAGGTAGGGGAAGCCGAAGTGGACACTAGCGCACGCAGTGGATAACTTTGGCAATAAAAGACGGTGTTTTTTATTTTCGAGTTAACAAAACACATGTGTGATAATTAATTTTATGATATTTGTAAAAAAATTGGTAGAAATAGCTGAGCTGTTAAAATTTGCTTCAAAGGAGAGTTTGAGATCAATTTGGAAAGCTGGACTTCCTGCGGTTCTTGAAGCTGCTCATATTTATGCGGAACCATATTTTCGAAATATTCTCCTTTCGAATATTTTTTTTTGCAAATTGTCGGGGACTGGGTTTACCCCACTGTTGCTCGATACTAGTCTTAGATGCGCTTTCTTCATTATTAATGAAGTAAATCAATGCGGCAATGTGTTTACATTTTTTACTTTTATTATAAACACAATTGCATTGGACGTCAGTCACACAACGAGCTGCCTTTATCTAAAATACAACAAATAAAGCAATATTCATTATTTGATCTTCAAAATTTATATTAGAAGAATAAATCATCTAATTGTTATTTACGTTTAAAGAAGTTGAGTAATGTGTTGCATGGACCAATGTTTGTCGAATAACTCGTGACTTTATTAAATAACTTGCGGTTTTCCGACGATGTTCTTCAACATCCCGGACATGTTCTGCAAGGACGAGATTTTTACCTTTGATGTTAGTTTGCGGTTAAGATTTGATGGTATGACTAATTGCTTCGAAACCTGTTCTAAAAATTATGTCCATGGTTGCTTTAAATCTGAAAGTTTAATATATATATATATATATATATATATATATATATATATATATGTAGGAGAGTTTTAAGTATCAAAGATAGATATAGGAGAGTTCTAAGTATCGAGGAGTAAACATAGATAAGTAGGTAGGCGACGAAAGACTAAAAGGAAAAGGACCTAATGGTCAAAATAAAGAAAAACGATGCGTGGTCTGTTCTTTGTAAATTATCAAAGTGACGTTAGAATCGGTAAAATCTAGAAGGTTCTCGAAACGGGTGTTTGGTAAATTCGAGAACGACGCAGACGAATATAAAAGGACACAGATTTAAGGAGAAGGGTAGTCAGCAGTCGGTCGGTTCAGGAGTATTCAGTTAGTCACCAGTCGTATCAATCGCAGTTGCATTATAAGTTGTTATCAGAACGCAGTCGCTTATCTAAGTTGTAGTCATAAGATTGTGAAACTATTATTGTACTTTTCTAATACCTGTTTTAAATATATCTTATTAGTAGGATTAAACTGGGTGTATGTTCACCTCGCACCTCTCACCCTAAATAATTTCCCTACATATATATATATATTTATTTTTTTGATAACAATGTCACATCGTACTTTATCTGCTTGCCAATATTATTTAAAGTTTGATCTACTGTGGCTATAATCTAACCTTTTATTTACTACAGTAAACGCCACAGCTTTCATACTGTTTTTAAATTATTAATTATACTTACATTTTAGCGATAATTTTTGCATCATAATTGCACAAGATTGAAATTTAATTGTCACGTGGTTTGACATGCAAAAAAAAATTTTTTAATAACAAAAATTAATTGTTATTGCAAAGCTCTATACGTTTAAATATTAAAAACTCAGTAGCAACGTCCTTTAGTTCATAGATACCATGGCGCTGCAATCACGCACAGAGCGGATAGATAGATGTCGGGTAGCGTAACTCGGGTTGAGGACCTTAGCTTGTCTTCGTATGTTTAAATTTCTACTTGCAGATAATTGCACTCAAGAGAATGACATTTTTCAATTCCAATAAATATTTTTTATATGCTTTGTTTATATCCTTATGTAGTCCCTTATATAGGAAAAAAAGAAAGGCAGAGCGCACAAAATTAGAAGATACTGTACCGAATGCTATAATCAGAATGTATGAATGTTAGGACGAAAGACAGCTAAAAATGTAACGCAAAAAGTAACGACCTTTTGTAACCAATGTACACAGAAACCTCACCTTTGCTTATCTTGTTTTAATAAATTACATTAATGTTTTTAAGTATAATATTCTTTTCCTTGAAGCATTGACCAAAAAAAACCGATTTCGCATAATTTAAATGTTCAGTCTCACAAGTACGCAAGGACCGACACACGCGCCACGATAGATGAACGAAAAGTCAAGCGCCGGTCCCTTTTTTATTTTTTTTTGCTTTGTTTTTTTTTTGTTTCGTCAGGAGGAAAAACCTTCTAAAGGCTCCCCGGGCCCGTTACCCAGAGAAGTGTCGGATTTGACCTGCACGTCGCCTACCGACTAAAAAACCTCCCGATTATAGTTTCAACCGTTGGGTATGGGCAGACAGTATGTCCGCGTCATAGGATTTCATTGTCTTACGCCCAACCCAGGCGACCTGGGACGGTTTTTCCCAGATCACACCTAGCACTATCACATCACACCACCGATAGCACTGACACTACCACTCAACACGCACGACTCAACGGAGGCTGACTCCGGAGTTGAACCACAACCTGAAAACAAAGATTAGCCCGGTTACCCGCCCAGTAGCGCAGCGACCGTGTTAATTCTTACACCATGCACACCCTGTGCTCATTCTCCCGATGAGGGTGAAGCAACGCACTAGACCCAGTCAGGCGCCGCCAAGGCTAGCCGAAGCCTTGCCCGCGGCGGCCGCACTGGAGCTATTCTCCTGTGCGGCCTCGCACACACACGTCCGTCCGCAAACACACGCGCACGCACCCTTCCAGCCGTACCGTTTTTCTCTCTCATCCTTTCCTCATCTTCCTTTCTTCTCATCACTAGTTCTGAAAAGGACTGGAATGCGGTCCACCCGTTGCCGGTCATCAGCTGAGTGGCATGAAAGGTCGACTCGATAGCGTGCGGCCTCTCAATCCACACAGCAAGCCTACCGACCAAGGCTCCCCTCACACGTACATCCGTCGCATCCGGGGAGTCTACTAAAGCTAACTCCTCCTCCCTCCACGCGGCGATGGCTCCACGTCTGGTAAGAGCCCCAAGCCTGGCCTTAGTGCTCAGAGAGACAGGTCCCCCTAAACCCCTAAGGGCAGCATAAGTCTCCGCCAGCCGAGGAGCCAAATGGTCAAGGAGAATAATCCCCGCAATCATTGCCGCATGGAAGGAGGCCGTCCTGTAGGCGAAGCACACCCTAATCGCGACCCTGCACTGCAAGACCCGGACAGCCCCCCTGACCGTCAAGTCCTCCACGACAGCGCGCCACCACACCGGAGCCCCATAGAGGAGCATCGAGGGGATCACGCTGCTGTAGAGGCGCCGCTCTCTTTCCCTCGGTACGTGGAGATTCGGAAGGATTTTCCGAATAAAAAGGATCCTACTCTCGGGATCAAGGTCTCAAAGTGGGGCCTGAACGTCAAGTCCGAGTCTAACACGACCCCTAGGTACTTTACCCTGGGTCCTATACAAATAGAGGACCCCCTAAGTCTGATCTTAGGGGGGGGCAACACTCCTGCGTCCGCGGAGGGCGGAAGCATGGGAGGCCATTGCCTCCGTCTTATGCGGCGCCTCTTTAAGGCCCAGTCCCTCAATCGCATCCACAATGACCTCGAGGTCATGTGCAGCATTCATAATAGCCATCGACAGGTCCCGCCCCGTTGACAAGAGGACCGTATCGTCTGCATAGCAGACCACACGGGAACCACCAGCCAGTGGGACACGGAGGACACTGTCGTAGGCCACATTCCACAACGTGGGGCCAAAGACAAATCCCTGTGGCACTCCACAGCGCACGACCCTACTCACGAGCCCCCCGTCTTAGTGCTATACACTAACTTGCGGTCGCGGAAGTAGTTGCACAGTACGTTCAACATATGTGGCGGAAGGCCCTTGCGTTCCAAGGCCCCCACAATAACCGCCCACGGTAGTGAGTTAAAAGCATTGGAAATATCGAAGCTGACAAGAATCACTACGTTCTGGTCCCGTACACTCGCGTCCACGTAGTCCCTGACGGACAAGATCGCGTCGACGGTCGACCGGCCCGTCCTGAAACCGTACTGTGCCGGGGATAAAGCCCCATTTTGTTCCAGAAATCTGTTTAGTCGGTGCACTAATACCCTCTCGAACAGCTTCACGACCTCGTTTACGAGGCATATCGGCCTGTACGATCCGGGCTGATTCAGGGGCATGTCTCTTCCCTTTTATATTAACACCAGTCTGGCCTCCTTCCAGCTGGTCGGAAACGTACCGCCACTCACGCAAGCCGAGAAGCATTGTGCGAGGCCACGGCCGCAAAGCGTCGCCGCATGCCGCACAACACAGCCCGGCACCCTGTCAGGGCCCGGAGCCTTTCTTCCAGCTATTTTCGCAACGGCAGCGTAGACTTCCTCCTTCGATACGCTGACATCCCCCGGTGCGGTCACAGGCGGTGGGGTGCACTCCAGCTGGTTTGGGAATAACCCCGCCAGGACATGCTCCAGGTCCGCCTCCTCCAATGTCTCGGTAATGAATGGGGCAAAAGGTCTTAGTTTGCCCATGACCATCTTGTATGGCCTACCCCAAGGGTCTTCATCCAGCGAACTTAGGAAGTCCCGCCACGTCCTTCTCTTGGCCTCCTTTATTGCCTTGGCCAGAGCCCCCTTTGCAATTCGTCGAGCATTCATGCATCGCTCGACCTCTCGGGCATCCTGCCTTCTCCTGGCCCTGGTCAGCCGCCTCCTGGCTGCCGTCGCAGACGCCCTGAGGTCAGCGATCTCAGCTAACCACCAGGGAACACTTCTCCTTCCGTTGCCCCGGGTTCCCGACCTGGACATAGCAACGTCGCACGCCTGTTTCAAGGTGTCCCGGGCCTAGCGCCGGTCCCTAGGGACCGGCGTGGCGCTTAACTTGTTAACACTTTTCCTACCGACACTTCACGTATACCTATTCCTACCGCGGCCGGTCAAAAGACCGGTCTTTCACAACTTATATTTTTCAATATTGAATGCAGACCAATAGCTAGCTTACCAGTATAAAAATATATTTTCTTTTATTCAAGAGTACATAATCTACATTTTATTCTTTTTCGTCGCATTTTTTACAAATGGGGTTTTCAACTGTACATTTTCCGCATACGTACTTTTTACATTTTAGACAGATTTTGTTCGTCTTATTATCTTTACAATACCTTATCTGACATGTTTTCCGTTCACGGGAACCTGTACTTGTACTTGCGATGGGTATTGGTTGATTTTTCTTTGCCGAGCTCTTGTTGGTATTCAATGGCAAGTTCTTCTGCCAATTGAAATAGAAATTCCTGTCTTGTAATTTCTCCTCCTGTAGTTTCTTTATGTAACACCCATGCATTTATTCCGGCTAAATCCAAGATATTAAAAAATACTTGCAAAGGCCATCTCCGAGATTTAGATTTTACCGAATAATTTCTGGCCATTTGATCGGTCACATCTACGCCAAATTTGGTGCTATTATACAATTGAATTGTCTCCGGTATTCGGTTGTCATTTTCTTCAACTTGTACGGAGTTGTGCATTGAACTGAGAATTAGAACTTTCTTTCTTGGTTTGGCTTTGTAAATTGTCAACATACAATTATTTGAGCGATAGAGTTTGGTTGAGAAAAGTGCCATGTCGTCTTTTTTCAGTTTTGCCAGTCTTGCTAGCGCTTTTCTATTTGCTCTAATTGTCCCAACAATCGTAGTTTTTTTTGCTAAAAGTTTTGTTGCTAAAGATAGGCTTGTAAAAAAGTTGTCCGTGGTTATATTTCTTCTACATCCTACATACGGTTCTGCTAATTTTATAGTGAAAAACTCTCCAAGAGGAACTAAAGGTTCTCTACTTTCATCTTTTACCAAATATGGAAAGCCATTTATTATATACTTGCTACGTACATCGGATGCTAACCAAAATTTTATACCAAATTTGTCCGGTTTATTGGGCATGTATTGAAAGAATCTACACCTTGCTTTCGTTGGAAACAATTGTTCGTCAATAGTAATATATGGTCCTGGTTTATAACAATTTTGACTGTTGTCAATAAATTTGTACCAAACTTCGGAAATTATAGTGAATTTATCGGTTTGTAACCGTTGGCTTCGTTGGTTTCTGTCGTCAAATCGAATAAATCTCATAATCTCCGTAAAGTCATGTCTACTCATAGTATTTGAGAAAAAAAGGCGGGCCCCACTTTTTATTCCATAGAAGTGCTATATCTATATTCTTAGCCTCATATGCGCCGCGTGCATACAGAATTGCAAAAAATGCATATAACTTTGCAGTAGACAGTTCCCATTTATATCCCAATACTCTAAATGCCTCTGCCTCTGTGCACTTTCTTATAAGTTCGATTATTGGAAGGCACTTCTCGGATAAAATCGTGTCGCAACTACATTACCTTTCGTTTCTAACGACTTAATAGTTTTGGCATTGAGTCTTAGAGAGAAACTATTACAAAAATGTATAAATCGTACTACCGGTCAAATGACCGGTCGTGGTAGGTAAGACAGACTACAAATTTTTCTCAGAAAATAAACAATAAAAAAATAAGTGATTATTGAAAAATGTATCATACATATATATGAGGAAAAGTCGTAAAGTTTAAAGGCGATTCAATTCAAATTTAAAAACGGTCATTTGACCGTTCCTGATAGGAATAGTGTTAAGCAAAGTCAATATTAAACAAATGATTACGCTAGTTTTTGAAGTAAAAATTTCTTTAGAATGAAAGTGATTTGAAAAAAGTGAAATACGGCGATGTAGCGGGCCGATGTAGCGAGGCAATGAAACGGCCACGATACTAAGTAAGAAGAGAAAAAGTGACAAACATATTGGATTGAGCCTGCGAGAGAATGAGACAGAATATAGCTATACAGTTTTTCCTATTCTTGGTCTCTGCTTCATAGTCCCCACTTTTAGCTACTAAGCTTTGATATGTGTGTGTCTATGTGCGACTGTATACTACGAAGCGTGGGCTTATATCATCTCGATACTAAACCTGTATGTATATAAGAGCGATATAAGGGTAGAAGAATAAATAGAGATAAGCGTGTAGGCGACAAAAGAATAAGGTACAAACGAACCGACGGTCAAAATAAAGAAAGAAGGTTTGTGGTCTGCTTTGTAAGTTATGTACGTGTGTAAGTCTGTGTGAGCTGTGTGAGTCTGGAAGGTTCCCGAACGATACCGATGCTTTGTTTATTGCATCAGACCGGACGTTTCGGAAAATTCGAAAATTGCATGCGGATGGATATAAAAGAGCGGGTATTGAATCGTCATGAGTAGTCGCTAGTCGTCATCAGTCATTGTTCGTCGTCATTCAGTTAAAAAAGTTCAGTTGCGTATATCTGTTGTTATCATAAGATTGTGAAGCCTTTATTGCATCTTTTCTAATATCTATTTTAAATATATTTTATCAGTAGGATTTCACTGGGTGTACGTTAACCTCGAACTTCTACACTAAACCCAATCCTACATATATATGTATATATATATATATATATTAAGGTGGGTCAAAAAAATACAATCAATAAATAATGAGGTATGAATTTTAATCTATTAGACTGAAAAAAAATAAAAAAACTGGGATGTGGAGGATCTTCCTATTAAAATTAAGAGCTTATATTTGGTGAGAATTTTTTTAAGGTGTCTAGCAACCCATTTTTCCGTGGCACTTGAAAAAAAAAAAGTCATTTTTTTGACCCACCCTAATATATATATGTAAGATTCGTGAAAAAAAACTGGACCGCTGGACTGACTGGACCGGGACTCGAACCACGGATCTTTCGCTTTCCGGGCGACTGCTCTTTAACCAATTGAGCTATCCAGGGCCCACCGACCAGTTCCCTTCTACGAATGCTTACCAAGTTTGGCATGGAGGCGTTCGTCCCACATTCCACCCCCCTACAACAACAACATTCGACCTCGAATGTTCCGTCATAACCACCCCTCCTTTGGTGGCACCTTCGTTACTCGTTACGTCTTTACTCGTCCCGAACACGTTGCCGAGGCTCCGTAATAAGACCGTCCTGTCTAGTTCCTCGGCCAACCGTTCGCGTCGCCACCATCGGCCAAACTCTTTACTCTTTTGAAATTATTTATAAATAATTTCTTCTCGTGGCGTTGTAAGACTGTGGAACATGCTACGAAACAGACCTCCATCCCGGACGAGCCCCCAAAAATGTAAGATTTATTTAAATTAAAAATATAAGTATTTATTATAATAGAACAAATGTTTAATTATTAAGGTTTAAAGAGATAGAAAAGATAAGAAAAGTAAGTAACAATAGTTAGAAATCTTAAGTACACTCGTATTACACTCTTTCACTCACAAATAGTCGCACCGAATCAAGAAGGCGAAGATCGCATTCTTCGCCGCGCTTATATACTCATTCACCCCACCAATGGTCCCAATCACTTCCGTCAATCATTCTCGAAATCTCCAGACTATTCCCGACCGATTAAACAAAAGACCTTTTCCCGATTTCCGGTCCGGGAATATTCGAGAGACTTCGGGGTGCACGCTCGCTTTTCTTTCTTACTAGACACACTCATATTCATACCGCTGCATGCACTCACACTTATACCCATATCGCTGCGCGCACTCACACTCATATCCATATCGCTGCGCGCACTCACACTTATACCAATATCGCTGCGTGCACTCACACTTATACCGATATCGCTGCATACTCTTACACATCTTTCTCATTCATCAATTGTTTTCACGCACACATACACTCCCACTCTTCGTTTTTCTCTCACTCTCACACTCGGCCGTTCTGACAAACATATCTGTCCTCAGATATACGATCAGCTTTAACCGTTTTCGTTACACATTTTTTCTGCCTCTTGAGTCCACGGTTTCATCGAATCGGCTACAGTCGATGCTATATATAGATCTTCATGTTCCCCCACTTTCCACACCATATAACGATCGCTCCTTAACACCGTAATTACCTCATATAGTCCTAAATATTTTGGGTGTAATTTCAATCTCGGTCCAAATTGCGTTGTCGTATCGCAACCAGATCTCCTTCTTTATATCGCATAGCGGCAGCTCTCTTTTTATTGATCAATCTATGATTTACCATCTGTGCTTTTAGGACATCTTCTTTCGTACGTCTCCAACACCTCTCATGTTCTTCTTTCGTGGATTCAATCTTGACTGTTCTTTCGATTTCTTCTGAAAATACTATTGCAATTACTACAGGTTCTTCAAGTTTACCTTCAGCTACATCCATCATTGACATCTCCTCCTTGATTTCTTCCCTTGTTATCTTTACCAAATCGACAATTTTCGTTTCTGGTTTGATTTCCATTTTCTCTTGAATTTTTCTAACAGGTTCCGATATCACTCCTTCTCTAATCACCATCCCTTCATGTACATCTTCTTTTGGTTCCTCTTTGAGTACCTGTTCCATGATCTCATCCTTGACTAGGGACACAATTTCTTCTTTCTTACCGAACCCTTTACACTTTTCAACTTCAGCACTAGGTAGTACACTTTCAGCACTCTCTTCCGAACATTGTGTTATCTGTTCCGCGTATTTATGATCTTTTACCAACGGTTTCGCTTCTTCCACACTTGCAATATGAGACAGATCTATTTCGCTACGGTCGTTAAACGCATTGATTTTAAAGATTTCGTGTACCTCGTTGTCTGTCTTCGCAACCGCGTTCGCGTCACTAATGGAAACTTTACCGGCGTCTATCGTTACATTCATCTTCCGCAAAAAATCATTGCCTATTAGTAAATTATGATCTAAAAGAGCATCGGAAACTATGTGAACTTTGATCGGATACATTTTCTTATCGATAATAATACTTGTTTCTATCACGCCATATGTTTTAATTAGATCAGAGCCCACACCTTGAAAACGCAAAATCTCTTTACCTAATGCCGGTGTGCCTACCTTAAAATATTGTTCTGTTGTTATTAAGCTTATGTCACTACCCGTGTCTATCAACGCCGTAATTATATCATTTCCCATTTGCACCTCTTTTACACACTTCCCTTTGGTTTCCACACTCACACCACACACTTTCTCCGGCGCGTCCCGTTGCTTCTCGTTCTTCTGACAAGCTGTCGAAATATGGCCGAATTCGTTGCACTTAAAACTCTTTGTTCCTTTATCTTTAAGTGGACAACTCCGTCTCTGATGGTTCAGCCCTCCGCAACTAAAGCAGCGTTTACCGTTGGTCTCCGACGGTGGTCCGCGTGACTGCTTCCTCTTCTCGTTGATAACATGTATCCCTTGCGTCTTTGTAGTTTCCGTCTTCTTCTTCATTTTTTCTTTCATTACTTCATATAAGGCAATTTTCTTCTTTAGTTCTTTGATCGTTGTAGCTCCGTATAGAATTGTTTTATTTATTTCTTCGTCTTGAATGCCGTCGATAATATATTGTATCGAGGATGTTTTATCGATACCTGCTTGAGCGGCAATTTCACACATCTCATAAATGTACTCTTGATAGGTTTCATCTGCTTTTCTTTGTCGTCTTCTAAGTGTCTCATGTACTTTATATGCGTTCGTTACTTCCATAAATTCTTCTACTAATGCCCTCTTCAGTTGTTTCCACGACTTACAACACTTTTCATACCGAACGAAAGATTTCGCCGGTCCTCGTAATAATCGCTTACAATAGATAATTTTTTGTAAATTACCCCACTGGCATATTTCAGCGATCTCTTCAAACTCTCTTAACCAGCATTTAACGCTAGTTGTTCCGTCTCCACTGAATGTGTTGACCGACTCTTCAACGTCTTTAAAAGAAAACATCTGCATTGCCCTTGCAGAAGTTTCTTTTTCGTCGATGATAGATTCCTCGTCTTCGGTATCATCATCCTCTGAATCCTCTTCATCATCATCGTCATCTTGTTTTTTATTGTTAGCTGCTCGTAAGCGTTCCGCTAACTCCTTCTTTCTACCCTTTGAGCTTAAGCCCATTCCCTTCAAGCTGGCTTTCAGCTCCAGGTACTTCATCTGATCGACGTCTGGCTCTGCTGCCACAACAGTCGTATTAGATACATCTTCTTGTGATGTCCCCCTTGATTCCATGATGCACTAGACACTTCAACGCTTCCAACTAATAATTACTTACACGCTCGTGAAATCGATTCTATCCCGGACGAGCCCCCAAAAATGTAAGATTCGTGAAAAAAAACTGGACCGCTGGACTGACTGGACCGGGACTCGAACCACGGATCTTTCGCTTTCCGGGCGACTGCTCTTTAACAAATTGAGCTATCCAGGGCCCACCGACCAGTTCCCTTTCACGAATGCTTACCAAGTTTGGCATGGAGGCGTTCGTCCCACATATATATATATATTTGTTTCTGTCTATGTCTATCGCATTTGTTATTCTATCTTAAGGGGTCTACCCTAATTAGAATTTTTATTTCGATTTTTTTTTTTACATTTTTCGAAACTATACATATCTAGAAGTATCAACTAAAATTTTATAAAGATCGGAGCAGTGTAACTGTACTTTTTTGCGAGCTTTACCTTACTCCGCTCGGTCAGATACCGCGCGCTTTCTTGTTCCCCGAAGAAGCTGCTATTTATCGTCCCTATTGTGGTTGTGGTTTCAGACAGAGAAAGAAATATATATACCTGACTGAAGATGATATAATATAGTTTATTAAATTATGATGATGTGATATTTCATAAATATTATCATAAAATCTCAACTGATAGCAACCCTCAGCATTCGTACTGTTCCGACTCTTGGTGCAAGTACAAGAAAGCTGTGAGAGACAAGACAGTTAAAAGTTTCAAACATCTTCCTGCTCTTGCAATAGATGTTCAAGACATTCTAAAACCAATCTACGAAGATTTAACAAAGCAAGAATTATGGGAAAGATGCCTTGGTGGAAACACGCAGAACAACAATGAGTCGTTCAACAACTGCGTTGGGGCAATGGCTCCTAAACACGTCTTTAGCGAAAAAAATTATTGTTCAAATCGCTTGTCAAACAGCTGCTTGTATTTTCAATGAAGGCTTTCAAACAGTTTTGAAAATTATGTCAGTAATGGAAATCAAAATTGGCCCGAGCGCTATGCACTTTGCATCTGAACGTGACAGAGAACGCATACGTGTAGCAAACCGCCGCAGCACTAATGCCTCTAAAAAAGCCAGGACGCAACGCAGAAACGCTATTTTGGATGAACATGAACGTCATGAAGAAGAGGAAGATATAATGTATAGTGCAGGTATTGCTGATTAAGAACAGGTAAAATTTTTTCACGATTTTTCCTTGAAAAAAACTTTAAACGCGTTTTTCTCAAAACGACGCTTTCCAAAGCCTTGTTGATAAAATCTCCGAAACTACTAGTCCGATCCCTCTGAAATTTTTACCACATATTCTTTACTATTATAGCTATAGCGCATATCGAGGGTTTTTTAGATTTTGATTTTAACTATTTTTTTTTGCCAGAAACAGTAAAAAAAACGTGTTTTTTCTTTTTTTCGAAAAATGTCCGCCATTTTCTCAATTTTTCAAAAATCAAAAATCGTTCGATATGCGCTATAGCTATCAATATACTGAATCAAACAATGTTAGATTTTTTTGTTTCAGACCCACCACTCCAGAGATTTTGTCAACAGCGAGGACACACCTTTTTTTTAGGACGTTTTTTGAAGTATCATTTTCATGTATAAAAAGTTAATAAAATATACCAAAAAAAATTGTTTAATGTAGTTCGATAGTATATTAATATAGTGCAATAAATTATATATCAAAATTTATAATATAAAACTGTTAAAAAAATTCTAAAAAACTGTCTTTTTTTAGTGTGTCTAATTGGAGGAGACCCCTTAATTGATACAATTTGGAAAGTGATAGTTTTTATAAGCTAGCCCCATCCCAAGATCATACCCATGCCTTTTCATATATATATGATGGTAACAATATTATAATAAATAAATCCTACAATTATCTTACTCTTGATACTCTGCATTCGTCTCATTCTCTCGAAACTGAATTTTTTGAAGGTTTCACTTCTAACACGTGTGATGTTTTCACATTTTGTTTTTATTATTGTATTTTTAGGGTACTGAAACTACCACTAATGTTGAGCTTAAATATTTTGAAACATTTTGGATAAATATTTCATTAAATATAAATAATAAAATTTTATAATTTATAATTGGAAAAGGCTTATATATTGATAGAAATTATATATTTTACTATGAATATTAACCAATAATGTTCGAAAATACTGATCCAGTAAATAGCCTCCAATTTATAATCTTGTAAAAAAGGTTTTATGATCAGCGATAACAGAAAATATGTGATATGGTATACACGGTAGAATAATATATATATCAGCATTTATAAACCTTTTTTTTATAATCCAGCACATATATTTATATTAATTACGTTCGCTTAATGAATTATTTACGATATAAAATATCTACAAATCTGAATAATTCTACTCATTATATATTATTACAAAAATTAATAATAATATTATAAAATTAATTTATTACAAATCTTTTACAAATGACTAACTTTCCTAACTTTTACGTAATCCAGTATCATAAATATACCTTAGCCAATTAAAGTTAAATTGAAAAACGGTGCCTTATATGTGTATTTAATAGCGTGAAATGCGATTAGAGTTATTTCGTTGATTTTCTCATTTTCATCAAAACAACTTCGAATGTGAGAGAGTCCGAGAAAGAGGGAGAGAGGGAGAGAAAGGGAAAGAGAAATATAGAGTAATAGAGTAAGGGAAAAAGATTGAATCCCATTTTTTAATTCACTGATTCGCCAATTTAAACATCAGATATTTCTCAGTGGTGGAAATTAAAAAGCGGAGCTTCATAGTTTCGAATTAGTTAATTAAATTGTGGTTATTGCGGATCGTCAAGGGTGGAAGAAACGAGAGCGTTCGTTGGGCCGCGTGCACTAGATATTTCCTCCCAGTCCCAGACACGAGAATATCAAGAATCGACTCGTCCTCGTATATTCGATAGGAGTACGATGCATTATTCATCCTATCTACTGGCCGCCAGAGTTTTAATTATTTTCAACAAGCGCTTCGTCAAGGTAATATCGAGTTATGACAACTTCGAACACGGATCTCTCTCTTTCTCTCTCTCTCTTTCTCTCTCTCTCTCTCTCTCTGTCTCTCTCTTTCTCTTTCTTTCTTGTGCACATGCACACTTATCCTTCCTGACGACTCACAGGAATTTCACAATTAAATTCTTCAAACAACGGTGCTTTAGCGAGCGTAATTACGATGCATGAACAAAGAAATATGACGAGAATGGTTTGAATCGTTGAACACGTGTGTAGGTGAGTAATGATAAAAAAATAGTTTTTTTTTTCCTATATATTTATGCATATATATGTTAACGTGAAAGACCGAAATTGGCGAATGTCATGATTCATATGGTTGAATGTCAACACATATCAAATACGTCGGTGAAACACCGAATATTTGGTTTTATTCTTATACATTAATATTTTGAACATACATCAAGCGTCCATGTGAATCTGGATATTCTCAAATTTTGATCTTTTACTGTACTATATATAATATTCCACCTAAATATTTTCTCTTTTCTTTTAATTATGTGAAAAAAATATTTAACAGTAAGAGACATATACAATATACTTCGATTGATTTCAAAAGAGGTGTGAATGCGTGTATTTACATTGATGGGTGGAAACGATGTTGATCGTTTGGATCGAATGACTTTCGATAATATCTCAAAGCGAGTTCCAATTTATTTGTTACAATTTAGTTGTACGCGGAACGAGGCGTTTCCGATAAGACTAACGCGTTTGATAAATCCGTTAATATTCAGAATACGTCATTAAAACACATGAGTCTAACTTTGTTTCTTTTTTCTTCTTCTTTTATGATGCATTTATTTTTTATATTTCTATTAAATACACTAAGTGATCCGATTTTCAGATAAGTACGACAGAGGAATTTATATGCCAATCCAAATATATACACCAGCCGTTAAATGGTTGCAATTTGTTCGTAAGTTCAAAGTAACAGTATATTTATAAGGAAAAATCAACGTATTTAAAATAACCGGTACGAGTTATATGTTTTATATTTTGTATTATTTCTTTTTTATCAAAGTCAAAGAATAAAAATTTTTGTCCAATTCTATTAAGAAACTCTTCTATTAAGAAACTGTCCTTATTTTATATTACGGTCTATTTAACTACATTCTCATTTATTATATTTGATTAATTACATTCTAGATATTCTGGAAATTAGTTTTATAAGCGTTTCGAATTGAATATTTTTTTATATTATATTTCTTGTGGAAGCTCAGTAGGAAAATTCATTCCGAACTGCGTTTAGAAATTGTACAAGAGTATAATGAACATAAAGAAATGCTATAATGTTGTATCTCTTTGAGCAAGTCGTCGTAGAAGTCAGTCTGACGATCATAAAATTACAGAAATAAAAAATTTATATTTTTATGTATTATAACTACTATTTAAACAGCAAATCAGTTCCAATAAATTTCGTTTTTTGTTTTTTTGTTTTTTAATATCTCTATATTTGCTTTAAATAACTCTAGAAAGCTAAATTTGCTCTGACTAACTAGTTCTCCAATCAGAGAAATTTGCCGATTGCAAAGAGTTAAAACGCAATCAAACTTTATTAGATATAATAACTAATAACGATATTTCGTTAAAAAATGTATCGGTTTATTCAATTTTTACTGAAATCAAAAAATGATTTCTAAAGTTTTTTCAGTCGATATCGTAGATATATTAAAACGCAAGACAAAATAAACTTACTCTTGTGCATCGAGTATTTCCAGAAAAAAAACGTTTCCTATCGAAAGTCGAATCTACTCGTGCTGGTATATATCCGTTTACCTAGATATCCCTTAAATCACAGAAGAGATACCCAGCAAAATATTTCCAACACGTATTCAAATTTATACAGCCAGCAATATATATTCGTAGCGTTCTGTGTGTCGTGTCTCGAAAAATATATCGTTTCGCGTTAAAGCTGTCTCTTCTCTATTTCCTAGTTTCCCGATTCGTAAAATGGTGATGGAGATAGTTGTGGGAAAACGGGAGAAAGGGATGGGAATGTGTGAGGGGGAAGATCAAAGGTTATGGAAAATCTTTTCACCTTTATTTCTTCTATCCTCCTACCCCTGATGCAATTCAATTTGGAGCGACGATACACGACGAAATAAAAGTTCCGAACATAATCATTTTTTTTGATAGCATTTCCAAAGAAAATGGAACGTTGGAAACGCAAATGACCCTTTATTTTCGATCATCGAACTCCCTTTTATATCATTCCTTTTTAAAGCCTTTTAACAACTTATTGTTGGGTTTTTTTACAGTAATATTTTTCTTTTTTTCTCCTTGCTTTTTTTATTTTAAACACATGTTAATTTCTTACATAACAGAATATTATTATAGCAATAAATTTTCATATAAGTACGAATTAATAAAAATAAACTTAAAAAATATTACTCAAAACGCGTGTGGTATTTAATATGAAAATTCAGTGCATTGTTTTTTTAAACGCGTGCCGTATCACAAAATTGTAGTATCTTTGAAAAGCAAATGAAATTTTTATTTAGGTACGGTTAACCATATAATGTGTAATTAATTATAAGAAGAAAGATAAAAGGAAAAATGTATGAATATTTTATAATTTTCTTCCCAAACGTTCATATACTCAAAACACTATGCCGTGGTATACGTAACTTTCAGTATTATCGCGTTGTTTCAAGTAGACTTTTTGTTCGTTTTTTTTTCTTCTTTAATCTGTCTAGCGTCGATCGTCATTGAAAATGCTTAGAGAGTTTCGTAATTTTCCTCAACTTTTTGCACGTTATTCGCTACCGAAGAATGGTTAATTAACGAGAAGTTCCGGAAAGTCGCACGATTTTCCCTGTAAAACTTTTTTTTTCTTCTTTTCTTTCTCCTTTCTTTCTTTTTTATTTTGTTTATTTTTATTTTTTTTGCATTTAAAAGCGGTTAATTACAAACGCTCGTTGGTTTGGTAAACTTTTCTTTCAAGATTAAAGATCGCCTAAGCATCGTTTTCGTATTCATGGTGGAGTTTTTTTCCTTCCACCCGATTATAAACTCAAATAGAAAATCAAAAATAATAGAATTAAAATTATCCTTTAATAGCATTAAAATTGTGGAATTAATCGTAGCGCGGATGATAATAAAGTAAATAAATATTTAAACAGGATCATGAGAAGTAAAACGTGCGTATACAGGTAAGCGTATTTGTTTACCCGTGATGTTATTTACATTAACGAAACGAGGATTCGTTTGAATGAAAAAAAAGAAAAATACAAAAAAGATAAAAAATAAAAAAAGGAAGAAATATTTAAACTGTTTACCTTGCAACATATATCTATTAAACGTTTATATTTCGTGAGCGTATTGCCTGAGAGTAAGCTTACAATGCTTGTATATACTAAATACGTACGTATATTTGTATTTAGGTACTCTTATTAAAAAAAAAGGAAAAAAAGACAAAAATAATAACCAATAACTTAAAACTGGATGATTAAATAAGAAACAAGTGTTGATTATTAAGAAACAATTAATGATTTTAAATAAATTTTCTATAATATATGTACGTGCATACGTTGAGCATTCATTTTCGTTATTATATAATTAAAGTTATAATACATACCTAAATTATGACAGGAGTTAAGTCAAAACAATAAAGTTTTCCCATGTCAGCCTATTTAAATGAAATGAAAGTTTGATTGACGTTGATGCATTCTTGTTTATACGTAACTATATATCTACGAATATTATATGATAATTATTATTAATATTAATAATAATATTGTTATTATTATTTAAATAGAGAGAGAGAGAGAAAGAAAGAGAGATATAGATATAACATTAATTGTATGTATAATCGTTCGGTTGTTAGGATATTAACCTATCGACTTGCAGTAACCAAATTGATATCGCATAGAAAGTGTAATGCGTGGTATACAAGAGGAATCGTTGAACAATGCGACGTTACGCACACAGCCGGCGCCATTAACGTCGTGTCCTGCCATGCCGCTTTAGATATCTCTGCGTGAGAAGCAACCCTAATTCCGTCGATTCTCAGTGAGAGAGAGAGAGAGAGAGAGAGAGAGAGAGGGTAGAAGGAAGAAGAGGAAGGGTGGTCTCGTAGTTGATTCTCTCCAATGCACAGCCAACGATGTTAACTCGTAACTCTCATCGATTGCGGTGTAAATATACCGGGTGTCGTGGCACGCGTGGCACGGGAGCCAACAACCAAGGGTGCCCATGTATACCAGCGTCCAGGATTTCCGTTACGGTAGACGTACCACGTGCCGTTGTAACATGAATCCTTGCGGAGAAATGACCACTCCTCCCCTTTATACCTTTCTTCCCTCTGTTCCTCCTTCACCCTTTCCAATAGACAGAAAGAGGCGTAACTTTCCTAGAAGGGTTGCATACTATTTTCATCTAATGGCTTGAATTCGATACTTTCCTTTCTATAATTATAATTATTTGATTTGCTAACTTTGGTTATTTGAATTTATATTTTAATTGAATTGACTAATGTTTGAATGGTTTCATATTTTATATTTCAATAAATTTAATATATTATATTGATTTTAATTATAAAAATGTTTTGTATGTTACATAGTAAGATAGTCCCAAAAGTTTTCTTCCTTTTTCTTTGAGTCATATTTACATGCATTAATATTTATGCTATTTTACTGTGTAATATAAAATAGAGAAAATAGAGCAGAATAGATCGTATAATATTCAGTAAATATTTAAATTATGCGCGAAATACTTATTGAGTAAAAGAAAGAATCTTTCAGGACATAACCACTTATGTTAAAATCTTGATTGTGTACATATTACAAATATTGTAGATATTTTGTTTGTATCTAAAATATTGATATTACTTGATGGACAAATTTTAATAAAATAAAACCCACGAAAATTGCATATGAAGCATTATTTAAATTTACTTATGGCGATAATAATAAATTTCAGCGAGTAAAGCGAATTCTTTTTTCCGTTAACAATGATACAGGAGGACAGAGGCCATTGTTGCATATCTTACTAGGTAACTTGCTTTACCGTATTCCGCCAATCCGTTCGACGACCATAACAAAAACGAACTCCGCGGCAAGATAAACAAGTCGGGTGATGTTGATCGAAGTTTCAAACGCAGTTGTGTTGGTTTCGGCTGTTTGGTTTTAGAATTTCACACTTTGGTTCACGATCCTTAAAGCTTGGCGTTAACCGCGCTTAGAATCTCTTATACCTACTATATACCTTTATATATATATGTATGCATGTATATATGTACGTACGTAGTTCTTCTTAGACCTCCGACAACACTTACACTTTTGCACGAGACTTTGGAAGAAGACGTACGCCTTTCGGGATCATCGGTTTACCTCGGACCTCTTAACTCATTCGATTAAACCCACTGAGCTTGACAGGTTCCTACGGATCTCGGCCTAGCCTCCGGGGTTAAGAAATATTTCAGAGAGAAACCTCCTCCTACTACTACTACTACTACTATTATTATTACTACTACTACTTCTACTACTACCTTCTTACCTTTTCCAAAATGGTCATGCGAGTATTATTGTAGTTACCATAAATGATTAATTTTCAGTTACATAAATTGTCGACAGCTAAATTGATAAATTATTTTATTTCTTATTTATTATTCACGAATAACTATTTATCTTATTTTTAATGCAATTCTGACAAATGATCAATATGAATTTACATAAATTATTGATAATTAAAAGTATAGATTTTGTTTATAGTTACTCGTAAAAATTAATCCGATTCTTAAATGATTTATTATTTGTTACTAAATTTCTAAATCAGACAAAAAATTGATAAACATATTCTAGAAAGAGACTATTAGATAGCAATTACATTGATTTTAAATAGTTGACTAATCTTGCATCTTAGGGTCCGTAATTAGATAATGTGTATAGGACGCATATGTTCCTGGCAATACGTGTTCTCGGAAACCGGGTTGTTGAACGGGCTTTGCTTTTGGACTAGGATGAATTAGCTGGTGAGACTCGCCACGTTACAAGAGACGAGAACGTTACCATCTCCTATGCGAGATGATAGAAGCAAATGGGAAGTCCCTTTCCTTCCCTCTATGATATATCGCACGATTAGAAATTGCTTACGCAGGTGCACTAGAATGTATACTCCAGGCGTATGATTTCAATTCTACAACGTACGTTTATACATATGCAAGTACATATAAATATTCCAAGCAAATTATGCACAAAGTTTACTCTCGATAATCTAAGATATTAAAAATTGTTTTCATTGAAAAATAATTGGTTACACTCTTCTTTTCAATACTTAATTTTATTTTTATTTTTATTTTTTTTTTAATTATTATATTTGTTATATAACAATTTTATATTATTATGAATTATTTTGTACTAAAAGTCTTATTTTATTTTCTGAATCGTTATTTTGCAAATCTTAACAATAGTTTATTTCGTATACACCAAATTGTTTTTAAATTTGTAACAGTTATTTGTTCAAATACAAATCACAGAAATTATGATCTCGATTCTTATTAATTTTGTCATTCGAAAGATAACTATTAGCGATTTTTCGGAATACCTTATATTCCTTAGCTTTCTATTGTTTTTCATTCGATTATTTTTTAACCAACAAAGGGTTTGAACCCTTTGGTTATAAACAAAGATAACGGATAGACGCGTTTGAAAATATCCGCTAAGGGGATAACGTGGCTGGCTCGACATAGAATTAAATCGTCAGCTAACAGCCATTAACTATGAAGATAGAATTTTAATGAGACTCCTCGATACCTTATCCTCGATACCTCTTTACGTCCGCGTGCATAACGATGTATACAAAACGTATTAAAGTCAGTCTCTCACTTTCCTCTTCGTAGCGTTCTTAAAGCTCGAAAAGCTAGCGTTTTTATTAAATTCTCCGGAGGGTGGGGGGAAGAGGAGCTAAAGGTTTCAAGCAGTAGGTTGCAAAGAAGAGAAGAAGAAAAGAAGTAGGAAGAAGAGAAGGAGAAGATGAAGGAAAAGGAAGAGGAATCTCTAAGCGGGTTAAGCGAGAAGAGTTCATTTTTCTATCGTTTACCTCAACCCCCAGCTCAAACCCAAACCTAAACCTGAACGACGGCGATTCCATTTATGGGAAACTTTAATGCCGCGGAATTATGCGGAACGCAGTTTATAATACGTTTACGTTATACAAGTTAATCTTGTAAAGAGTTTTTCTCGTTTTTTTTTTTCATTTTTTATTATTAAGGAGAATGATAGCAGAAAAAAGATATAGTGAGAAAGAGTGGGAAGGGGTAGAAGGAAGAGCTGTAAAGGCGTGGAAAGGAAAACTTTTATAAGTCGTTATTCTATAAGAATCGTTGATCTTCCATAGGATGACGTTATCGCATAAGAGGTGTATAGGGTTATATCGTTTAAAGGGCGTGGCACGGGTTGTTGGAATTAACTAGTACTCAGGATACGCGCGTATCTTTCACGGTGTCGCTATTATTCTCAATATATCTGCGCGACAGGATCTCTCGTAAAGTTCTGCGCAGATTCGCGACAGGTTATATCGTTCTATATAACACACATACTCAGAGAGACCCACACAGAACGTGTACGATATCTTCAACATTTTTATGACCTCGTTAAACTCTTTAAGGCTTTGGCTGCATACTTGAACATTTTTTAGTATAGAAATTATTTTGATATCATAAATAAATACTAAATAACTTCGTTTTTATTAAATATTGGAATCAGAAAATAAATTCATTTTATCGTGAAGTGAACATTGTTTTATCTATTTTTTTTTTATTTATTTATTATAAACGAAATGTAAAAATTCTTTCCCTGAAAAAAATTGAAATGTACGTTGATGCGGTTTTTATTATCTGGTTATATTTTTTTTTGCGTGTGCACAAAACCAGAGAATATTTGAACGAACGGTTGTTTAACTTATTGGATAGATAGGTCGTCGATATAAACCCTGTGACATAAATAAATTATAAATAAATGGCCTAAATTAATCCAGCTTGTGAACTCCGACAGAATCGAGAACAACAATCACGGATTAACTCGGACGTTCACGTGCTGTAATTAAATTCTCTGGAATTAAAGAGAATTTAAATTATATCACCGTGAATATATATCTGTCTATGTATGCACAAGTTTCAAATTTTATATCTACTGTTAAACTAGACATTAAAAAAAGATGACTAATATTTTTTTGTTCCCTTTTTTTGTTTTATTTTTTATTTTTTTTTTAAATCTTTCAAACGTTCGATTAAAATTTTGCTCGTGAAATTAAATTAAAATATTTTTAAAACGTCGATAAAATATAATTCATAGTAATATGAAAATGACTATTGTTTACTTTGTCTTCATTTATAGGATTTGTATTTTTTAATATTTTATTGTAAAAAAAAAATATTGAAAACAGAATTATTCATGGTGTATAAAATATTTAAATAGTGTTCATTGCTTATTTTTTAAAATTGTGATCAGATAATTTATATATATATATATATATATATATATATATATATATATTAAAATATGTATCGATAGAATAATGAAATAGAGACAACGCGAAAACAATTTATAACCACAATCATATTGTAGAATAAAAGAAAAGTACAACGTGACACAGGGAAGTAGAATGAAGGAAGTTTCATGAGCCGATCAAGACTCAAAACCGTTTAATTGCTTCAAAGGTATATTCTAACTTCGATTTAATTGTTCTGCCCTTAAGGGTTCAATCTGTAACAAAGTTTTCGCTTTAATGATGGCGGCTAGTGCCAACTTTATAGATATTACGATTATAACTGACAAAATTCGCTTCGCGATCATTCTCATCGAATTGAATACTACCATCGTGTGTATGTGGGTGTATATGTGAGTAGGTAGACATATATATGCGTACGTACGACTATAGACACGTTTGTACATTGTTATATACATATGTATATGTTCACACATACGCGCGCACAAACACATATGGACATACTAGGAAACGTTCCATTTAACCCGTTTGCTCTCACATACAAAATAAGTGGCAAACGCCTAAAGCACAATTAAACGTGCTACGCCTTTTAATTGATCCGACCTTAGAAGTAAGGATTGGTTTTTTTAGTCTGTATAAAATGAAAGAAAAAGAAGAAGAAGAAAACCGTGAAATCAAATAGAGCTCGATAACGAACTCAAAGAAGGTTCCCCATCGCCCATGGGGAATGTTTCTAAAAACGTCGATGATAGAAGATACCGAGGCCAAATCGACCCTTTTTATACGTGAGTGGAATTGGAAAGAAGGCTTTCGTGACTTGGTAAAGATGCGAGGATAAAAAAAATAAATTGAAGAAGAGCTTGTCGTGAATCAGAGCAAAGAATAATAATACGCCAAATCCCGCAAAACGTTTTGTCATCTTGGCTTGGATGTTTCTTCCTTTTATCAAGCTTCGAATGAGAAAAAAAAAGAACAAAATAAGAAAAAAATAGGAAAAGGTTTGATCTTTTCTTTTTCTATTTATGTGATCCAAACTTTCAGCACGCGACTATATTATTGACTAATAAAAAAAGGAATAAAACGTTTTTAATAAGTGAACTGTTTGTCGAATATTATTTATTGCACGAATGGTTTAACAAGATAATGTGACTACTATTATTTTTCAAAGCCATTATCGATTATGGTTATGACGACAAAAAATTATTGTCACGCACGTACACAAAATGTTAGCAAATGTTTATCATAAACTTATAAAAAAGAAATATTTTTTTACGGAGTTTTCTACAAACTCTTATCGATTAAAGAAAACAATGTTTATGTTTTCTATCCCCTTATTCATAGCAAAAACTGATACCTTAAGAATGCCCTTTCCGTATCATAGATTTTATAGGAACTCGTTTTCGCAAAATCCTCCCTTTTTCCTACGATCTTTCTACTTTTATTCGAACTCTCAATATCGGAAAAGGATGTCCCTTTTTCGTGATGAGGAGAGGGCTCCGATATGGGATTTTCT